>NW_005842070.1:1947404-1953810 GCF_000455745.1 Alligator sinensis | reverse complement strand
AAGGAGGGGACTTATTCTGCCACTTGCCCCAAGCAGGGAGCAAGTGGCAGTTGGGGTGGGCAGATTCCAGCTGTGGTTCTCTTGGGGCAGAGGCACTAGAGGGGGAAATAACCTCCCTCCCTGCCAACTTTGCCTCAGGGGCCCTGCCAGCCAGTATTTGGCTGTGCCTGGCCCTGCATTGCAGCAGTGAGTGGGGAGTGCCTGGTGGACCCTGACTTGAGTCCCTGCCCATGGGACAGGCCTGGCCAGTTCAGTCCAGGCTGTTGCCCAGGATGACCACACCCCGCCCCCCCCAGCACAACTTTCCTGCAGCGAAGGGTGCACTCTAGTGTCCCCCGGCTTCTGGTCTGAGCAACTGCAGGTATGTGCCTGCATTTTTTCAGTCCAGAGGGAATGTCTGTACACTTGCAAATTGGTCCAACTGAGGCAGGTTAGACTAACCTGCAAAGATTGAATCGATTCAGGCTCCAGCTTTTTGAATGTCTGTCCCTAGCCTTAATCTTTATGTAGGAAGAACAATGTAAATAGACCTAATACACAAAGAAGTTGGAGCTATTTCCTGTTGTTGCTTGTTTTTCATTTCAGGTATCGGGGTTAATTGGTCTGGGTATACTTGTGCAGAGGATTACAACTTCAAGGACTAAAGAATGTTATCAAAAAAACACTATCCAAAATTATACGAGCATTAGAGCTGTGCGAAACAGGACCATTTCACTTCGACTTCCATTCCGCTGTTTCTAAGAGACAGTGTTTTGTTTCACTGTTTCGAAGCACTGTTCTGTTTCATTTCATCAAAACTGTTTTGCTGTTTTGACGCGTTTGGAGGTTTCGCCCATAGGCTATAATGGGGAATCACAAAAATGCCTATAACTTTGTCATTTCCTGCCTGATTCAGATGAAAATTGCAGGGATAGCAGCCCCATCTGTGGGCATAAAGCCTGCCAAGTTTCACTGAGATAGGTACAGGAATTTTTGTGAAACCGCACCTCAAACTGTTCAAAGCAAAACTTGTATCACTTGCCAGCAGCAGCAGCCTGCTGTCATCCCGCATGCAGATCCGGGGGCCATTCCCCCGAGAGGAGTCTGGCACAGCCCCACAGCACTCCTGGGGGGTGTGGGCCCCTGGATCTGGGATGACAGCAGGCTGCCGCTGCTAGCTGGGGGCCAGCGCTAGCACTGGGTTCTTCCCAGCGCTCAGTGCAGGCTGCGCTGGGCAGACTTGGGTGCTGGCGCTGACTCCAGCCAGCAGCGTGCTGTCATCCACATGCTGTGCAGCCAGTGAGTACGGAGATTTTTTTAAAAGTAAAAATAAAATAAAAGCCCCACACTCACCAGCTCTGGAAGTGGTGACTGGGGCCTCTGAAGGTTCATGGCAGAGCCATCCTGCACAGAGCAGGGCAGCTGGGATTGCCCCCCCTCCTGGCACTTGCACGGTAGCTGCACCATGGTGCAGGTGCAGCACAGCTCAGCAGGGCACTGCATGCTGTCCCAGACCTGGGGCAGCTCCACGTGTCAGCCAGAGCTCCTGGTTCAATTCCCCAACTCTCTGATCACTCCCCCAGCTCTTCCTGGGGGAGGCACAGCCCTCAGATCTGCATGCAGGATTTCAGCAGCCTGCTGCTGCCAGCTGGGGAAATAGCCCAGAGCCCCCACCATCCCCAGCTGGCAGCGACAACCTGCTGTTATCCTGCATCATCCGGGGGCCCATACCCCTAGGAAGAGCTGGAGGAACTGGGAACTAGGGGAATGTTCAGGGACCTGAACCTGGTTCGATTTCCTCAGACCCTGGGTTGATTCCCCAGCTCTCTGATCATTCCCTCAGCTCTTCCTGGGGTGCAGGCCCCTGGATCTGTGCACCGGGTTTCAGCAGGCTGCTGCTGCAAGCTGGGGCCAGTGGCAGCACTGCAGTCTTCCTGGCATTTGGCATGGGCTGTGCTAAGCGGCTGCTGCTGGCTCCAGCCTGCAGCAGCAGCCTGCTGAAACTCCATGTGCAGATTTGGGGCCCACGCTCCCCCAGGAAAAGCTGGGGAAATGATCAGAGAGCTAGAGAATTGAACCAGGAGCTAGATGTCAGTATCAGTGCAGTCCTTTCCTGCTCTTCCCCCTCCCTCACCTTAGTTTATGCTTAGCTGCAAGCATGCCTGACTTCAAAACTTGAAACATTTCAAAAGTTTCAAAATGTTTTGAGTGCCCTTGCTTCATTTCAAAGCTGTTTTGAAGCCTTTAGTTTTGTTTCAATTTTGCTGTCTCAAGCTCAAAACAAGTCAAAACAGCTTTGAAATGAAACGCCCGTCAAAATTTCGCACAGCCTTAACACGCATCTCATGTGAATGAAGATGTCCTCGCTAGTGGTAAGAAATACCAGGCATGTGCAAAAGTTCACAGTTTCCACAGTGTTCTACTTTCCTCTGTGCCTTCACACTGACAGAGGAAATACTGTAGCATTTTGAAAGGGCAAGTTAAAAGTGAGAGCAATATCTGACTTAAAAATGCCATTGAGAAATTGTTGTGTCCTATATATACATAATTTATGATAGGGGGAGAATCTGGGGACACCTAATGTTCTGTTTACCCTGAAATTGAATATATTAATGGCTGTGGCAGATGCTTAAAGCACAGTTGAATCCTGCTTATGTTACACAGTGCAGCCATGCTTATAATGATTTTGGGCTGTTGTAACCGAGTCTCCTCATCAAGTTCCATTTAATGCTAGTAGTCACAATTTTTTTTTAAAAAAGGAAGTATGGTCAGGTGTTTAAAGCACAAGACTGAGTCAAAAGTTCCTAGCACTGATACTTACTGACTGTACATCATGTGGCTTCCTTAGCTGTAGATTTGGAAATAATATTTGTCTTTAAGCTGCATTAGGAGGCCAATAATCACATTTGCAAAGTTCTGTGCAATAACAAATAAGAGAATACTACAGAAGTATAAAATAGTTTCAGTAAATAATTAACCTACAAAAGAGAGCAAATTCTGTATTGATGTATGTGTTTGCTTCACGTTCTGGTGATTTATTCCATCATAGAGTAGACTTTATGTGGAGTGGACTTTATGCTGGTGGAAGGGTAAAAAATGCAAATCATCAGTGAACACATCAGTAAAGTAGTTTTCATCTAAAGGTTACTAAGTCTCCGAAGTAACTTTATGATCTCATTGCTAGAGTTTTTGCCTTTTTTTATCCACTCCCTTTAATTATTTGTTGTTTTTATGTTGGAAGTTATTAGTCATTGTCATATTTGATACATAGACAATCTGAGACATTATTAAAGGTGGTATGGTGCTAATCACTTTCTGGATAAATGGAAGTGAAAGCTAGAAACATTTGGAAGCTACTGCATGACAAAACTGATGAGAAACTAAACTGTGTGGGAAGAGAGATTTTTTCCTAGGAAAAATGCAGGGGCTAGCAAACTGACTGGTTGCAGCTGTATGTGTGGGAGGCAGAAAACAAAAGGGAAGTAGAAAGTGAGAAAGCAGTAGTGAGCATAGCCCTGGCATGAAGGTCAGAAGCAGACGACTTTCTTTTTTTTTTTTTTTTGGTATAATATTAATGAAAATGCAGAATGGGACATGAAAGTATTTGCTGTTGTTTGTTTTGACGGTGTTCTGAGAAATAAGACTTTGGGTGCAGCCTTTGTAAATAAACAGAAATGCATCAAGGAAATCCTTCATGCTTACGGACGTTATGTTTTTTGCACTATGAGGCCCCTAAAAGTGCTCTACAGTTGTAACACAGCAAATGTTTGTGATTGCAGAGTGCTTTTAGAACGGCTGATCATGTGAAAAATTAACCCTTGTTAAATCAGCTATTAGATGAAAATGCTCTAGGGTAGAGTGCCTTGGGGAACTTGTGTACAGGTTCCCTGTGAGGGTTTAATTTCAGGCAATTTTGCCCACATCCCATGTGCCTGTTTGGAACTGGAGTGGTGCTTATGCATCAGCCCAGCCCCCCTCCTCCCCAGCTTCCAGTGTGGCAGCCAGGGCTGCTGGCAACACACTCATGCTGTCAAGATGCTCTGCAGGCCCAGTGGACACAGATCGTGCTGTGATGGGGAGGGCTCTCATCATGACAGCCAGGGCATAAGGGCATAAGTGGCTCAGCCTCCCCAAATGCAGGCAGCAGGTAGGGCCCCAGGGCAGCCTGGCTGCAGATGGCTGCAGCAGTGGGGGAGGGGTGCGCACACTCGCATACCCTGTGCAGCCAGGTTTACAGCCAACTCAGCAGGCAGGTAAGTTTCTTTCACTCTCCTTCCTGCGTGGGCTTGGGGGGCAGATCTAGACCCCCACAGTGCAGAAGGGAGTGGGGCAGGGGCAAATCATTCGCGTCTCGTCCAAGGGCATGGGCGGGTGGCTCCCACTACTGCGTGCACCGTGTGGGGCAGCCGGGGGAGGGGGGACATGTTCCCCCCCTCCTTGGCTCCCCAGCATTGTGCCCCTGGATGAGCAGCCGGACTCTGATTGCCCCATGACCTGATCCAGCCAGGGCCCCATTCATGGTGAATAGAGCCCTGGCCAGGCTGGGTCGTGGGACAGTCAGAGCCCAGCGGCTCCTCCAGAGGCACGGTGCTGGGGAACTAGGTGGGGAGCACATGGCCCCCTGCTCTGTGCACAGGGCAGGGGCAGGTTGCAGCTGCAGGCTGGGATCTTCCTGCTCCCTGCCTGCATGCCTAGCTGCTGCCTTTGAATGCAGTGTGGCATGGTGCCTTGTGCCTCACTGCCTGGCCTGCCTAGCAGCGGGATGCACATGGAGCTGTGCTGCTTTCAAAGGTGGCAGTGAGGTGCACAGGCAGGGAGCAGCCCATAGCTGCAGCCTGCCCTTGCCCCATGGAATGATCAGAGGCCACATAGTGTCAAGCCACGAGCCCTCCACCCCCCCCCCCCCCACCTTGGCTCCCCGGCACTACCCCTCTGGAGGAGTTGCCAAGCTGCGCTGGGCTCTTCCTGGGAATGATGCAGGGTGGGTCCCCTTTCCTGTGGGTGGGGTGGTGCGTTTGTGCATACAAGCACATGCTCAGCCCTGTGCCCCCCAATTTTTTTTTCTCCCTCTGCCTATGAGCCAGGGTGAACACATGCACAAGTCCAGGCTATCATCACAGTCTTCTCACTATGCATCAGAGCCATCCTTCACCATATCATGGTATCCCGCTTCCTGTGCACAAGCAGGGAGACCTAGGAGCTGGCATGGATTCTGCTGATTGTTGTGTATTACTCTCACTGGATAGAGGCTGTGAGACATCACACGCACCCAGCTGAACTTGTTGCAGCAGCAGGTGGCCCTGGCCATGTGCCTTCATGTGAACAAACACACAGCCATCGGTTCTGCATCTTGGCACCCCGCTTTGTGCCCACCAAGCATCCTCGATTTTGCCTCTAACTTCCTTGTGGCTGACTAAGATGAGGCCATCCTGGATGTCAGGGTGCTCTGGCACCACCTCCAGACTGCTGAGTGCAGGGTCTGGGCCCACCCCACCAGCACTGACTAGCAAGGGGAGATCATCCTGGGTACCTGGGATGATGAACTGTGGCTCCAGATCTTCCACATGCATCCTGCCACCTTCATGGACATCCTTTTCCAGGTGGCTCCCTACGTCACACTCCAGGACATCGTCATGCAGCCAACCCTCACTCCACAGAAGTGGGTGTCTTGAAGCTGGCCATCCCTAGCAGTCTCCACTGTGTTGCCAACCAGTTCAGTGTGGGCAGGTCCACAGCTGGAGAGGCCATCCAGGAGGTTTGCCTCGTCATCCAGGATGCCCTGGCAAACTGCTTCATCCGCCTCATCAACATGCAGGAGGTGGCAGCTGGCTTCTGATGGATGGGCTTTCCCAACTGCATGGATACCATGGACGGCACTCACATCCATATAGTGGACAACTACACCACTGAAAGGAGCACTTAAACTGCTGCCTGAGCAGGTGCTGCATTGCGGTGGAGAGTACCTTTTGTCCATCTCAAGGTTCGTTGGTGGACTCTCAGTGCGTGCCTCGAGGTGGACAAGGAAAACCTGATGCAACTCATCATCATTGCATTTGTCATCCACAACATGTGTGAGGTCATAGGGTAGCTATCCTGCGAATCCTGGGCTGAGGAAGTGCAGCAGATTAACTGGGCATGTCAGTGCGAGCACACATGATGCAGGGATAGGGCAGAGGGTAAGCTCTCCAACAATGCTGAGAGCTCTGGCACTACACAATGGCAGGCTGGTCATATCCATGAAGCCCTGGCCAACTACCTCCTCACTCTCACTGATCGGGGACCAAGGTGTAGGAGCGATGGGTTCCAAGTGCCCCTGCCTTGGCATTGGGCCATAGGCCTCCAGTCCCAGGGGCAGAAAACAAGGTTTGTAGAAATGTGGAAGAGATGTGCCTCAGTTAATAATGTTCAAGTTGCCAAACTATTTTTT
>NW_005842070.1:1944868-1947373 GCF_000455745.1 Alligator sinensis | reverse complement strand
GCTGAACATTGCCTGTGGCTGAACATGTTCCCTCTTCCCAATTAACACAAACCAGCAAACCTTTGGGAGTGTGTATGGGGGAGATTGGAGACAGGAGGAGAAAGACCCTGGAAGGACCGGTTAGGACAGGGAGGGGGGTTAGTTGGAGGGGGTTGGAATGGGGGGCTTTGGTGCAGGGCCAGAACTGAGGAAAAAAAGAACCCTGGAGGGGAGGTATGGAGCATGGGGGCTTCTCACCTAGCACAGTACACCCTGACTTCAGGATTGAAGAACAGGGACTCCTCTGTGTAGAAGCTAGATAGGTGGGTGATCCCATGAACTATGGGCCTGGATGTGGCTGACGGACAGGTGGTATAAATTGTCTTGGACCAGGAGACATTGCCATAGCAGTCAAGAGGGGTGGGTGGGCAATGTTGGATGCCTTCCAAGATCCTTGGACTGTGGCTTAGTGTCTCCCACATGCCATGTGTCCTCTTTGCTCCCCAGCATCTCCCAGTCAGGATACATTGGGGAGCATTCCCCTACTGGCCCCAGCCAGAGATCCACACTGTGGGACCTCCCTTCCTGTTGCCCCAAGGAAGTGTCCCTGGGGTGTGGCTTGGTATGTTGTTAGGGGCTGGGCATCAGGCTGCCCCACCATGTTCCCCACAGGATGGAGAGCTGACACCAGTCACGGGAGGGTCATGCATGGACACCAAGTGGTTCAGGACTATGTGCATAAACTCCCTCTCCTGGTGCTGCCACTTGCTGAGCTCTGCAATGGCATGGTTTACCTCATTCAAACAGCAGTTGGACATCTGAAGCCCCTGTTCATGTGCCGCAGTGGCTTGCTCCTGTGCTGGACACAGAGCTTGTCCGGTCCCTACATGTGAAATTTAAATAACGAAATTATAATATCAGTGCCTTTTTGCACAAGAATATAAACTCATGACTGGGACCACCTGAAGCATAACAATACAGTTAATCTCATCTCTGGCTCTAGTATCAAGTACAATCCATGACTTGTTCTAATTTGGTTATGAACAAACTCCCCTTTCACAGTGATTACCTCTCCCTTGCTATCACATTCCTCACCAATCTAGGTGTCTCTGCCAGTTGGAAAATATTTGGGGTTCTGCCCTGCTATCACAATAACCTATACAGCATCATACAATTTAGGGTCTAAGGTGCTCAATTCAAGTAACCAAGTCCTACTGAAATTAAATCAAGTAGTATACCTCAGGTTGACTGTGTTGGGCTCGAGCAATCAAACTATACTATAGTTAAGCAAATGATAAACCTCCAGAGCGATCGAGGGTTTTTGAGCATGTCAGTTTCACGCACAACAATCAGAGATGGATCCAGAAGGCTAACACTCACATTACAACCAAAGAACAATAATCCTCCACCCTACCAGCTTTGTCTGGACTCTGATCTTCAACCCATTAAGAGAAATATGCTTTGAAGAATGTGTATAAGAGAAGAAGGAAGCTGCTGGCAGGGAGCACTCATCCCAGAAGGGAAACACCATGTTGGCCCATCATAACCTGTGCCTAGCTGACCACCCTCGGCAATGGATCCACGCCTGGTGAGAAGCTGCAAAGACCAGAACTGCTTCCTTGTCTGTGTTGGTGAGAGAACTACTATTACGGCTAATCGTACTGGACTTGATTATAGCTTGCTTTGTTTGTAGATTGCAATAAGCCTACCTGTCATTTTCCTGTAAGAACTCATTATTTAATTAGTAAAGCCTTTGTGTTAACTATAGATGGAAGTGTCGTGTCAGTCTTTCTCAGCACTAAGCATCCCATTTTCTGTGCAACAAATTGTGCAACACCTGCACCTAAACAGTCCTTGTGTAAGAAATGCCCAGCCTGTCCATTCCCCCACTCCACATCTCGAGTCTCTCATCCTGTGGGGGACACAGCTTCTGATACCAGGAGTTCATGGTGTGTGCCCTGAGCTCACAGGCTGTGACCAGAGCCTGTTACATGTCTGTCTTACTTCCCTGGCATCTCCACACATCTCTCATGTACTCTGCACCTGTTCAGCCACCCACCCTTGAGCCACCATCCTATTCGCTATGAGCCAGCCTCCCGCACACAGGTGTGGAGTCTGCAGACAAGGGAGACACAGAACCTTTCTATTAGTTTGAAACTATTTGTAATAACAACGAAGTACAAAGAGAGGCTTTTCAGACCCTCTCACCATTCAGGAGGACACACATGCAGACACACCTAGGGATCTATGGCGAGTCCCATGTCGGGACCCTTCTCTCTCCTGGGGCCAGTGTCTCAGCTGTGCTATAGGCAGGCAGGCAGGCAGGCAGTTTGGAGGAGGGGGAACAGAAGGCTTGCCGAAGAAGAAGGGTCTGGGTGGGTCCTTCTGCAGGCACCACAGTGGGCAATTGCTCTACTCCTGCAGCAGGCCTGGGGATACTAATTTTGGAGGAGACTTGTATCATCAACAGAATGGGCAGGGAATCACCACTCTGGGGAATGCCAGTGTGGCTCTTACAATGTTTCC
>NW_005842070.1:1908936-1944837 GCF_000455745.1 Alligator sinensis | reverse complement strand
TTTCCCTTTCAGGAGAGGATTTCAGTGCTGGGTCACTGGGGGAGCAGTGTGCTGGTCCTGACATTGCTTGGGTGAGACCTGGCTGGAACAGTGGGCTTTTCATGCTTCTTTCCCTTTTAGAAGTGGCACCTGGGCCCTGTCCCCTGACAATATATGTCTGTGTTCCAAACATTTCCCTATTAAGAGTCAGCTAGGTGTGGAGTAATGAGCTTTTCCAGTTGTCCTGGGGGAGCCTCAGTCACTATGCTATGCTCCTGCTGCTTGACAAAGTCCCCCAGGAGCATCTCAACAACTGGAGAGAGGCTATCTGCTTTGTGGTACCTATGGCTCTGCTATGAAGTGTTGACACCCCAGGATGAGTTAGCTATCACCAATGCTATTGATGGTCTGCTCAACCTTTGACCTGACCAAGAAAGTAATTCCCGTGATCCTTGCTGCCTAGCAAGAGTCCTGCCATGTACCACACTTGTCATTCCAGCACCATTTCACTACTAAGAGTACTCTGGAAGTGGCTGGGGGAAAGGGTTGCTTTACTTTTAGGGGTTTGGGGCTTGGGGGTAGTTTGCTTCTGGGCTGGGCTGGGTTAATGATTGATGGATGGAGATTGGGGGGTTGCCCTGAGGCGTCTATGCTGTAAGTGCCCACGCCATGAGAATCACTATCAGCCAGCCCCCAAATGACTTTACTCATGGCTCAGATCAGAGGGGAGCATCAAAAGTGCAGATGTACCTTGTACCAGGCTTTGCAGGTACAGAACAAGGGAATCAGCCTCACTGCGAGAGCAGAGTAGCTGAGATAATGTTTCTGTGATCCTGTTTTCCAAACAGGACTCCTACCATCACATGTCCCTTTTTAGGAGTTTGGAGGAAAGTTGGGAGGGAGGGAGGAAGGAAGATAGGAAGTTGGGCTTTTGGGCAAAGGAGGGTGGGGTTCTCTTTCTAGCTGTGCTGACACAGCTGCCTGTTATCTGCTGTCTGTCCCTGACCATGGTGTGCTCTCTACCAGCCACACCTGTGGCTGCCTGCAGAGCTCAATAAATGTTTTGATTGCTGAAAGCTTGCAAAGCACAAGCACATCCCACCATACACATGCATGCACACTCCCTCTTGCACTGCCATACACACATCCCCCCCACAAACCCCAGACCTACCCACACCTCACATAACCACACACACATCCACATGCTCCTTCACTGCACACCCCCCACACCTATCCACCCCCTACAACCCTGCCCCACACACACCCACATCCTCCCCACACATCTACAGACCCCTGCATGGGTGACTGGTGCCACCTTAGTCAGGGGGGCACATGCCCCCCCTGCGACCAGTCCTGTCGACCCCACTGGCCAATCTCCCAACGGCTGATCGCTGTGGCCTATTGCTGCAGCCGCTTCCGGGAGTGGCTGGGGGTGGTTGTGTGGTCCGGGAGTGGCTGTGGCTGCTTCTGGGAGTGGCGGCAGTGATCAGCTGGCACTTGCAGGGTGGGCACTGGTGCTCCCACCTGCCTCCCCTGCCCTTCATCTAAGTGGCAAGCATAGCCAGTCATGGGGTACACTGGAACTCTGAGGGGGTGCACGTGTACCCCCTATGCATTGCCACTGGCCCCCCACAAACCTATACCCATCCCCCATGCCCTCCACCCCCCCACAGTATACAAGAGTAAGATTTCATTTTAAACTATTGTGCAATCACCTCTGTGTACACTACACAAACGAGTGTAAATCAGGATAAAAAATTTTTTTAAAATCAAATTAATGAATGTTGTAGATGTTTGCTTTTTAGAATATAATTTAGTATTTTTCTTGTTCTGAGATGGCAAAACCCCTTGCTGAAAGGAGTACTTCTGGGGGCAAGGGGAGGGACTTCTGGTGGCAAAGGTCGGGGATTAGGGGGTGGGACTTCTGGTCCCAAGATGTCATCCAGGGGGCGTGGTACCTGTCAAGGGGTGGGGCTACCCATGTGGATCTTGACAGCTTGCCATAACTTGGTAAGTTGCCCTCTGCCCAAAATAAATGCCCGCCCCGATATACACTGTTAAAATGACTTCTCATCAATTTGGTATTGGCATGGTATTGCAATGAGTTCCTGTTGTGGCCTTGGGCCTGCATCTGAAGGGTGATGTGCTTAAAGGTATCTCTGTTGCAATGCCCTTTCTGTAGCTGGTACTGGATCACCTCCTTGTCCCAGGTGGCAATGAGATTCCTAATTTCCCTGTACTTCTAGTTGTGTCCATGGTTTTGGTTTCTGGAGAAGGAAGGAGCTAGTCTGTCCATGGTCAACAGTAGTGCTCGTGGGGTCTCAGCATCCATGGCTGGGTGAGAGTCTGACTGCTAGAGTGACAGGCAGGCTGGAAGAGTACCTGGGAGTCAGCAGGGATGACCAGACACCTGATAGAGTGCCAGGCAGGCAGGATGGCTGGAAGAAGTGGAGGACTTACAAAGGTGTGGGTCCAAGTGCGTATCTGCCCCTCTGCCTGCAACTGTGTGACCAGGGGCTCTGTTCTGACCAGGGGCTTTATGGTCAGGACACCTCCATGACTTCCACCCAGGGGCATCCCTGGGGGGGTGCAAATTGGGGTGACTGACCCAGGCCCTGTGCTTTGGGGGGGCCCCATGGACAGTACTGTACAGGCCCTGCTGTGGCTGCCACACGCCACTGCTGCTGAGTGCCGCTGGCTCTGACGCTGCCAAGCACTGCCAGCTTTGGCCACTTGCTGCCCCCCCAACACCCTGCTCCGCCAGCTCCAGCTGCTCGCCAACCCCCCACCCCGGCCCCACAGAGGCTGATACGTCCTGGGCCCGGCACACCCCTAGGGACAGCTCTGTCTCCACCCTTCCAGGGGCTTCCAGCAGTCATCTCCAGATTGTGATAATGCCCTTCCCCCTGGATGGTGAATTTCTATTGTCCTTTATCTGTGACACTCAGAGGCAGCTGGGCACACCCTACCTGCTTCCCAGAGTATGCTGGCCACCCACTGTTGCCTTTAAAAAGTCTCCTGGGGCTCCCCTCCCCTTTCCTGTAGCTTACCTTTCTGGCTCCAGTGCCTTCTGATCATTTGTGTAAATGCCCACTAATTTCAATTTCTCCACCTAGGGAAAACCAAGCAGGCAATGGCTTAAATAGTGGTTATTCACTTGAGCAAAAAAAAGACAATGTTATTCTCTTTATTGGGTCATATCTTCATTTAGGTTTCAGTCCTAGAGCATTTTCTACTCAGTCTAGAAAGCAGATTACTGTGAGTAATCCCACTTATCCCAGGAGAACTAAATACTGGAGACCTACAAGGCACGTTGTAAGAATCTTCAGGATTAGCCTTTTGGATGATAAATTATCTGAATCCCCATTAAACCTCTCAATTAAAAGGAAGCAAGATTAGGCCCATTCTCTTGTATCTGTCTGTAACAATAATTAATAATTCTGTGCTCCCTCCACCCCCTGCCAGCCCTCACAAATAATTTAGGGTGTAAAGTCATGCACTTAGAAGTTGGGAATGGGGACGTATAGGTGGGAGTACAGATCCACTCCCTCTCCTCCCACAGTAGGTAGGGGCCATCCAGACCCATGTGGAGGAATGGAAGGCTGAGACTGAGGGTTTTTGCAGTAATATATTTTAATGGAAAGTGTTAGGTAGCCTAAATGTAAGATAGTATCACCCTCTATTTGGTCACAAAATGACAACATATTAAGTAATAGACAATTAGAGTTATCTACTGGTATCTCAGGTCCTCCCAGAACATTGTGTTCAGCAACACGAAATTTCTGATAACTATGAAATGAAGAGTTAAGGTACATATGCATACAACCTTAACTCTGCCCATCTGAAGCTAACAACAGCTGACAGGAATGACTGCATTCACTGTGGTAGGTGGCTGTATTAAATGGTAGAACAGTTATTTGAAGCAATTTGGTAGTACTATGATTGTTACACCAAGAGATCAGCAAGGACCATGCCCCTTTGCCTAATTCCACACGAAGGATCAAAGGAAAGATATCTATATCTATACCTCATTTCAGCGTTGTTTTGTGTAAGTGATGTCATTAGTGGAGCCCAGGTAGAAGATTTAATACAAGTTTAATGATGAGTAAGCTAAAACCCAGTGCCAGGTGGCACTGTGTTCTTAATATTGATTAGGGTTAGGTAAAAAGCAGATTTTTTTCTTTCTTTTGTGGATGAGGCTGTTTTTAGTTGTACAGTTGAAATACATTGCTCCAGTTCAAAAGCAGAATGTTACAGCTGGATGGAAGCATTGTTCAAGGAGAGCAAAATAAGGTTCCATAGACCTTAATTCCTTATTTCCTAGTTTATAAAAGTTTCTATTTCTTGAAAACATAACGCAGAAGCCAGAATAGGGTAGCACAGACCAACTGGTTTAAAGAGGCATAACCTTTTGGAAGTGACAGCCTACTTTGTTGGATAATGGAAAAACAAGCTACCACCAAGCAACCCTAATTTAGGTATTTTGTTTTGTCTTTATCATTGAATTTCCCCATTTTCTGAACAAAAAAAATGTTGATAGTTATTGTATAGATTTGTATTTGAGTTGCTAGTGAGGCTAGGAAAAGGTAAAGAATCCTATGTGATTCCTAAGTTCTCCACACCCTCCTTACTCCCATATATTTTGCCATAGCTCAGGGTTGTCTAATTCATCCAGGCCTGGATGACGGTTTCTGGGCTGGTTTTCCGGCCAGTTTGGGACTGAACCCCTGTGCTACATGTGGCACCCACAGTGCTAAGTCCAACCTGCGTGCCACTGGTTTCGCTCTGGGGCTCAGTTTGCGCATGGTGCGCAGGCTGGACCTGGTGCTTTAAGCAGCACAGTGGAGTGGTCCCGGGCATGGACTGAATGCAGTGCCCTGCCAGACTGGCCCTACACACTGGTTCAGATTGGGCTGCAGTGCAGCCAGCGTACAAGGCTGTTCTGATGGGGCACTGCATGCAGCTCACATTCTGGGCTGACTCCTTGCGCTGCGTGGAGCATGCACGGTACCAGGTCCAGCCTGTGCACTGCATGCAACATGGGGCTAGGGCTGATGTGTGCCCCATGCAGCACATAGAGTTGGTTTCAGAGACCCATAGGCCTCTGGATCTAGCCCACAGGCTGTATGGTTGACACCCCTGCTATACAGAAATGGGGATTCTGATCCTGTTCTGAAACCTTTATAATAGTTAATATGATCAGTAAGAAAAATCGCAGACATAGCCTGTGTGCCAAAGTCTTGGTAGTTTTATTATATGGTGTTTTGGCAGTTTTAAACATACGAGAGAATGGTGAAGACTGCTTTTCCATCCTCCTTCTTCACTGTCTGCAACAACATAAAGCTTCAAGTTGCACCCTGTTGCAACTTGTTGCATACATATATTGCTGCATACAGATATTGACTTCTATTGCTGCATACACATATTGCCAGCAGCAGCAATTACTGGAGGAAGGTGCACGGTTTCCTGGTTGTGCTGCCTGACCTGTATATTGCCCTGCATGCCACTACGCCTCCACGTAGCACTCCTCCTCTACCTTGGTCACTGTGTACAGCCTGGGTTCCTTTCTCTGCCCTCTGTATGTGGTCTGGCATTTAGGGAGGAGGCCCCCTCCCCTTAAGTGCTCTGATGCTGACTTCAGTGTAAATCTGGATATGGAGAAGCCTCCTACATGTTACTTGAATGTAAACATCAAAAAGATCAGAAAGCAAGCCATAGAGGATGGCAGGGGGAGAACAAGGGCTTTAGAATTAACCAAACAGCTTGCATTTGGTTCACAAGCAAGATATATTCACTCTGTTGCCTTGTTACACATTTTCAAGCACTAACTTTGTAGCTGGTTGGTTCTTTTTCTAGGCAGAGAGTCATTTTTATGATGTGATAATTGCTTTGCATATGTGGCCAGTCTAAATTGTGGGATTGACCAGTTAATTGTGCAATACTTACTTTGCATGTGTGCCCCGTCGAAATGCATTGCATGATTCATCAAGAAACTGCATAATCAATAAAATGTGTAACAGGGGCCTAGGCCATGCCTCATATGGCAAATGCAATGGAGAGACTGGGTTTCACAGAGGATGGACATATACATTTGTATGTACGCTTGTGAGATTTTGATGGACGGAGGAACTTGGGTTTCCATAAAAGTTTAGAGTTGGTTCCAAACTTGAGCTCTTGAGAGCACCTCTCAAAGGTGCAAAATTTTTTTTCCAACTGTTTGAGTTGGCCTAGTAAGAGATCAGATTTACTCAAAGAACCTTGTCTGCGTATGTCCTGGCTTAGACCAACACGGCTACAACCTACACCCCTGAGAGCACCTCTCCCTTTTTTAATAGCCACGGGGCAGGGTGGGGAAGGAAGGCTGCCAGTCATGCTAGCAGTCAGGTTTTACTATCATTATTGATCATTTTTGTTGTTATTGCTATATTATCATTATTATCATCACTATTATTTACTATTTTAATATAAATAAGACATATTTTAATAATAATAAATATAATATAGTTTATATTTATTATTGGTTGGTGTTATATTGGGCCCTTATCTCCTGCCAGCTGAGGCTGCTCTGCCACCTCAACCCAGGCGCCCTGCCTGATGCGGGGTTGGGGCTGGGCAGGAGAAAGGAAGGCGGGGCGATGACGTAAAAGAGCGGGCGGGGCCAGAGCGGGGGAGGTCGCGTGACGCGTTGAGGTCAGGGCGCGAGCGGATCCCGGAAGTGCGGGCAGTAGCGCTCGGCTGCTAACGTTCGGACGAGACCACCGAGCGGCGCCGCCGGGGGGGTGGTGGTGTTGGGGCGCCGCTTCAGGAAGCAACCATGACGAACTTCATCTCGGTGCAGCTGAAGAAGGCGTCGGAAGTAGACCTGGCTAAGCCGCTATGCAAGTTCATCCAGCAGACTCGGCCGCTGCCTTGACAAGCACGAAAGTGCTCTCGAGACGCTCATGAGGTCAGCGGGGGGGAGGGGCCCGGCGCGAGGCCTCGCCCGGCAGTTGGGGAGGGGGCGGGGCTCCCTGCTGGTTCTGAGGGGCAGGGCGGGGCTGTGGGGCCCTCAGTGGTGTCCCCAACAGCCTCTCTGGTGCGCTGCCGTTCCACTGCTCTCCCTTTTCACTGCTGTGGGGTGCATGGCGGCCCCCCTTTGGCGCTGGCCCCTCCTTTCCATCCCTTTTCCTGCCTTCAGCGAAAGGGGCCAGGTGGCACCTTGGAGACCGACTAGCTCCAAGGGGCCAGAGCTTCCCTAGGCCGTGGCCTGATGCATCATTTGCTGTGAAGGTGGCATTGCGTAGCTCCCCAGCTTCATGGCGGTCTTGTTGTGTTGCTTCCCCTCCTTGATCTCCCTGCAGCTTTGGGCTGCCTGTTGATTTAGTTGGTCTCGTCAAAGATACCGCAGTCCCCCAAAGAACCTTGTCTACCTATTGATTTGTGACAAACCCCACTCTTATGTCCTGTTTGCCAAGACCCCTGTGTGCTCCAGGAACAGGAGTTGGCTCCATGGCAGGAGTCACCTGAGACAGTGGAAGGCAAAGTGCCACCTCTGCCAGCTGGGAGAGAGGGCAGGAGAAAGGCGTTGGTCCTACAGAGCAGCAAGAGTGAGCTGTCTGGGGAGCTAACCCACTCCTTCCCCCAAGGGAGCACTCCCAGCTTTCGTCATCCCCACAGAACTGACTATAGGTTTCCACATGCCCTGTGAGCTCTGATTAGGAAGTGACATCACGCTTACTGGCACTTGTGCTTTGTGACACATGCATTCCTCCTCAACTGGGTGAGAGGCTGTAATCAGTTACAATTTTTGTTATATCATGGGAAGAACCTCAGCATATTACCCGTTTTTTTGTTGTCATGTGGCAAATGGTCCGTGTTTCAATTCCCCCTAGATCTTCCAAACAGGAAGTTGCTTTGAAAACTAGGAGAGCAACTTAAGCTACCTGATCATTACAGGAAGATGATTAAGGAGTTAATTAAGAACCTCTTCAAAGTGGCTTACAGCAAGACTCCTTCAATGTTGAACCCACGCCTGTTCAACCAATCATCTTCGTGCCCTACACTTCTTATCTGGCTTATGCATAAAGTTCTTTGATACCGAACTGACCTACGGAAGCATGTTGCTATCTGAAATGCGCAGTAGACTTGTAAGATCTGGGCGTCTTGCTTTTTAAAACAAAAGTATGAGCTTTAGGAAACTATTCCTGAAAAGTTTTCTGCAAATATTTAATTGGCTATTTCTGTGCCCATGAGTAATCCTACTGAAGTTAGAGACTGAAAACTGTTTGTGAAGAAAGCAATATATTTATAACTGTTTGGGCTATGGTTATGCCAGCATATTTAACTGTCACCTTTATGCAGCAAACATTTATAGAAGCCCTGTTTTGTATGTTAGGAAGCTTCTTAAATAAGTAGTGTAAGCAGTCTATGTGAGTGACAGAACTCTGAAGGATAAGGTAGATTAGTGTAAGCTGTGGAATTTCAGAGCTCAGAGGAACTTCAGAGCTCAAAAAGTGATGAACAAGTGTGGCACGGGACTACAAATAAATTACTGCATCAAGCTGTATGGCTTTTAATGTTGCTTCCCTACTTAACAACTTATTTAATTGCCTGCTTGCTTGGTCCAGATGTGGTAGTTTAAGTGTGCTGGTTAGCTGGTTTGTTGAAGTAGTGGGATATAAAAGTATTCTGAATTCATGACTAAAGTCTCTCTGCTCTATGTTGTAGGAGTTCTGATGTTGTGCTGGCTCAGAATGTGTTTTAGTGAGAATGATGTCTCATGCTTTTGAAAATAGTGATTCATTATTAAATAACGACATTGTCCCACTCTTGACAGTTTTTTGTTTTATGTTTTGAAGAAGAAAGTTATTCATGATGATCATTTTTGCAATTAAACCAGGAAGTAAAGGATTGTTTATGTAGCTGGCTTAAGTGCATTTTCATAAAGCTGAGTTTATGGGTAATAGAGCTCACTGAAATTTTTCTATGCTTTGACTAAAAAGCACAAACTTTCTCTTTCTTATTAAATAAATTCTATATTAAATAAATTTGGACTATTTCTAGTGGGCATATGTACTGATCAATAGAGATTTTTGCCTTCAATTACTAATTGTGCTTTTTGTCAGGGGTGTCAAAGACATGGCCTGCAGGCCAGATCTGGCTTGCAGAGTACCCTGATTTGACTCCCAGCGCTGCCCCTCAGTCTCATAGTTGACTCATGTGGTGCATGCCAGACTAGCCCTGTGTGCAGGGTCCAGGATGCAGAGGCTCTGGTCTGTCTGGTGTGCATGCTGCATTCATCACATGTTTTCGCTAGTCCAGGACAGCATTGCACATGGTGCCTGCCCTGAAATGCTGCATGAGGTGCCCATTTCTTTGCTTCTGCACTTCGCTGGTTGCTGCATGGGGTGGGAGGGAATTTCCCCTTTACCTCTACATATGTCAGGATTCTTTTTTAAAGTCTTGGAAGCATTGGAGTTTGGCTGCAGCCAAGGCTTGTGGCTAGAGGGTCTTGCCCCTCTGCTCAGGGTCAAGCCAATTGCTGTATTTGGAGTCGGGAAGGAATTTTACCCCATGGTGAGACTGGCACGGACTTTGCAGGTTTTTGCTTTTCTCTGTAGTGGGGAGGTGTGGCCCTCGGCCCTTGTCCTTGGCTCTCTTGAGCATATATTAACAACTGTTACAACAGCAGGGCATTGGCTGCTGTGGTCCCCCTGCTTTACCTCTGACAGGTTAAATTGTTATGTCTTGTGTAGGGTCAGGGTTCACTGTAGTATGGTTGAGAGTCTAGAGCAGAGGTGGGCAAAATGCGGCCCACGGGCCGGATGTGGCCCGCCAGGCCATTCCATCCAGCCTGCGGGACCCCTAAAAATTTATAAAATTATTATTTATCTGTCCCTGGCTGCCTGTCATGCAGGCCTCAATGGCTTGCCACAACTCAGTAAGCGGCCCTCCGCCCGAAATAATTGCCTGCCCCTGGTCTGGAGAGTGGATTTGTATACTGTGGTTTGGATAGGGATGACCCTGCCTGAGGCAGGGGATTTTCACTAAATGGCTTCTGGAGATTCCTTCCGTTCCTGTTTCTCTGTGATTTTGGCCACTCCAAATGGGTGCCAGTTTGGTGCATGTCCCAGATTGGCTGGTGAGATGCATTCCCCAGAAAACAGATACAGTGGATACTGGATTCAGCAGGTGGGGGTTGGTGGTCAGCGGCCCAATCTGGTTTGTGGATTGGCCGTTTTGCGTGACAGCCAGGGCTGTATGAGTTTGACACCCCTGTATTATGTCATAAGGTGGTAAAGTTTAAATCTATACTTACTGTGCCTGAAATGTGCTTTACCAAAGTTAGTTTGTAAATGAAGTAAGTGAGAATTTTAAGCAGAGTTGAGTATTTTTATTTTAGGTCTTTTGTGATGTGCATTGCCATAGTGCATGATTAATTTGCAAACATGTTTTTGGGTGTGTTTGTGTTAGAGCCTTATTCAATCACAGGTGCATCAACTTTCATAAGCAGCAGCTTACTTCATCAGAGGCTATGACCAGACTGCAGGAAGAAGAATTTCTAAACAGTGATTTCACTGCTTTCTATTTAGAAGCTCTTCTTGCAGTCCCTTCACAGCATCTGATGAAGCAAACTGCTGTTTAGGAAAACTTATGTATGCCCCTCTGATTTAGTTAGTTGATAAGGTGCAAATCTACCTTGCCTTCTGCCTGACTTCAGGCTAGCACACAGCTAGGTACCCCTCTCATTTTTTAGAGCAGGGGTGGGCAAAATGTGGCCTGTGGGCCAGATGCGGCCCGCCAGGCCATTCTATTCAGCTTGTGGGGCCCCTAAAAAAGTTAGAAAATTAGTATTTATCTGCCCGTGGCTGCCTGTCATTCAGCCCTCGATGGCTTGCCAAAACTCAGTAAGTGGCCTTCTGCCCGAAATAATTGCCCATCCCTGTTTTAGAGGCTATAATATCTGATTAAATTCTGTAGACTGTGTCAATGGAAGAAGGGAAAACTTAATCCCATTTAATCACATTACCAGCTGTCTAGCATTTCCTACTATATTGAAAGCTGCTTGAAGAAAAACACATGCTGCAGGTTGTACTCTTAAACCTTTACTAACTTGAATTTATTTCAGGGAAGAAATTAATTAGTTGGAAAGTCCATTATGTGGAGAAGTGGTGGTCAGAACAGCCCATGAAAACATATGGTTCACTGATGTTAGAGCATTTAAGCGAGAACTTCCATTAGAGGGTGTTTTAATGTGTTTAATTCTTGTAGAAGAAGTTATGATTAATGTGACTTCACTGAATAGCATTTCTGCCTACTTCCAAGCTTTGTTTAGTTTATAAAAATGGCATTACTGTTTTAACTTTTAAGCATTGTTGGCAATGTGGCGTAAGATAGATAAGCAGTGTGCAGAAACTTTCCCACAAATTCCACCAGGTCAATGTTGTCTTGCTACTGGGCTTAATGGAATGTGGCATATAACTGTAACTTCAAAAGACATTTCAATTCTTTGTTTATTTAGATGAGGGGGGAAAAAAGTCTTGAGCTTTCTGTAAAATGCAGCGTGTACATACATGTGAACACACACAACCTACTTGTGTTTTTAATATTTAAAATTGCTAGGTCCTGATTCCCCTGATCTTATTGGAAGGCGGCTCGGATTGAGGCATCAGTCTGAATCTGTAGTTAGGGTAGAAAGGTTGCTCTAGGAATAACTGAATTGCAAATATTTGGGTGTGGTTTTAAAAAAAAAAGCACATTTTTAGATCTGAAATTCCCTTCCTTTTTTTCCTAAAGTTTCAGACTTGCAGGTTTTAGTTCCAGAGTGGATTTGATTTAAATCAAATCAATTTAAATCATGATTTAAGGCAGGAAACCTCAATTTAATCATTATTTTCTATGAAAAGTGCGTTCTTGTTGTTTGATATAACATTAATACATATCATTTACAACTTGGAGGTAGATGTAGGTTTTATTTTTTTTAAAGGTGTACACTATACATTTTAAGGCAGTGATTTATTTTGATATTTTTTTCAGGTTAATTTTGAAGCTACCTCAGAAAACTGAATTATGATTTAGTTGTTTTATTTACCAAAGCTAATTGAAGCAGATACTTGTGAGGTCATTGGGAGGTGAACTATTTCCAATTCACTAGATTAATCATGAATATTTGGGGGATATTTTTTGCCACACTGTATTAGGAAGATGACAATAACTGCTACTAAAAACAACATAATCTGCCTGACACCTTACTCCCCAGCCCAGCCTCTGGCTTCTTTACGTTTCATTCCATCCAGGAAGAGCACACACCAACTGCTGCAACTTCCTTGGCCTGATGAAGGGTTTTTGAACCCGAAAGCTTGCTTAATAACTATTTTCCAACTATTTGGGTTGGTCTAATAAAATATATCAGATTCACCCAAGGAACCTTGTCTGCCTATATCCTTAGACCAACACGGCTACAACCTACACCCCTGCACTAAAAACAACAGACATTTACATTGTTGTTTTAGTTAAATAAAACAATATTAGGGGTATTTTTCTTCAACAACCAACATGTATAATTATTTTAACAAAATAAGCATATGTGTTTTTGAATTTTAACTCTTTTAGTTATAAATGTGAAATGTGTTTTTTAAGAAAAATTAAATAGATTATTTCATCCAGGTCAACATGAGAAATTTAAAATACTGGTTTATGCAGCAAACTTAGTCTTCACCTGTCTCTCCTGTTTTATTCATAGTCTGGCAAAGAAAGACAAGCTTTCCTGCTTTTTCAGTTCCCAAGTGATTCTCAATTTAGAATGAATTAGTCCAAAGGAAGAAAATATTCTTTCTACACCTGCAGAAGAATTTACTGCCGTTAAAAGCTGGATTATCACTCCAATAGTCTCTGGATCCAGGTGCTTAAGTGACTTCCACCAGTTCGCTGGTGTGACTTCCTTTAAAACTTCATCAGCAAACATGTACTTCTTGAATGGTGTTCCCCCTTAGCCTTGAAATCTATTATAGTTGATATTATGGAGGGATGATTGCTGGATGTCCATGCCATAGCCAACTCCTCCTCTTCAGCAGTTAAGGATTGACCCTGGTACGGAGTATTGAGAATATTGGCAAGAAAATGAGCTGGAGATAGTGCTTGATCCATTTGTTTTTTTTTTAATATCTGTAATTTAACTCAGTCACTGCATACTTCTCATTTCAAGGTCTCACTCAGTTCCTTCCAGAGTTCAACAGCATCAGCAATAAAACAGTGATTTTTCCTGCAATTTGTTCAAGGCTAGGGAAATAGGCTGCAGGATAGTCAGCATACATTTTACATTTCTCTTTAGCTCAGTGTTGAGAACTTTGGCTATGACATTTTGTTCATAAACTATTTTGTCAGTTTTGTTCATAAATTATCATTAGATTAGGCCAGTTCTCATAATATATTGCTCAAAACAGTCCGCTACTGAGTTCCATTGCATGTCTTATGGGAGAGTTAGTTTGGTTCCTCCTGCTTTCTTCAGAGCAGCTGCTGCAAAGTGGTTGTTATGGAAGTATTTTGCAGTTTCAACAACATTAGCCTTTATTTCTGGAGCACTGAAGTCTTTGGCTAAGAGGTGCTTCAAATGAGCTCTGCAGCCATATGTTATTAGCTTGGGGCTTTCTTTACTTAGATTTCTTCTCATCTTTGATACATTTGCAGCATTGTCTGTGACAAAGCTGTGTACTAGACATTGTGAAAAAAATTCAAATCTGTTATAACTTTTACTGCTATTTCTTGTAAGTATTCTGCCATGTGTGCATTTCCTGATGTATCAGTTGTTTCTGTAAAGTAGGTGTCCTTTCTTGTGTTTTCACACAAGCACATATTACTGGATCATTGTGGACATTGCTCCACCCATCAAGACTCAGGTTAACAATTTTTCCCTCTAGACTTTTTGCACACTGTTCAATTTCTTTGTCATACACTTTATCCAGTAATTTGCCTGCTATATCTGCTCTGTCAGGCCGACTGTATTCCGGTCGTAATGACTGAACCATGTCAATGGAAGTGTGTGTTCTCAACCATACGGAAAGGAGAGTATGTTGCATAAACAAACTGAGCAATTTTTTTCATCAATTATCGCTTGCTGTAATCTGTTGGTTCTTACTACAAACTTATCTATGGTTGTTTCTGGATAATGGAGATTTTTTACCTTTTTACTACAGGTGATGTACTATGTGACATACATTTGACTGGAACTGTAGTATCATTAGCAGATAACTCTGAAACTGTAGACAGTCATGATAATGTTGAAGATGGATAGTCAGAGTCCTATATGTTGAGGATGGATCTTCCTGAAGAAAAGAAGTCAGTGCGTTTGTCGGAGATCAGAGCAGCGTCGGCAGCTGCTTTCTGACCCCACCCCCCCGCCCCCACCGGAGCAGTAAAACTTTCACCTGACAGGCGGGTAGTGATGGATGGGGTGAAATTAACCAGGCACAGATGCGTGTTGGTTACAGGAGATTGTTTATTTACGTTGCCCAGATAGTGACGTGCGACGCAGGCTGAGCCTTTGTTCTGTTACAGTTGCATCGATTACAGTCAAACGTACAGGTTACAGCCAAGCAATGACGGACGTGGCGCCGAAAACGTGCTATCGTGCCTTCAGGGCTTTGATATGTCAAGATTTACTATGACGGGGAGTATTGACAGCTGATCAGACCGTCAATCTACTCTGGTGATGGACTCAGGTCTCTCCTCAGAGGTTTTTCCGGGGTTCTCCGCCTGGGTGGAAGTTGCTAAACTATTTATAGACAGAGGTGTCTGACGGAGATACCCAATGATGAACCGTTATGTGGAATCTTTAATTTTCTGGCAAGCAGCAGTTCTTTGTGCTCTCGGGTTGCTATCAGGTTACAAGGTAGTGAGTTAGGTTTTTTGCCTGTTACGTATGAGGTTATGATGAGGGGCTTACGCTTGTTTCTTGACCAATTGCAGGGATTTATGGCAGGGCTATCCCCTTTCACCCTGACCAGTCTTAAGTTTCGTTTCTTGTTCGTGACGTGGGCATAAATTATATACAGCTCTCCGCCAGGATTTTGTTTTAACCCTTAGTTGACTACTTGAATGGTATCTCTTGCTAGTGGCATGGGCACTGATTAACTGGGTTGTGACAGCATTGACTATAGTACTGCTCATTTAGTATTACATATTGCACTCAGCACTACTTAAGAAGTGAACTGTAAAAGGAAGATCTGCTTATTTCGGCCATTATTTGATATCACAACTGCATTAAAAATATGATGGTTCCATAAAGCAACAGCTATATTTTTGCTCAAACATTTTAATGAGAATTCAAGTAGTCCAGAAGTCCACCCAAAAGATATGGACAGGAAAGACAGGCAGTCCTTAAGAAAAAAGTAAGAAATGAGAAGGTTTAATAACCTGGAGATCCTGCATGTTTGGACATGTTCCATTCATCATCTTCAAAGCAGCTTCCTCCTCCTGAGAGAGAGCACTTCTCATGATGTTGTTTCATTTGGGCAACAGGCCTTGTATTTCTTTGTTGCACTGTTGGCATTTTGCACAATGCCTGTCTTGCCCACAGGTAGAGGAACTTCATTAAAATATTCCAAAACAGGGTCTCTTTTATGGCCTAGTAAGCCTGCTAGGGCAAGCAAGGGAAACCATGATAGGTTTTCCCTTCTACCATACCATTCCCTCGCTAGACATCAAATCAGTGAAGAGGCTGCACTCAAAAAGGTATCCCTTAAGGCTTCTGGAATGTTCTGCTCAAAATGTTTGTCTTTTGTTTCTGCTTCCCCCAGTGCCTTGCATTTATCTTCAGATTCCATATCTATTCCACCCCCAACAATCCTATAATAATTTATCTTCTTGAAACTTTGCAGTCTGTGTACACAAATTTGCAGAGAGACAATAGGACTGATGGGTGGGTAATCAGGTCTGTTATCTCTCATCTCCATTTACTGGTGTTAACAAGGATGTTATCTCTCGAGAGACAAATCCAGCTTGAGAACTGAAACTAAACATTACAGAGATGCTTATGGGATCTTCTAGGCTGAGCACTGAATCTATTGGGTAGCGTGGTTTTCTTTAATCTTTACTAATCTATAGAAGAGCTCCTTCGGAAGTGTTGCAAGAATAGATGGTCAGACTTAGAGTAAAAAAAAAGTTTTATATATATTTTTAGTTGCATTGAAAAACAGCTTTGATTTGAATGAGATCAGAAAACTCAGTAGAATTATGGTTGAAATGTGAATGACTAACAGCTTCTGTGCAGAAGACATGTTTAGAATTAAAGTACAGAGGGTAAAAATCAGGTAGTGTACCAATTCATAGATTTAAGTGAACATTTAAAATTTCTGTCAGTAATTCCCCATAACTTTCACTTTATTCTTGACTTCTGTAGAATTTTATTTTGACTTTATGCCATTGGGGTTCCTGCATAATTTATTCTCTGATTATTAATCTGCAAAAGCTGCTGGAATAGTGTTAAACCCTTTATAAAATGGCATTCAGGGATCACTCTGTTTATATGCCAGTATGACCTTGCACAGAGTTGTGTTTCACGTTCAGCTTTTTGGATATATTAATGTAGATTGAGATTCCTCAAGTTTTTTGACTGCTGTACCCTAAGCTTCTGAAGTTATACCCTGTTTGTCTTTTATTTTTGTTCAGTGTTGCCTTACTCCAAAATTTGTGGGTCTCTTTTTCCTAACTTTCTTATTTAAATAGATCTTTGGAAAGCCACCTATGGGATAATTACCTGCAAACTTTTACAATAGACTCAAAAAGACTTAAATGCTTATAAGTTGGATAGAACAATTTATACAAATAGAGGTTTCTAAAATTTTAATCTGCTTTATTTCAAGCTTTGTAGTGACTTGCTTTAACTAGTGTTCATGAAGTTTGAAGGGAAACAAACTGAATGACATTTGTTTGACAATGGTCTGTCTCTTTTGGTGTAAAGAAAGATTATAAGTAAAAAAAAAAAAAAAAAAAAAGTTTCTGAGTGGAGATAAGCTTTTTTTTTTGAGCTGACATTGTGGTAGATGTGTTGGTCAAATGACTGTTTGCTAACATTTTGATTATAGATGCTCAGAAAGAATTTATTTCTCCATGGCTATTTGTATTTGCTTCCAGTTCTCTCTTGGTCTCATTGCTTGGGTAGTGGGATGGTTCAACTTCACTTAGCACTATTTCCCCTCCAACCTCTATGTTAATAGATTTGGGTGCGCATAGGCAGGGCCCCATTGTGAGCATCACATACTACTGTGGTTCCTCGCAGTCGAGGTATAGTAGGTTACCCAGATCTCTGGAGGAATTTTTCAGCATTATCAGTGGGTCCTGGGATATATGTGGGGGAAACCTTCCTTTTACCCCTTGCCCCCTCCTGTGCCCTCCATCAGTATGAGAAAAGCTGACAGAACTCTAAATCTGTTTTA
Source organism: Alligator sinensis (assembly GCF_000455745.1). Lineage (NCBI taxonomy): Eukaryota > Metazoa > Chordata > Crocodylia > Alligatoridae > Alligator > Alligator sinensis. The sequence goes on along the minus strand of NW_005842070.1, from coordinate 1,927,447 downwards.
GCTCATAGCTGTTTCTTTTTCTTTGCTTTAGGTACTATGATCAGCTGTGTTCCATAGAGCCAAAGTTTCCATTTTCTGAAAATCAGGTAAGGTATAATATGTTGAAGTGATTTCACAAGTATTATTGGATTAGGATGGTGAAAGTTGTGGGACCTGGGATTTTTTTCTTAAATTTAGATCTATATCTAATCCATGCATCAGTGCTTTTCTGAAGCCAGACATTTAACTTTTTGAGCTTCATTTTCCTAATTTCTGTTTACTGACTATATGAGACTATGAGTATACAGCCTTTGTTAATCTACTGCTCTTATTTTATAGAAGTCAGAATGCAAACTTGGAAAAGCTGCGAGTTGCTTAAAGGTCACCATGGTCTAGTCCATCAGAAACAGCAGCACTTGCTTTGCTATAGTATTCTTCTGCAGTCCTTCTATTTATCAAGAACAACAGTCTGTTTTACAAAGTCTATTTGTTAGGCCTCTTCTACACGTGCATGGCAGGAGGCACGATTGTAGGATTGTGCATTAGATCCCGTTGCGCCTTATTGCTGGCGCAGGGGGAGCTGAATCCTGGGCTCCTCTGCGCTGGCAAGCAAGCTCCTGAAGCTAGGAGCCTCACACACACCAGGGACAGTTCCTCCCCCCACACCCCATGCTCCCCCTGGGTTGGTGGGGTCCCTACAGCTATCCTTCTGCCCCAGGGGTTTCATGCACCCCTGGGGAAGGGGGAATCTTAATCCTCCTGCCTCAGGTGTCCATGGGGTGCCCCCGTGGTTTGGACTGCAGAGCTGGAGGTCAGCTAACCTGGCTCCTAGCTGCAGGGGAGACCCTGCTATGCATGCAGATTAAAGCTCAGTAACAGCCAGCTGTAAAATTAGTACACATTTTTGAGGTTTAATTTTATAGCTGGTTGGAGTTTTTTATTGTGTGATAGCTACTTTATACGTGTAGCTGGTCTCTAGGTAACTGCACAATTAACCAGTTAATTGCTTAATACCTGTAACATGTAGAGGGGGCCTCAAAAAACCAAAAACTTTTTTTTGGTGGAATATCCTTATATATTGGATATTGGTTCTTGAATTTTTAACAGACACAAAAATATTTTATTCTCAGCAGTTTGTGAACTTCACCCTTTGAAACCTTGTCAATGTATTTTTGCCTTTACACTTACAACCCCCCCCCCCCAAATTTGCTGTGTACATACTGACACAGGAAATAGTTCCTTCGTTTGCAGAACTTCTAATTCAAAGGGAAAACTGGAGCATAACCTCTGCTTTAGAAATGATGCAAATTATTTTTTTTAATGGAAGTACACCTACGAGAAGGTGTACTTCCATTAAAAAAAATAATTTGCATCATTTCTAAAGCAGAGGTTAAGTCCCTTGCTTTCCGTGGGTGCTACCGTGTTATGTGTACTGTTTACAGATTTCTTCCCAACCTGCTGCATGCTGTGCACAGTTGTCCTTCCCTGAAATAATAAGATTATCTGTTCCCCTTTTTATCTGTGTTGTGGAGGAGCAAGAAAACTGGGTCACCATCATAGCTGGTTCTACCAGTGCTGATAACGGCAGGGTCGCTATAGATTCATAGATGCTAGGGTTGGAAGGGACCTCGACAAATCATTGAGTCCGACCCCTTGCCTGGGCAGGAAAGGGTGCTGGGGTCATGACCCCAGCCAGGTGCCTATCTAGCCTCTCTTAAAGACCCCCAAGGTAGGAGAGAGCACTACCATTTTATTCTTTGAAGGTTATTCTTTTGGGCAGTAATATACACAGCAAAAAGTTTCAGGCTTTTCTATGAGGACAGTTGTTTAATCCATAGTTCAGTGATGGTGATGTTGAGATGTCAGTGGAAGATCTTCTGGTGCTTTAAGTCAGGATAGTTTAATGAAAAAAACATAGCTCTTTATATAGCTGCACCAAAACTTAGCCTGGAATGGCACCTTCAGGATTATGCTTGTAAAACTTATTGTGGTTATCTAGAAATGTTGATACCCTGAAAAATTGGAAACTATCTGAATTTACTTTAACTGTTTCTTACCCCAAAACAAAGTTCATAATTCCTTCCATTTTTCCTGTAGGATAGTATAGAATAGGCAGCCTTTACTAACCCTTTCTGAGAGTGAAAAACTCTCAAAGATCTTGTACGCTTGTATCAAAGTTCTCATCATGCTTACAAGAATAGCTGAGAATTTGAACCCTTTTTGGGCCTCCCTGGATGCATCTGCCCCCTCCTTAAGACTAAGGTTTGTGCCTTGCTCTTTCCCGGAGTAGAATCCCATGATAAACCTCAATTTTGGACTGCTCTCTGGATTAAAGAACCTGCTTTTTGTTAGATTTAGAGACTAGTGACCCAAACATCCATGTTAACCTCAGTGAAGCAAGTCAGTCGATCATGTTAGTCTGAAGTCAGGCAAAAGGCAATGCAGGGTGGCACCTTGGAGACAGACTGGTTCAGAGAGGCATAAGAAGCCTAAAACCAGCTCTGCAAGGTAGAATTTCAAAAGCAGACTGTTTACATTATATCCAGAAGTACTCAAGTACTTGCCATCTCTGTGCGCAGCTCCCTAGAAACCCCTGCTTTTGAATTAATTCTCTATACACATGCAGTAAATGGGCAGTATTCAAATCTTGGTTAAGATGCATTTATTTCTTACAAAGCAGCTACAAGCCATCACCATTCCTTTTAAGGTGATGTTGTTTTAAGTGTGCCGTTCAATATTAGCACTGTTAGGTTTGCAAAGATGCACACATGATTTAAAGATAAACCCAGAGATTTTTTAATAGGAATCCCAGGTGTCAGAATAATTGTGGCTGCTTCTCCCCACCCCTGCCCAAAACGGTAAGTCAGAAAACAAGTGAAAGCTAAGATTCCTAGGTTGGCATTTGTTTGCAATATGAGCACACTGTTGCCTCATTCGGTTTATGGTCCCTTGTAACCCCCAGGTACTTTTCTCCAGTACTGCAGTCTAACCAGTTATTCCCCAGTCTGAATTAGTGCATGCAGTTATTCCATTCCAAGTGCAGGACTTCATACTTGTCTGTGTTGAATCTCATCTGATAGACTGGAAAAATGCTCCACAATCCAAGTCATTCTTGATCCTAACCTTGCTCTCCAGAGTATCTGCAGCTCTACTCACCCTGGTGTCATCTGCAAATTTGCTAAGTGTGCACTTGATCCCATTGTCCTAAACATTAATGAAGATATTAATACCAGACCCATACAGGTGTGTGATGGAAGATTGGTTAAAAATGAGGCAGCATAGAGATGCAGATATTAAGCTTAAACTGTTTTTTCCTTCCTCAATTGCAGATCTGTGTCACCTTTACGTGGAAAGATGCCTTTGATAAAGGGTCACTCTTTGGAGGATCTGTCAAACTTGGTAGGTAACTTTAATGAAAATAAAATGCTTAATCCTTGTAATACTGAATTCTGAGAGTCATAAACTGTTAATGATGATAAGCCTAATATGACTTAGTAAAATTAGTAGGAGTCTTACTATTCTATTCAGTGGGCATTTGCTGGGGCCTATGTAGTTTAAGAAGAAATTTAGATAAACTTTTAACACATGAGGGTACATTTGCAAAGCCTTAACTAGTTTTAGGCTTTTCACATTTCCATTTCTGAAACTTACTGGTCTCATTTTTTCTCCTTTTGTGTTAATTTTAAACACTATTGATTTCATCTGAGTGTTATGGTAGAGTGAGGGAAGATTTTTGTTGCTGGAAAACTTGAAAATTAAGTCGATGAGAGAGATGATAATGACGAGTAATCGTAAAGAAACTATGTAAATTAAACCTAAACTAAATTTTCTCTGTCTGTTTCCCTGGTTGGCCAAGTACTGTTTCAGCATAATAGTTGGTGCTTGATAAGTACTGCTAAAATTATGAATTAATATAAAATACAGGTCCACTGCATAAGTGTCGCTGCATAATGAAGCTGGCTTTTTGTAGAAAGAGATTATAAACCTATAATTTTTCTAGGGTTATTCATAGGTACTAGTCCTTGATTATTTGGAGGTAAGTGTCTCCTAAATTGTGAGGTTTATCCTTTAGGGCTGAGAATGAACACAGAGGATTGTAGTTTGGACAAAACTCACTTTTTCAAAGTGCTAGCTGTCATTTCAATGGGTCTTTAAGCAGTTACAGTTGCAAAAAAAATTGAGACCATAAAGCCCGCATTACTGCTTTGTAGATATCTGCCTCAGTTTGCAGGGGACCTGAAACAGTAGCTCTAAGACGTGAACTGCTCCATATATTTTTAGTAAGTTTTATCTCTGGTAATAATGGTACCCTAAATGTCAACGTTGTCAGTTATTTCACTGCTTAATGCATGAAAGAGAAGATAGCACAAGGAAAATCTGTATAATCTATTGTGTGAATTCTCATTTTCAGTAGGTGTTATACAGTACGTGGTGGAACCAGTGTTATCTTTCATGTCATTTTCTTGATACAGATACAATCCTAAATCATGAAGGTTTGAAAAGTGCTGCACTAAAGGATGTTGTAAGGTCCAGTTTCCCCTGGATAATCTTGAAATTGAGAACTACATCTAGCCTATAAGATCAGAGTAGGGTTGGTGTTTCAGAAATTCAGTTTGAGACTACCTGTGGCCTTCAAATATAGGCAATAACCATCTTGTATAAATGTAAACCTTACTATCTCTAGGAGAGTGTAGTACTTTAGTATATTTCACTATGGTTTGTTAACTGGGTTTTGATTCCAGCCCTGGCAAGCCTGGGATATGAGAGAACCTGCGTTCTGTTCAACTGTGGAGCATTAGCTAGCCAGATTGCAGCAGAACAGAATCTGGATAATGATGAAGGACTGAAAGCTGCTGCTAAATATTATCAGGTATGAAGGTCTTAGTACAAACACTAGTAAAATACATGAACTGCTGTTCACTAAAATTAAGCAATCTCGCTACAGACAAATATACGACTCTTTGATTATGGAAAAAATTAAAACCATGGCCTTCCAATTGCATGCTGGAGTGCTAAATGGAAATTCAGAACCTCAAATAATCCTCTGCTATTTTAACCTGTAGACATGAGTTGCTTTCTTTGGTGCTAAGATCTCTGCTGAGTAAGTGTCCTTCCTTGATACTTGTTGCTTTAAAAAATGATGGACTACCGTGTTCGAGAAATATTGTAAGTCATCTTTACCGGTTGGACAAGCGCTGTAAATAAGTTTCTGTTTTTCTAAAGTTGTTGGACTGTGGCTTATGTCTCTGGTAATTCCTTTTAAAAGCTTTTATTTGGATCAGTTACATTTTTCATCTACTAAAATCTGGGCGTTGTGGCAAGTTCCCACCATCATCCAAAATTCAGTTGCCTATATTATTTTTGAGGGCTTGCATTTATTGATACAGGACACCTCAGGTATTCTTTCCAAGTACTGATTTGGCCGACACCTGGTTGACGACACCTGGTTGCCTTGTTTTGGTCAAACGAGGCACTGTGGGATGGTGAAGGATATTTTCAACAAAAACGATGTGCTGTTTCCAGCTTAGCCACATTTGGAATATTTGGTAACATGGGATGCATCTACACATGAAAGTAATGCCACTTGGCTTTACCGCTCAGTAAATTTACTACCTGCACATGCTGCATAGATTAGTAAACTACCTGCATAGATTAATTTACTTAGCAGTAAGTACCTGCACATGTAGACAGTGCCGCTTTATTGCACAGTAGATTAATCTAGTGCACAGTAAAGTGTCTTGTGTAGATACAGCCATAATGAACTATTGAAGTGTTAGGAGCGTAATCAGGGAACTGGAGGCTGCTGTAGGGTGAAATAATGGAAAGCTGAAGTGGAGTATAAAATTGTATTTTTTCTGAATGCAAGGGTGAGGGAGGGCACATACCCCTGGGCCTCTGCTGGGCTGTGCACAGTGGTGGGACATCCCCCCCCCCCCCCCCCCCCCCCCCCCACCCCTCCCACCGACTGGCCAGGCCCCCACTCACCGCTGCCCCGCCTCTGCCCCTGACCCACTCCCTCCCTCACCATCTGCCCCTGTCCCTTCTCTCCCCACAGGCTGACTAGCTGTAATAGTTCAAAAGACCTCTGACTTCTTAGTTCTTGTTTCCTGTACAGCTTGAGACATCTCAGTTCTCCATTGCATTGCTGTACCAGACCCATGTTTTTTTTATTCAGACCAGTGCCAGGTGTTTTAGATGATATTTAAGCACCTACAAAATGCAGAATTCAGTCCCATGATAAACTTCTCTGCTCTAACCAGTGGCTAATTTGACCTGCAGCTTGAGATTTAATATGTAATAGTTAACTGCCAACACTGTTAACATGTTTTTTTGACCATAATAATCCTCTTTTTTTCATTGTGTGAGGAGCACTCTAATTCTTTAATATTTAAATAGTGTTCTCCTTCATAGCTTTAATTTAGAGTCTTTCACCTCATCTTGGTTAATTGTCGCAGTGCAGGTCGAATGTAAACTTGCAGGTAGACTTACAGAGCTCTTAAGCCCAAATTCTAGACGTTGTCATTGATGGTCTCCCCGTTACCATCAGCTACTACTTAAAAAGAAAAAAGGGCTTATTTTTAAACATAGATGGCTCTGTTTTTCTTTTAAAAAATCTTTTTAAAATGTATTTTTTGTTTTTGCTTAGTTTGCTAGTGGTGCCTTCCAACACATTAAAGACACCGTCTTATCTGCATTGAATAGAGAGCCCACAGTTGACATCTCTCCAGATACAGTTGGAACCCTCAGTCTTATTATGTTGGCTCAAGCTCAAGAAGTGTTTTTCTTAAAAGCTACCAGAGGTATAACTTTTATTTATTTATAGTTAATGTGCTAGAATGCTCTTTATAACTTTAACAAATGTTTTATTCATTTGAATAATGAAACATATTGTCAAGAAGGGGCAAAGGCCCTCTCACAACTTTTGTTTTTATTCTATGTCCTTCAAAAGTCAATTAGCATAATAACAATGCGATAGAAGTAATTTAAACTTTTTCATCCTGCATTTTCCCATGGACCTCTCTTTCTTAGTTGGGTGACACAAATGGCTCCTTAAAAATAGCTTTAATTGATTCCGATCCATGTTAATTTCATGTTTGTATTAAAAGTTTTGCTCCTGGTACAATACATTCTTTGGTAGCATTATTGTGTATATATACATGATAAAATCATGAATGCGATATTTTGACTGTTATTTTTATATCTTTTCCTTTCTTCATTCACTCCTTTTCCCTGCAATAGCAGTACTGGTTACCAGAGATCCTGGTTTTCTCTGCTTAAAAACAGCAAATTCTCTGGTTAAACAAAAAAAATTCCTGAATTCTCTAATTTAAAAAACCCCAAAATCCGCATTTTTCCATGAATAAAATGAAATGCCACATGCATGCATGCATGCATACATACAGGTATCAGTTTAACACAATGTTTTATGGATATATTTACAATTTTAAATCAATTTGGAAGCCTACCAGTGCCTCAATCATCATCATAAATTCCAAATACCTATATATTTTGGTGTTTGATTTTTTTTTTTTTTTTTTTTTTAAATCATGGAAAATCAGAGCTCCCCTGTGCACCTTTGCCAACCAGGATGCAGGTCCAGCTGCAGCTGTTCCCCCGCTGCTTTATGGCACTGAGCAGCCCTGATATGCTGGTGCCCCTCACTCCCAACCCACAGTCTCTCACCCCCTTTTAATAACATTATTTAGGGAAGTCCAGATGAAGCCAGCACCAAGAGCAGCAATGACATCTTGGTGGAACAGATTAAAAGTGTGGCTTTAGATCCTTAAGTCTTCCAATTGTCATTATGATATAACTTGCTACTGTTCTGATACTTTACCATCAGCCTTCTCTCTTCTTCCTACTAATTGCAAATTATCCTCACCTGATCATTTCTCACTGTTGGACAATTTAGCATTATTTGTACTCCTCAGGAGCAATAAGTGGAAGATCTGCTATTGGAATGTGACTTCAGTGCACAAATGAAATTCTCAGGACAATGAGGTTTATTGTATCAGCGAGTTTGCTGGGAGTTTATCAAGCCTTCAAGAAGAAGGTTTAGAGCTCCCATATCTAAAAATATAGACAGTCGTATAGTTCACCCATACCTTAGTACTTCATACAAATATGTCGCTACTAGCCAGCATTTGCAGCTTCTTGTCCAGCCTCCACAGAAGTGATCTTCAAACCACTTCTAGACTGCAGACAAACCTTAAATTGAACCGTAAATGCTCTTCTTGTGTTCCTCACTTGTATGGTGACTAGAGTACCATTACCACAGCAAAAAGGATCCTAGGAGCAATTCATAGAGGCACTTCTATACACTTGGATACCATCCCTTTATAGCATGACAGTCTGCTAAAAACAGGTTTGCATATTCTGGAAAGTAGAGGCCATAGCTGAAGTTCTACAGGAATTTAGAAAGAAGGAATTAATTTCCAGATACTGTGATATAAAAGATGTGAGGTATCTGAGAACACCCAGCTCTTTAGCAGAAAGGTCAGTTTCTTCATGTTGAATCTAGTTAAATGTGACTTCTTCCCTGTCCATCCAGCATGTCTGGGGGGTTCTCTAATGTGCATATTTCTGTATTGTTATTGGACCTTTGCATCACAAGTAACTTTTCTTCCATACTTCAGGACGGGGTCCTTTCATTTGGTCTTTCTCTTGTCCCTTGAGAATCTGCTAGTGTCTCTCTGTGGCAGCACATCTAAATCAAGAAGATATTCTCCCTTAGATTAAGTCCTGGGCTTCTGGCATATGTTTACTTAAAGGAGCTATGGGATCTGATCCCCAATCCCAATAATTGTTTCTGCTGTCACGCCACACCTGATCCTGGGCTTCCCCCGCACTGGTATGTTGAAAATCAGATGCCCACAACCTGGCATGACCCAGGGCTGTGCTGGGGTGGGGCTGACAATCAGCTGACTATTGGCTGTGGCACTGGCTTGAGTCCTTGGGCTCAACTGATGTCAGCACCAGCTCTGGGGCAGCTCCAGACATTTCCCAAGTTCAGTTTAAGGTGTCATAAACCAGTCATAATTTTCTGTTATATGTGGAATGTTTTTATAGCTCGTTTGCTGTTTTATGGTGCTTTAAATTGAATGCACATATCACATTTTTGACATTTATGCTGTTATTAACATGTTAAATTGTGAAATAAATGTGATGTGTAGAAAGGCCCCTGAACATGCTTCTTTTTCTTGAGATTAGGGTGCTTGGTATAAATAGGAAAAAAATATTTCTTGGTATACAAACACCCACTTTCATTTGGGTGCTTTTAGGCTATCAGGCAAGGAAATCCTTCCTTCCAGAGGATTTTCCAGAAAATCCTTCCTTCCTTTCTGAAAATTCAGTTAGCTGTGCTGAGTTCAGAAGAACTTCAAACTTAACAGTAATATTTTTCTTGAAAGCTGCATGAATTGTCTCTGAAGACACCAGTAATGGATCAGGTCTTTGCTATCTAGAAATAGCTCTGTTAGAGCAAGGTGTAATACAGAATGCATGAAGCTCAGTTGAAGAGTAAGAGCAGACTTAGTTCATTTTGACTGTGGAATAGATCTCTTCTGAGAGTCCCCATCTAGTTCTCTTATACAAAAAAGTAATAAAGATAGAGAAAGATAAAGTAAGACAACCAAAACTTGGATATCTATGGTTGAAGTGGGACAGGATTTGTTTCCACACCTTTAATCACATTTCTCCTGTGATCATAGACCTGTCATCTTAAAACAGTTTTATCACCTGACACCTTACTTGTGGCACCAGGTTACCTTGGCTGTAGTATTCTGATGGATCTAGGGAGATTTTGTTCACCATAAGTGCAAAACAAAAGACTGACAACTTGAAAAATTCCTGAGATGTCTGTTAGCTATGACAGCTAGCAGAAAAGGTTTCCAATTTGGGCCATCCAGTAACAGCCCCAGTTCAGTTCCAATCCCATTTATACTCGATAACTTGCTTCACGTGAAACTTTATGGTCTTTCCTCATCTGTGAATGCCCACATAGTTTTACAAGTATTGATATTTGATAATGGAACCAAGCTTATCCAAGGCACAGTAAAATAGTATGTGACTAGTTTAGTGAATAATGAATATCCATTGATCAAATCCAGTTCCATTATGAGACCCTGACTTAGTTCTTATTCAGTTTATAGAGCCTCTGAATGTTCTTTCTTTGTGTATGAGCATTCATTATAGCAGGGGTTCCCAACATTCATGTGTCTAAGGGCACATCTGAATTTAAAAGAAAAAGCAGTGGGTGCCAATATGAATTCAGCCAGTTGGTCTCTTGTGACCGACTCAAGGTAACTTCTGGATATGCGCATGCACATAGTTTCATTTGAGGAGGGAGTAGTAAGTGCCACTCCATCACTGCATCAGTCAGGTTGACTCAGTCTCATTTTGGCAGCCATTGTGTACAGCCTGTGAAACAATTTTTGAAGTGTTGCTGTTCTGAATTCAGTTGGCAGTGAGCATTTTTTGTTGGAATAATGATTTTTACTGATCGTGAAAACGCACATGGGCACCTGAATAAACTTTGGTGGGTGCCATGGTGCCTGCGGGCATTGTGTTGGGAATCGCTGCATTATAGCCATGACATCCACCAGACACACAAATGAAGGCTGTCAGGACGGATGGATGATCTACCTTTCATTTGTTCACAGGTACAAATGGTTCTCCATCATCACAATTATTTTACTCAGAATGGTAGCTGAGTGCCATAAACACCTGTCGCTATCTGTTGGTATTCTTTCCCAGAGTCCATGTTCATTCAGAAAAAAATAAAACTCCACGCACTGGGTGCTTAAAGAACATTTTATTTCAGATATTTTCATTTCTTCATTCTTTGCTTTTATTTCGTGTTTATAATGCACTAAAAAAAATGTCCACGCCTAAATGTGTTGTGTTTTATGATCTGAGCTTCAAATTAGTTTCTCTCCTGTTAGGGATTAGATTTTCATAAGAGAAAAGGTTTGAAGTGATTTATGTTATAGAAATCTGCAGAGCTGTTACGTTTGTGTACTTTTGATGCATTTGTGTATTTGATGTAGCATCCCAGTTGGCCACTCACTTGGTAATAGTACTTCAGTCACTGTAATTAGATGACTTAAAGTTGTCTCGATGAGTACAGTGCCATTTCCACAAACTCTTCAATGTGTGGGAATATGCAGCAGTCACATAATGAAATGGATGCTACTTGCCTGATGGGAGTTTTTCAGATGGATGCCTCACATTCCTACTCCTTGCCTTTCCTATTTCTTAGCAATCTATAATTGCAAACATGAGGAAGTAGTCCAAAGGACTAAGGTGGCTGCATTACCGTTCTGCTGCTTTTATTTTAAATATAGTTTCACCCTTGGGATTATTGAGGGCAGGGACAAAAGTGAGTGTAAAAAAGAATGAAGCAGGCATGCTGTGACATTCTGCTATCATGGGGATGATATAACTGGTGCCATTCTGGGTGTATATGGAGTCCATCTTGAACTGTGGTTACAAGCAATTATTCTATGTATTCATAAAACATTGGTACAAATAATGATTATTCTGTATTTTATTTCAGATAAAATGAAAGATGCTATAATAGCTAAACTAGCTAATCAAGCTGCAGATTATTATGGTGATGCTTTTAAACAGTGTCAGTATAAGGATACTTTGCCCAAGGTTAGTAATCCTAAGGGGGGTGGGGGGGAGAAATGAGATACTGTAGTGTTCAGAATTGGTGTTTAATACCTACTACAGCATTGTTTTGTTTGTTTATTTTTTCCCCTGAGATGTTTTCTTGAGCATTTTTCTGATTAAGGTGTTATGCCAAAGGTAAACAAGCCTAGAATCTAAGTAATATTTTAAGAATCTGGGGGGAGTGGTGGTATACAGTTTTAGTTTGTCAGGTTTTGGGGTTTTTTTTTGTTGTTGTTTTTTTTAGACGCTTACATCAGGTTTCATTGAAAATTAATCAATTTGATGTTCAGAATATCCTTTGCATGCTGCTTTAATGAACGTTATTTTAGAAGGTATTTTGAGTCTTTGGGATGCTGCCTTGTTTAACACCTTACTAAATTTTATTTTTGAAACTAACATATTCTAATGAGTTTTTGGTCTCACATTACCTTGTGAAATCACAAGATGTACCTTGGTGATGGCCTACAAGTTGATTAACTTGCACACCTATAAGTTACTGAAATATATTGCTGGAACCCAGGTGTGCATGTGTGTGTGTCTGTGAATGTGTGTATGAGACTAAACAAATATGTCCTTTAGAAACAAACAACAGTTTTGCTGGGGAAAGGCTACTTGGTATGGAGCCAGATGCGAGAAATGCAGAGGACTCCAGTGCCACTTACTTCATAAAGTTAGTTTGCAGAGTAGAAATCCTGTAAGTACTAACACCCATTCCTCCATCAGTTGCTGGGCACTTTGAAATAATCTCTGATCAAAACTCTGACCCAGCCCAGGTGTGTGAGAGTTGAGATCTGGTTAGATGACTGCTATTATAGCTGCAATACCTTGGGTTCCTGTGTTTTCCTGTTTGTTTAAAGGCCACAAGGCACTTCCGTGTTTCAGTGGCAGAACTCAAATGCGCAATGTAAGTGTAGTGGGTAAAGAAATAATAGTTAAGATATGATTCAATAAAATGTTAAATCTTTAAAGGAGCATGGTTTTTGTGTTCTCTGAGTTGAGAAATATTATGACATTAAGACCAACTACTTTATCAGAGACCATGTGTATACTATGGCCTGCATATAATGCTTTTTTATTTCTAGTAGACTTCTTTGTGGAACTCTGTGAAAACAAACTTTTACAAGGAAAAAGTTTTTAAAAACCTTTAAAAGGTGTTCAAGGCATTCTTTTTATTTGATCATTACTGGTTGGTACTCTGGACTTGTTCAATCTTCCAATTTTGTTTTATTATTATTTGTGGGACTTTGGTACTATTTTTAAGTTATCTTGGCTTGCTCTAAATGAAATTTTGTTGCAGGGGCTTCTACTGGATAAATGTTTTTGTTCTTAAAGTTTATGTTGGGATCAAATAGACTTAGAGCAATTGCCTTGACATCTAAAAGTGGTGGCTTGGTTAAGAGGGTTATTTATTTTTAAGCACTTTTGGCTTGGGGATCTTTGTGGATGTTCTCTTTACTATCCTTTCTAATGCATGCATGAATTTCTGATCTTTGTAAAATAAATAGTTTGACTTCATGGATTGAATTTAATGAATTGGAATCCCCAAATCAGTAAGACAATTGAGAGATTTAACTACAGCAATATATTTGTTCACTGAACTCAATCCATGCAAAGTCATATGGTCTCTTAACATTTACCTCTAATGTTTTAACCTACCTAAAACATTAATTGGGTGAATCTAATTTCCTTTTCTTCTTCCTTTTTCTTCCTGCATCCCATGTTGTCTGTGGTGGTTTATATGGTTGGACTTTCCCCTGGTCAGTATTTTTATTTCCAGGAGGTGTTTCCTGTTCTGGCTGCAAAGCACTGCCTTATGCAGGCCAATGCACAATACCACCAATCTATCCTGGCAAAGCAGCAGAAGAAATTCGGCGAAGAAATTGGGAGACTACAGGTGGGTTCCTGGAAGAACTTTTTAAAGAAATATCAAAATATATTTAACTTCTATTTAATGGAAAAAACCAATACTCAGAGATGCAAAATTAAAACAGCAAGCAAAGTTTGAAAGGTTTCACTTAAAAGAAAGTCACATGAATTAAATAATTTGAAATGGATCTTCAAAGATGAGAAATACCTATGTAATTTGAAGTATGTTTCAGTCAGATATTGAGAAGCATGACATCGTCTGTTGTATAGCTCTACAGCTGTGGCTATATTTGAAGACCCCTTTTTATGCTGGTATAACTAATACTAACAACTTGTTTGCCAAAACTTACTGTTAGATGGTACTAGCATTAGAATTTTTGTGGTGAATGATGTGGTTTCAGATGTGCGTAAAATATTAACTCTGATGTAAACCTGCAGTCTAAGTATATGAGTGGCTTTTTTGTCTTCCTAGGGTGTAGGCAGATGATCAAATTATACCATTTTAAAGAGGGAAGCAGAGGTGCTTAGTTTTTGTACAGTAACTGTTTTTTCTTTCCTGAGGTAAAAGGAAGCTAAACTGTGGTAAGTTAGCAGTTTTAGTCAGGAGTTTTTAGTTACCCCAGAGTAGAACAGAAGTGAAGGCAGTCAAGTTACTGCGAAGTGAAGATGGACTTTAGTCTATTGTGGCTTAACAGTGTATATGTTGGTACATGAGGTTACTTATTTTGTATTGATGCCCTAAGAAAACAGATTATCATATTTCAGTGGTCAATTTATTTGCCATATTTATAGAGAGGAAGGAACAACAATTAATTCTATATATAGGACAGTCATTTTAACACTATGGAAGTTGAGCCTCTGCAAATCACCTTGTACCGGATGACTTAAAATATGTTTTCAGTGAAAATGAGAAACTATGTACAACATACTTGTTTATGTACGCGCAGAGTAATAAATGCCACAGTAGCTTAGTTTCAGAGTAACATTTGCTGGTCATACCAGTGTGGACATCTGTGGTTCAGATTCTACTTCTAAATCCTGGCTTGCTAAGAGTTCTTCCTCTGTACCCATTGTAATATTAAATATAGCTATCTGGAATCATAAATGATGGTCTTCAGTAACTTCGTGACTTTTCGTAAGCGTAAATAACTTTATTAGCCAAAACAAAATGGGGATAGCTTATGTTTGGCAGGGCTGTGAAATTCTATCAGGCTTGTTAGCAACTCTTGTAAACTTACATATTGAATATAATTTGTGTTTGAATATAATTTCTTAACATCCTAGCTACAGGAGATAGCTGTCCAGTTACCACTAGAAGGCATTTAGTTTGGGAAAAAAAAAAAAGTTTATGCATCGTGACTTCATTCCTATGTTTCATCATCGGTATTAAATCAGTAGTTAGAGGAAAATAAAGTCTGGTTCTCATCAATTTCTCAATAATGGAGTTGGTCTTTTACCAATTAAATTTAATCCTTAACTGGAGCTGAGATTTAGTCATCCTTCTTTACCTGCCTTTTTGTGATGTTTCAGGTTTGTTTCAGAAGTAATTTATTTTTCAGTTCTATTTTTAAACTATATAAACTGGCTTAATAAAAAAAATAACTTGGCTAATATGAAGAGCCATGAACGTGAAAAGTAGCATTAAAAAAAATGCCAAGGCAGAAAAGCATACCTTCCTTCTAGCAAAATCCAACAATCTCAAATACTGTGAGGGGCTATTGTTGTATGACTTTTGAGGTATGACTGAAAGCAGGAAGAAGTCTGACAGATTCAAATACTGTTTCAGCCTCTGCTTTCTAGTCACAAGTTGTAGCTTATTTAAACCAGATCTAGTATTGTGCTTTTGATCAAAAAATATGGGTACTGAAGATTTTTTGCTACTTTCTCCTATAATAGTTCTCGGCTATTATGGGACAGTCTCAAAATGAACGGTGAGGAAAAATGGAAAATGATACAATATTTATGTCCTTAACATACCTTGTTTTCATCATGTTAACATCACTTTATGCATTTGATAATCATATTTTCAGTAATTAACTAATACGTTTTAACTATTTGGCATTAGGAAGAAAGCTATGGTTTGAAGTTGCATAAGTTTCTTTTTTTTTTTTTTTTTTTTTTTCAATAAAATTCTCAGTATCACCTACTCATATGAATAACACAGGCAGTTCCATCCACTGTATACACTTCTTCAATATTATGTGATCCACCTTACTCCCTCTCCAGACTGTTCTAGGGTAGGCCCTTTTACCCGGGAGGTGTTCTTCACTGTGGTGCTGTCTGGCAGTTGACGTTGTAAGACTTAAAAGGAAAGTGAAATATTATCTGAAAAGGCTAAGGTACTGTACATAGTATGAGTGGGGTAGACTTTGCACCTTGTTTGGCTGACTGACAGAAAGGCAACAGAGTAACTGGCATTTCCAGTAGCATGGAGTAGTCCTCAGAAGTACAACTAGCAGAACCAGTTTTTATGCCACACTCTCCAGAGGTAATGGGAGTGTTTTGAGGGAGGGATATGTTTCTGCCAGACAAGGAGTAGGTGAAGTGTTCCATAGTGTTGTAACCAGTGGCTCATCTTTCCAGTGAAGACATTTGGCATAGTTATACTGGTTTTCTAACTGGGCAGGGGAAGAAAATTAGAAAATTAGGTGTATAGTTGGTGCTTGGTTCTTAGCTGCTGCTGCTTCTCCCTCTCCTGGACTACTGTGAGTGACTGCATGGAGGAGCACTTTAGTAAAAGATGGCTTCCTCCTAGCCTCAATCAATGGCAATCCTAATCTTATCCTGCTTTCCATCAGGGGTCCTACAGTTTGGCAGGAAAGCAGACAGTAAAGCAACAATACTTTGTTCAATCTCCCCTGCAGTCTCAGCAGCACTTCCTTTAGTCCACAGGTGGTCAGCCTGCAGCTCTGGAGCCACATGTGGCTCTTCAGAAGTTACTATGCATCTCCTTGAATCTTTGCACATGGTGACTGGTTTCCATAGCTGTTGTGTCATGTCACGTGATGCGACCGCTCACATACAGCACATTACTCAGTTTGGACTCAAAAGTGTGGACTCTGGAGCTGTGGGTTGGCCACCCCTGCTTTAGTCTTATGGTGAGGGGTTCAGTGGAGCTGAAGATTTCCTTTCAGTTCAGATCCCAAGCCAGATATAGTAGGCAGCCACACATGGCAGAAAGCTGAAAAGCTACACTTTAAGTTAACCTTTCTTGTGAGAAATGTGGGATGGGAATTGGTATGTGGTGTCTCCATGAGCTTTTAATAGCATTGTGGGAAGACTCAGAAGGGAAGTTCCCTTTTTCACCACCTGCTACAGCTGTCACAATCCGTAAGCAAGCAGCAGCCACCTTGGTCCTAGCCTTGGGCCCAAAATAGTGTCTACTTTTATAGATAAGCCTGTGAGAGAATTTTTACCTCTTTACTTCCGAAAAGATAATTGATTTCTCTGGATTTTGGGGACTTAGATTATGTTGGGACACACTAGAGTTAACTTGATCCTATTGACAGAACTTTGTAGAGAGTCGCTAGGTCTATTTTGAGGAGACATTTTGCTTATAGTTGTTGATACTCAGTTGGGGGACATTTCTTCAATAGGTAGGAGGCAATAATGTTGATTATACTCCTCTGCAATGCTCTCAGTTGACTCACTGAGAAAAAAAACCAGTTTGTGTAAGCATAGTATGTACTAAAGGGAGGAGGAAGAAAGGGTTATTTAAACTAAATTATGTTTATTTTGATTCTAGCATGCATCAGACTTGGTAAAAACGGTGGCATCTCGTTATGATGAGTATATAAACGTAAAAGATTTATCTGACAAAATCAGCCGTGCCCTTACAGCTGCCAAGAAGGACAATGACTTCATATATCATGACCGAGTTCCTGACCTGAAAGATCTAGAGCCCATTGGCAAAGCCAGTCTTGTAAAATCGACCCCAGTTGTTATTCCTATCAGTCAGAAGTTCACAGGTAAGCAAAATGTCCAGCAGAGACGTAACAAGTTTGGTTTGTACTGTGGGAGGGGGTACTGAGCTAGTTAAATTTTAACTGTTTACTTAAATATATTCTATTAAAATTGATCTGCTTGTGACACAAATCTTAAACATACACATCTCAAGGAGTAGGTTTCATGGCAATAAACAGACTTATGGAGAATGTGACTACCTTCTTTCAGTGGTTTCCCCTATGCAATGTAAAGTGATGTAAGAAATGAAAGTATCAATACAATATGATAGTAAATAGATATATGTAAGGTTTGTTGTGAAGACATTGCAGTAGAGTTTAAATAATTATGATGCCTTAATCATAGATCTTTTTGAGAAGATGGTTCCTCTGTCAGTACAGCAGTCTCTGAGTGTCTACAATCAGAGAAAGGCTGATTTAGTAAATAGATCAATAGCCCAGATGAGGGAGGCCACCAATTTGGCAAATGGGTAAGTATTATTCATTCAGATTCTAATCTTTTAAAAAACTTTAATACTGTGTGTACTTGGGTTGCCCACAGTCTTACTTTTATTAATTTTGTTCACATACTTTTGATTTTGTTCTGCTTCAGCTAAAAATTTGAGAGGGAAGCTCTTGAATTCTTCAAAATGACAAGTCCAGTCAGTCATACAGAGGCACTGTCATCATTTTGTAGGAAACTCTAAGAATATAGAATTGGGCCAGTAATTACTGTCGTTAACGTCTATTAGGAAAAGAAAGGTACTTTGGTGATAAACTATTTATTGATTGCTAGGTAGAACTGAAAGGAAAAGAGTTTACCTACCACTGAGTATAAACATATGTTTTTACTTTGTCCTTGCACTTTTGTAAAGATGGAAAGTCTTGTGCTGTTGCAAGGAGGGTGTCTTTAATACATTACCCCTTCCCCATGTCTTTTTTGCGTCCTGCAATTTCTTTGCGTGTCTTTTGTGGCTTAGCTTTCTAAAATAGAGTTCAAGTGAAAGTGGCTTAAGTCTCCTTACGGCAGTGCACTTCAGCCTCTTTAG
>NW_005842070.1:1885336-1908926 GCF_000455745.1 Alligator sinensis | reverse complement strand
CACACCCCCCCCCCCCCCCCCCCCCCCCTAGTAACTTTTCTGGTTTTAACAGCACGCCAATTTAACAGTGGGGGTTGGAGGAGGAGCATTTACCTCCTTGCACAGGGTCTGCTGTAGTTGTGTGGCTACAGTATTGTATGGCAGCTGAGGGAACGAGTGTAGCTCCTGTTGCAGCAGCTGTTTTTCTGGGGACTCTCATGCTAGCAACTGGATCCACTTGTCCCCAGAGCCCCTCTCTACTGGCTCCAACAGCAGGGGAGGGGCTACGGGATGAACCACAAAGCATGGCTCCATGTTGCCTGCCCACATGTGCACAGCAAAAAGTGCTGCTTGGAATGCAGGGGCAGCTGGCACAAAGGCTGTCGGGTAGGAGCAAGAGTAGGTGGTTCCCAGAGGAGCAGTTATTGGTACTGCTTGTCTATGGGATGCTGAGGTAGGTGTGTGGTACCAGGTGGGAGAGGAACAAGCATTTACTGTACTTACTTGCATACTTTCTTTCCCGACTACAAATTTAATGCTTGACTTGTCCAACATATTACTTTTAAAAAACAGTTCACAGATATGGAGAAAGTAATTTGTTTATGAAACAGTTATTGCTCAAAGTCTTTCATAAGGCTACTTGCCATCCTTTGTAGGCACTAAAATTCAAAGGAGGGAATAGACAAATAATGGTCTTTTAAAAAGGCTTAAAACTATGTATTGGTTAAGTACGCCTTTGAATAAGTTTATACTTTTCCAGTTTGTAAATGCTGCTTCAAGATTACATTAAGTATGATTCTGTTTTGGTTCCATTATTTTTATGGCCTACTTAAATATTTATTTGGATAACAAGATGTTTCTTGTGCTGTGTGTGTGGTTTTGTTTGTTTGTTTGGGTTTTTTTGTGGCGGGTTGTTTTTTTGTTTTGAACAAATTGTAATGTGGTGTATTAACCTTTTTCAGAGTATTGGCATCCCTCAATTTGCCTGCTGCTATTGAAGATGTATCTGGTGACAGCGTTCCCCAGTCTATTCTGCAGAAGTCTAAGTCTGTGATTGAACAGGGAGGTGTTCAAACGGTTGATCAGCTGATCAAAGATCTGCCTGAACTACTACAGAGGAATAGAGAAATCTTAGATGAAGTAAGCTTTAGAAATAAATAACAAACTGATGTTTTCCTTAACACACAAAGCTTTTATGGATCTGCCTCTGACTCTTTGAACAGCCCATTAACACACTCATAGTTAAAATTAGAACGCAGGAATTAGGACCTCCTTAGCTATCTGGTCCAGTCCCCTGCATTTACAGACAGTCATTGATCCAAGTTTCCCTGAAATTGGCCCTTCAGATCCTCGCACAAAACCAAGCACATCAGGAAAACTCTACTGTCTACCATGGGTAAAAGCAGGGGAGAAGAGGACACTCCCAGTGCCATATTACTGCAGGAGCAGGGCACACCATACTTACTTGAATACAACATACCCCTAAATAAACCATGCCCCTTATTTTGGGAAGCAGAAGGAAGCAAAAAAGATTCTGTTCCAGAATCATAATTGCCATGTCATTGGCATAGCGTGGCTGAATGTTGAACTCACCATGGCTGAATGTCCCCTTGTCAACCTAACTGACTTTCTAGCTGCAGCACCAAAAGCTTTTAAGTGTAACCCAGTAACAGCAGTTGTTGAATTGTTAGAAACTGGCAGCTGAAAAAAGGAAAAAAAAAAACCCCGCTTAAATAAACCCCAGACTTGCCAAGCCTAAAGATCTATATTGGTGCTTCTCAACCTCTGGGCCGTGGCTTGGATCTGGCCTGTGGGGCTTCCTGTGCATCTGGAAATTTGGTGGTGAGGGAGTGCTAGCGGCATAAATTGCTCCTAGAGCCAAGGCAGTTAATGCTGCTACTGTCCCCTGGCCACCAAATTTCCCGACCCATGGGGAACCCCATGGTCCAGATGACATGGCCCAATTTGAGACAATGTCTGGGGTTGTGCTGGCACATTTGATTTTACCCGTGCACTGATCCTGCCTGGCCCTACACCACTCACCTAGCTTATGGGGCTGGAGAGGGTAAGTACCCCTGGTCTATATTCTAAAATATTTGTTGTAAAATGGCTGCAAAACTATAAATATTTAGGAAAAAACCATGATTGAAGTAAAATCAAAAGCTGATATATATATATATATATATATTTATTTATTTAACTCTTAAAGGCACTGAGATTGTTGGATGAAGAGGAGGCCACGGACAATGATCTAAGAGCAAAATTCAAAGAACGTTGGCAAAGAACACCATCTAATGAACTGTACAAACCTTTGAGGGCAGGTAAGAATCATGTTTTCATTCCTTTCATTCTGAGGCTGCTCTGTGAATGACCTTTCTCAGTTTGTAAATTAAAGTAGCCTTGAATGATCTGATATTGCTCCTAAGGAAGTTAGTGTAGCCTGAGAGACTTGGTCATACTTGCCTTATTCCAGCAAGGTTTCTATGTGGAATCAGACTGGGAGTATTTGTGTAAGAGCTGCTCTGCTTGTTCTGTCCCAATATAGGACCCCCTTGCTTTAAGGGAGGGTTGCTCAGCTTCTGGCTTGTAGTACCATGTCACTCAGCTTGTAGGGCTCTCCATGGGTCTATAAATTTGGTAGCAGGGAACTTGCACCACTGTTTGCTGCCAAAGCTCTGGACCTGTAGGGAGTCCTGGGTCCTGCGCACTGGATTAGGTGCCTAATCCCAGCATGCAGGGCCAGGTGGACATGGCACCAGGCCCTAGGGCCCAATCCTGGTGTGAGAGGCCAGGTGGGGACAGAGCCAGGGCTCCCAGGATCCAATCTTGGTGCACAGATAGTTGTAGGGAGTGGTGTGGGGCACCTAGGGCTCAGTTCTGGCATGTGGGCCAGGGAGGGGGCAGTGCTAGGTTCTGGGGGGCAGTTCAGCCTGTAGATGGGCCCCATGTCGTTCATGTGGTCCACAGGGCCTAAAGGCTGAGCACCACTGCACTAAGGTAATTCTTTTTTAGCTGAATATGGTACTTTTGTGGCCATATCCCATGAGTGGTATGCTGAAACCTGTCTGCCCTACATTAGAGAATCTTGTCTGTTTTGCCCCTTAGACTGTACTGTTACGTGTGGTACTATTTGTGTTTTCAGTTTTAAGAATCCTACGCATGTTATTGCTTTATTAAAAGTTTGGGGTTACTTGTCTCTTCCAAAGATACTTGCCTGATAAAATTCAGTTTTAAATAGCTATCTGTGTGGTTCTTTATGGTTTACCATATATTAGCTCTTGGTTTGATTGTTGTTGTTGTTGTTTTGAAGCTTGTGAAGAACTGTTAGGATAACCTTTTGAAAACAAGCAAAACTGCTTTAAAATATGACATGCAATGTAGTGTACTGAATGCCTTGGGAGTACATCTTTGAAGAACCGACCAAGTTATAAAATACTCTTTAAAATAGTACTTTTTTCGGGACTTCTAAGTGCATAACAATTTGCTAAAAAGTATGAGAATTATTATAACATAAAACTTGGATAAAATCACAGCTTTGAAATAATTCAAACAAACATCTTTGTTTCTCCTGCCAGAGGGAGCCAATTTCAATAATATTTTGAATAAAGCGGTGCATGCAGATGGGCAGGTTAAAGAACGCTATCAGTCTCACCGGGAGACAATTGCACTCCTCTGTAAGCCAGAACCAGAATTGAATGCAGCCATTCCTTCTGCTAATCCAGCAAAAACCATGCAGGGAACTGAGGTAAGAAAATTAAAAGGTGCATTGAATATAAATAGATTGGGATGATAATTCTGCCAGGTTCTATTGACAGCTTTTATTTTAAAGAAAACATAAAATGTCTCCTATATGAAATTTCACCAGATTTTACTGTGTATAGGTTGACACAGTGCATAAATCAACCCCGTATTTCTGTATGTAGGATTTTTGTAGATTTGATGTGTAAGTCAACCCCGCCTCAGTGTGTGAGGTGCTGGAAGCCTGGGCAGGCTTGTGGGAGAGGCGGTGTGCTGGCAGCCTCCCAAGAAGTGGAATCAGGCCCCTGGGAGCTCGGGCAGTACATGGCATTGCTGTCATGCCAGACCTGGGGGGTGCCGCTGCCATGGAGGGGAGGACCAGGCCCCCCTGCAGCTCAGGGGCTGCCTGGCCTGGTGGCAGCTCACCCCTTGGCCCAGAAAGGGACTGGTTTATCCCAGGGGCAGCACGGGGTGTCAGGCAGGGGTGAGGAGGCTGGCCTGCCTGACATCCCTAGCCTTCCCTCTTTGCCCAATACCCCACACTGCTCCTGGGGCAAGCCAGCCTCTTCCCGGGTGGCACCAAGCATCCTACCGACTGCAGGAACCTTCTGAAGGTAGAAGTGGTGAGGGGCCCAATCCTGCTTTCGGCAGAGCCTGCCTACCCACCCCCCAGGGTTACAGGGGGGCCTGGTCCCTGAGCTGCAGGGGGGCCTGGTCTTTCCCTCTGGGTGGCCTGCCAGCAGGCTGTGTGCTGCCTGAGCTCCCAGGGGCCCAATCCAACTTCCTGGGAGCCTGCAAGCATGTTGCATACCTGTGCAGCAGGGTGCCAGGAAGTGCCGCTCACTGGATGGTGTATAGGTTGAGGTGGAAATTTAAATACTTTGGCTTCAAACTTAGAGTTACACACTGTGAAATACGGTAAATGTGGGAAATATCTGGCACATCTTTAGTTACTTAATAGCCTTGCAGAGATTGCCATTAGCATATTATATGAAACTACTTTACAATGTTCTAAAGCTCCTTCAAAATTGGGAGAAGGGATTTGGTAAAACAGATGTATTTCTATTCTGAAGTTGAGTGTAGAAGGGAGCTAAACAGATTGTAGTTCCCTAAGACTGATGCCACAGCTAAAGGAATGTAGAAGTTAGTCTTTTGTAACTTGATGTGATTTATTTATTTATTTATTTATTTATTTTTTGAGCACTTGTATTCATTTACCTAAAGGGGAAAAGCACTCGCTAGTCATGTGAAGAGTTTCATAGATTCATAGATGTAGGGTCAGAAGGGACCTAAGTAGATCATCAAGTCCGACCCCCTGCCCTGGGCAGGAGAGAATACTGGGCTCATATGACCCTAGCTAGGTTAGTTGGTCCATTAAATGTTTTTGGCTGTCTTTGTTTCCATCTTAAAGAAATAGAACAGATGGGAGGAGAAGAAGCTAGTGATTAATTGTAAAAGGTCAAAGATTGCAGATCTCCTAGTAAAATTGATTAAAAATATCAAATTCTCTTAGTGTGAGCAAATATCTTACTTGCTGCAGCAAAACTAATTACAACATGCAGGAGAAAAGTTTGTTTCCTGTTTAAAAGGGAAGGTTACAATTTAGAAATGTTTGGTAGCTCCCTAACTGAAAACGCCTTAGTTGGACCAGTTGGCTTTTCAGAATAGTTGTGTTTTAATCTAACAATAGGATGACATAATTGCCTGTTATGGAGCAGAAGTAGCGTATGTTTGAAATGTGAGTAGAATATGTTTAAAAAATGGCTTGTTCAATATGCAGGAATGTGTAATATTTTTTTTAAACTTAGCTAGCTAGAATACTTTTTAATGCTTTAACTCCAGTATTGCAATATTTATGTTATCAAGAAAGTACTGCTTTAAAAATACAATGGAACAAAATGATTAAACACGTCTTGTCCTGGTAGCTCATGTTTCCAACTTTAAAAGGAAAACTTTATGCAGTACTTAATATCTGCATACTCTTGTATTAGTTTCATGAATGTTGCAGGCAAGGTTCTTTGGGTAGATGTGATATCTTTTATAAGACCAAATGAGTAGTTGGAAAAAAGTTTTTTACAAGCTTTCAGGCGCAAACACCCTTCTTCAGGCATAGGAGTTGCAGAACAGCAGAGACTTCCTATAACTCCTATGCCTGAAGAAGGGTGTTTGCGCCTGAAAGCTTGTAAAAAACTTTTTTCCAACTACTCATTTGGTCTTATAAAAGATATCACATCTACCCAAAGTACCTTGCGTGCATATGCCCTTAGATCAGGGGCAGGCCTGCCAGGCCATTGTATCCAGCCTGCGGCGCCCCTAAAAAATGTAGTAAATTAATATTTATTTGCTCCTGGCTGCCTGTTAAAGATGACAGGAGGCAGGTAGTAGGGGAAGCCCACAGCAGGACTGAGCAACCAAGCCCCGCTCTACCCCCAGCCATTTCCCTGCCTTCCTGCTCCTGCACTGCTCCAGCACCACGGGCTCCTGGCTGCATTGCCAGATTGGGGAGCACGGGTCCGTGCGGGTACCCTGGAGCCAGAAGGTGGGGTGGAGAGTGTATGTAGGGAGGGGCAGAGTGTGTGTGTATCTCTTCATGTGTTCATAGGGTGAGTCCCCCCCACACACACACCCCCCACCATATACATACACCCACACCCCCCCTTGCATTACCATCCATGCAGACCCACATCCCCCCTGAGAAACCCCATACACATCTACACCCACACCCTCCCCCACACACTCACAGCCTCCCACTAACTTGTACTCACCCCCTGACAATGTACAAGAGTAAGACCTCATTTTAAGCTATTGTGCAATCACCCCCATGTACACTACACAAATGCATGTAAAGCAGGACAAAAATATGAAAATCAAATTAATGTTGTACATGTTTTCCTTTTAGAATATAATTTTGTATTTTTCTGGGTCCAAGGTGGCAAAACACCGTGCTGAAAAGAGTACTTCTGGGGGCAAGGGGAGGGACTTCTGGTGGCAAAGGTCAGGGGTTAGGGGGCAGGACTTCTGGTCACAAGATGGCAACCAGGGGACGAGACACTTGTCAAGGGGTGGGGCTACCTGTGAGGCCCTCAACCGCTTGCCAAAACTCAGTAAGCGGCCCTCCACCTGAAATAATTGCCTGCCCCTGCCTTAGACCAACACAGCTATCAAAACCCAGCTTTCATGAACGTTGTCATGTAATTCTTTGAGAAGTTATATCATTGTATGTGAAAATATTTGCTATAAAGTTATTTGGGCATTTTTATTACATAAGTTTTTTCTCTTGTTAAGGTAAGGTATTGTATAGGTGAGCTGGCTTCATGCATTCGCAGGGTATTATATTGAATTAGTCCATTTAGTGAAAATCATTTTGAAACACAGTTTGAATATCATAGGTAATAATGAATATTCAGTGAGGAACACAAAATAGTAGGGGTGCACCAATACAGATTTTGGGGGCCGATACTGATAGCCGATATTTAAGGAGATATATTGGCCGATACAGATCTAATTTCTGATACAGCTGCGTGCAGCTGTTAAGTCTGTTGCTGTGGGGAGAGGGGAGCAGATCAATGCCCCTCGCAGTGAGGGAGAGTGGTGGCAGAGGCTGGCACTGGGCTCTTCTCGGTGGGGGTGGGCTCAGGGCAGATGGTGACAGGACTGGGAAGGGACTACAGAGGATGCTGTAGCCACCTCAAATTTTGCCGTAGCCCCCCACCCCATAGCACCACTCCCAGCGACACTGTCACCCGCCTGGCACAGCCCTGAGTCTTCCCGGAACATGGGTGGAGGCGGGGGGTGAACCGAGGCTGTGCCAGGTAGGCGGCGGTGGTGGCACTGGGAGCAGTGATATGGTTGGGTCTACAGTGAAATTTGGGGTGGTTGCAACCCCCTCCATAGCCCCCTCCCAGCACTGCTGCCACCTACCACGAGCCCAGCCCTTGCCAAGAAGATCCTGGTGCAGCCCTGACTCAAGCCTGCAGCTGCAACCCACCCACACTGTGCAGATCTGGGGGCACATGCACCCCCCCCCCCCATGCCCTCCCAGAGTGCATGCAGCAAGGAGCAGGAGCTGCTCCCCCCACACCTCCAACAAGCTGCAGCTCTGTCCTGTGTCCCGCTCCACCCCAGCTGGGCAGCGTCCCCCCTCTCCCTCACTGCAGGGGGTGCTGATCTGCGTCCCCCCATCATGCCCCTTCCCTCCCCTTCCACTACAACAGACTTACCAGCTGCACGCTGCTGGGCTCTGCTCATCACTGCCTGCATGTTGCGTTGTGGCTGTGTGCTTGTCTGGGCTTATATTGGTCAAATTATGTGCCACTTCAGACCAATTTCCAATACAGCCAATTTTCTTTATATCGGTACCAATACACTATTGGACTGATGTGTCAGTGCAGCTCTACAAAATAGTAAGATGGTTAGGGTGCTGTAAGTATATCTAGGATGTGAAAAGCATATCAGAACAAGTACCAAATATTAACCTTTTAGAACTTTCTTGCCTAGGTTGTTAACGTTCTAAGATCTTTACTGGCTAACCTGGAAGAGGTTAAGAAGGGGAGAGAACAACTTGAGAATGACTTGAAATCAGTAAATTTCGACATGACAAGCAGATTTCTGACTGCACTTGCACAGGATGGGGCTATAAATGAGGAAGCCATTTCTGTTACTGAATTGGATCGGATTTATGGAAGTCACACACACAAAGTGCAGGAGTCCCTTCAAACGCAAGAAGAACTTCTCAAAAATATTCAGGTAAAAAATACTAACTATATATCGTCATGCAAGAGACAAACTCAGGAACACTGTTTCCTCTGTGTTCCAGTTCTGTAGACTTTATCCCTTTTCTCTCCATACAGGACTCTTACCATGGAGCCATGACTGCTTGTTTCATTGTTTGACAGAGTAGGTCCATTAATGAGCATGAAAAGACGCACCTTTTTTTCCTGCAGTAGTTTTGGTCAGAGTTCAGTATAAATGTTCTCAAGGCCTTCTTTGACTCTGTTTTAGCCGCATTGTGGTAGACTCCTTAAAAGAAGAAATCTTATGCAAACCCTTCTAGCAGAGCAAGAGATTTGTTTTACTCTAAATTAATAACCAAAAAAGGCATGTTTGGCCTGTGAGGTATAGTCTAGCTCACTCCTAAATAGCTCATTTTCTAGATGCTTGACTTAATCTTGAATCCTATTAATACATAAAATTTTACCAGTCTTACGCAAATAAAGGGCATGAGGTTTTCCAACTCTAATGCATGGTAAAAAGTCTCCCCCTACATTAACAGGGGAAGGAGGTAGTAGAAGGAAACCTGGTAAAAGAAGCAGTTTTGCTGATGTGGCAGAGTTGAACAGTCAGAGAATCACAGAAAATGGGCTGGAAGGAGAGGGACCTTTAGAGGTCATCTAGTTCAAAGCCCCACCAAGGGCTCCTAGTCTTACAGAAGTTTGCGGAACTGATGTTCTTCAAGCATTTAAGGTGATGCTTAACACCACTGATAAGGTGTGTTTAGGCCTAGAATCTAGCCAGCAGTGTCTTCTGGGGCATTGGCTGTATTGTAAATGTACTTGTTTCCTTCCTTCCCAAGGGTATAAAAGTCTGGAGCAGTCCTAACTGCCATTCATTGCCTCCTTAAAGCCCCCAGTAGCACAATGAAGCCTGTGCCTGAAAGTGGGCATGCTGAAGGTTTTTGTTTGTTTGTTTTTAATGGAGTAGTATATTTATGGGCAGACATTCAGTTTGTACATCTTTCTCTAAATGTGCTTTGGGAGCTATTAATGAGGGCATTAATAGGATCAATTCCATCAAATCCAGAGATGGCAAAATATCTTTTGACAATCAGTGGGTGTTCAGGAGCCTAAATAAGAGTTAAGCATTCAAATACCCTGATGAATCTGGCTCTAAACTTTTTTCACTTTGATTGAATGGAGTTACTTGTCTGTCAGTATCCAGTGGAAATGAGCCATGCTATGGGCTGTAAGATCTTTTTTATAGAAGTAGCATGTTTTAGGCTAAGATACAGACAACGCTTTTCTTCATGTTGGCTGGGTATAATCTTGTAAAAACTGTCCACAGTCTCAGCCTAATAGGTATAACTGCCTGTTTTGCTCTCTGCTACTTCCTTGTCTTGTGATTTTGAGAAGTGCTCCAACCCATACCCTTTAAAAAGGAAATAGATGCAGGGCTGTCATTTTTAGTTTTGTTTTAAATAGTTGGAGAACAATTCTCTTTTGAGGAGAAACAAAAAAAAAAAAAAAAAAAAAGTAACTGAAATGTAAAGCTGGGAAATTGTTTTGTGTCTATGCATGCCATATAAAACATCTCTTTACTTCAGTGTGCTCTCTTGTATTTTGCTGTTGAAAGATGTGAGGGGGTATTTGAGTTGGTCACAAGTTTATCAGAAATCTATCCTGTTTGAAGCACAACTACTTAATGCATAATGATTCAAGAAATCCTAATAGCAGTTCTTTTTAGTCATTTCATAAAGAACTTTGAATTTAGAAAAATAATGAAGCGCATTTTTTATTATTTTATACAGGGCTGTTCTTGGTGGGGAGACAGCCACTTCGGGCCCCGTGCTTTGGGTGCCCCGTAGAGCTGGGCGGAGTGGCTGTGGTGACGCTGCGCTACCGCCAGCTTCGCATCTGGCTGCTCACTACCCCCTCCCTGCCCCTCCCCGCCCGGATGCTTCTTTGCATCCAGGGTGTGTGGGGGCGGGGCCCTGTACAAGCTGATTTGCCCTAGGTCCCACACCCTGCTTGGGTCGGCTCTGATTATATGTTATCTCAAAACGTTTCTGTAGAAACGCAAAGTAGTGGTTAAATAGGTATTAGGCGTCTACAGAAGTTTCAGTATCTTTGGACGAGATTTATTTGTAACCTAGTAAACGTTTTTGCAATTTCTATATTATCTTTATAGGAGAGTTTTGAGAAGTTCCTTAGGTAGAGAAGGAGGAAAATGTTTCTTAATGGCAATGACATTCACATTTGCATTGCATATTTTAAATGCACACGTACCTTGGTTGTAATGCTTATAGTTCCTTTTAATTCTAACAGACATTGCTGTGTCAGTGTTTGAATGTCTCGGAATTGTAAATTTTAGAAATACTACTAATCTTCTAGACCCGTAAATATTTTTGTCTGTCTGGCAGAATGCGCATCAGGAATTTTCGAAGATGAAACAATCAAACAATGAATCTAATTTAAGAGAAGAAGTTTTGAAGAATTTAGCTGTAGCGAATGACAACTTTGTGGAACTTTTAGCCAATTTAAAAGAAGGCACAAAGGTATAGTGACACTTAACAAGCCTGAAAGGTTGCACAGTTTTGTATGCAGAAAACTTTTTGCGAGCAATAAATGACATGAATGCCAGATTGTGTACCTTCTTAGTACTTTGACTCAACTGCTTTTAATCTTTGATGTGCGGGTACCCAAATATAAGTTTGAGTTTTTGCTGTAGTTGGAATTTTTTGTTCTTTTAATGTAAAGACTCAAAGTTTTATGAATCAAAGTTGAAAAGTCCAGAAAGCAAGTGCTAGAATATTGACTGCAGGAATTACAATTATTCTGATTTCAAATGTTATCAATCTGTTGTATTCACTCAAATATAAGACAGCCCCCCAATAATTAGATTCTATATATGCATAATTTAGCCATTTATTAGATTCTATAGCTGGAAAGATATAATTATTGGAGTTTTGCCTTGAATTTGTTCCCCTCCCACTGCTATAGCAGGGAAAATAAATCTGGGGCATTAGGTAGCCCCTTTGCTTTCTGCTTCCCCACCAACATTTTCCCTTGACAGCCCCTTCCCCCTCGCCTTACTATCAGACCCTGCTCTCCTGAGCACATGGAATTGAGGAGCAAACCTGTAAACAATAACTTTGAAATTAAACGTAACTGTAGCAATTTGCATATAGGTCCCATACGCTTAGTTCATCCAGAAATTGATGCACGTTACCTTTTTTTTTCTTTTTTTCTTTTGAAACTGCTGCAAGTTTTAGCACAGGCACTCAATAAACACACTTTTGAGCAGCACTTTAGCACCTACTTACATGTAGTATAAATTATGCATAACATTAGTCCAAAGCCAAAAGGCTTTTGATTTTACCAGTTCAGCTGGGCCCCAGCAGAATCAAAAGCATTTCAGGCTATGATGACCACACAGCTCAGCACTGCTCAGTATGTGTGCATACCCCAGATGCACTCCCCCCTTCCCCCCTCCCCTGCCTCTCCCAAAAAAGATATATTCACTAAGTAACACCTGGGACCAGGTATTCTTGTTGCGAGTCCTGGGATGCTCCAAAAACTTGTATGCAGATGAGGATCAGGGCAGCCTGGTTCTGGCTTTACATCATGGAGGGTGGGGCCATGCTCAGCACCAGGCTGAGAGGGGGTGACAGAGGGATTCTGGGTAAATTGTTTGGGGCCCTGTTTGGTGATGCATGCCATGCATTTAAGGCTGGTGAAGAAATAGAAATGATTGGAAATGGGAAACAGAGGTGCAGTTCAGCTGTGGGAGTTGAGAGCAAGTTGAGATGTATTCACTGTAGTGGCTCACCATGACTTAAGAGTCAGGGCTGAGGGGTACTGTATTTAATAAGCACTATCATATGTCTTATTCAGATAGGCTAAACTAACTTATCCTTATGGTAGATTCGCATCAGCATTTTTGGCACCAGGGGAAGATGATGGAACTTGCTCTGGCCTCTCCAAGTGCTGGCCTAGTCTTGTAGTACCCTGAGGCCTGGTAGACCAGTTCCCTCCAGAGGAAACACCTGCCCATTTTTTGTTTTTGTTTTGTTGTGTACCAAAAAAAAAAAAGGGTTCCCATTAGCATTTTTTTTTTATAGTGTGGGCATGTATCTTATAGTTATGCTTAGTGTTGGCTGCATTTAATCAACTTCTTTGTTGGTTTCCATTACTGAATACATGCTGCTTTTGGCAGCAGTTTAACGATAAGACACAGTATTTAGTGAGATTTCCTTGTATGTTGTTATAAGACTGGAGGCTTCCCTTCCCACGCTGATGGGGAGGGGGCAATCTCATCATGTATTTGAGTAAATATAGTAGTTCTGATTAAATTGAAAGCTGTATATGTAAGTGGAAAAAAGTATTTCTAAAGTTTGTGTTTGTTCTGACTAGAGAAATGCAGTTGTATGGAGTAGCTGATATAATCCAGAGCATTCCAGACCAAGAGCAAATGCATCCTTTTATTCTTGTTTGAGATTTTTACTAAACTCACAGATTCACATAACTCACATAATATGCCTCTTCATATTAAAATGGTTTCATTGCAACAAGTTAACTTTCTTCTCCTGTAGTTCTACAATGAATTGACAGAAATTCTGGTGAAATTCCAAACCAAATGCAGTGACATTGTTTTTGCTCGCAAGACTGAAAGAGAAGAACTTCTAAAGTAAGATTCTTGTATTCTTCTTCTATAAATCTTTAAAAAAAACTACCAGTTGCTCATAATTGAGCACTATGGATCTTCTTACAAAGGTACTTTTGAAAGGAAAAAGGAAGGATGCATTTCTGGGTAAAGCATGGCTCTAGTTTGTTTGTTTTGTTTTGTCTTGGGTTTTTTTGCCTTTAGCATATAAAATTAACTCAAGATTTACCAAAATGGTGCCAAAAACGGACAGGTAAGTATATAATTTCCAGCCTTCCTGTTCAGTCTCTTATCCTAGGTTTGTTTGTTTATTTGTTTGTTTGTTTTACGGATGTTTCAGCAAGTCTTCAGTGGTTTCCAACTTTCTTGAGTTTATTTCTGCTATGCTTTTTATGTGTGGGTACCATAGCTAAGTGCTTCAAGGTGGAAGCTGCTGCTGATCAGCTGTAGTCAGGAAGTGATCTTTCTCCTCTGTGTAATAAAGAGAACTTAATGCTTCCTGTTCAGTTTGGAGTATTATGGGCTATTCAGCATTGTCAAGTGCTGGAGACAGAATACTGGACTTCTTTTGCAACTTGATTTTGTGTTAGAATTCATGTTTTCATGTAGATTAAAACTTTACATGTTTGGAGCAAGTAATTTTTAGTTTAAACCTGCAGGTTAGGTGGTATATAGCTATATCTGTGCTGTTTACATGATCTGGCTACTACAGTAATATACTTTGAAGATCATGAGTTCTGAGCCATTATCTTCTCTAAGAAGAGAGTGAAAGTTCCTACCTTTTGTAGAATTCCAGGTGTCTTTGAACCAGATAACTTTATTTAATTAGCAACACACTTTTTACTGGCATTTTTACTTGGAGAAACTTTTTAATCAATATGAAATATTTTTCTCTTTATTTATATGGAAATTCTGATTAAAATTGAATTCTTAACCTATAATCACCTTACAACCAGAAAAAAAAGATCTTAAAGTTCCTTCACTATTTGTAAGGGGGGTGGGGAAGAAGGGAGGCCAGTTCATTAAGTTTTATGTCTGACTGTCTCACCTTTTGGTCAGCTAATACTTAGGTTGGTACTTGGGTTCAAATTTTTTTTTTTTTGTCATTAGCATTTAGTGGGTACTTTAGTGTCCCTGGTACTGTTATTTCATGTATTAACTGTTTTTTGCCATACAACTGTAGTTAGGCAAGAGTAGGATAGTTGTAACCATTGGAATATTTGTCACATATCTCCACTAAAAATACTTTAGGATTCCCAGTTGAGTAAATAAATTCATTTTTCAGCATATAAAGTTTCCACAGTGGACAGTTTACATTTTTACCCCTTTCTTGTTTTTTGATTTTTCTCCTTCACTTTACTGTAGTTGTTTTTTTTTTTTTTCTTTTTCTTCTCTTAAGTGGTCTGGCTACTAATTGACAGGTCTTGTTCTCACTTTTCTGAGCTGACCATCATACTTGTTAAAGTATGAAACTCTGCTTTATTATTAACTAGACTGGGAAGAATGATGTAGCTTTATTTTTGTCATTTTTCTACTTTAAAATATCAGCTTTCTATTTGTGACATTTTTATGCTTACATTTATATATTATAATGCCATGCGAAATAGACTTTCTGTATAAAATGTTGAATGCTTTCCAAAGTCTTTGTACAAACTGCCAAATCTAAAACCTTAATATATTGTTAAGTGATACAAACTGCATTCTCAGTTTTTATTAAAAAAAAAACAAAAAAAAACCCGGAATTTTTCAGGGTTTATCTTTGAAACCTAAAAACCGGGATGAAATCAGGGTAAACAGAAAAAAAGGAAGAAAATCAGTTTAAATTGGGGAAAAATTGGTGGTGAGGGAGGGGAGGGAGTAAGGCTGGGACTAGGGAAGGGACCTGGGGAGGGGCACAGAACAGCCCATTGGCCGCTTCTGGGGTTGTAGCAGGGAGCAAAGCAGGAGGAGCTGTCGATGGGTGTGGGGCAGGTGGGGAACGGTTCTTGCTGCTGTGAACCCCTGGGACGGCTGTGGGCTGGGGGGCCTGTCAGGCTTTTCCTGCGGGGCGCATGCCCCCAGATCAGTGGCAGGAATTCCATGGTGCCACGCCCTGCCTTTCTTCCCTGGCTGTGTTTGCACCCCTCCCCCCTGCTGCCGCAGCCTGCTGCTGGGCTGCTCTGGTGTTTGGGGGGAGGGGAGGAGTGGCATGTGGCCAGATTTGGTTGTGGGGGGGAAGCAGCACTGGTACCACCCGCCCTGTCCGGGGTCAGAGCTCGGGGCCCCCCAGGCAGCGGCTCTAGCCCTGTGGGCCTATGCAGAGTGCTTGGGTGCAGTGCCCACCTCAGGGAGTGGGACTAGGCTCCCCTGCCTGCCCCCTCCCCAGGGGGCATCACAGCTCCCAGCACCTGGGAAACTGTGGAAGCCAGAGCCACTGGGGTGCAGCTTGGGCCCACCCCACCCGGAGTCAGAGTCGGGGAATTTATCAGTGAAAATATGTAAAAACTGAGAATGCGGAACACTAGGGATACACTATATTGCTCAGAAGGTCTGACTATGAATTTCAGAGAGATGTTAATCTTAAAGAAAGGGCATTCTTTGGTGTTGCTTCAATATCCAAATCCTTACCTGTCCTACAGATGCTTGACTGATTAAAGAAAAATTCAAACTGTAGCAATGACAGGCTAAAAAACAAGAGTGCTCATACATGCAGGCCTCTTAGTCTGTAATATTTCAGTGGGTTTTTTCCTTTGCTTCATTTTTTTTTTTACAAAAGATAATTTTTTATCGTATTATGAAAGAGAGTTTTATTGAATGTATTTTTCCTATTCTAAAATAGTTCTTTAATCTGCAAAAGCGATATAAGATTATTTTTATCCCTTTGTTTAGTTTTGAAGCTGCTTATGCCTAAAATTTTCTCAAAGTTTCTGAAAACATTAGTTTTTTTTTTTCTAGGATTTCCCCCTCCCCCCATTGGTCTGATTTCTGTAAGAATATCAAAGAGTGATTGCACTTTTTCTGAGCTCCAGTGGGAATTATCAGTACAAGTAAATCAAAAGATAGGCTGGAGAAGGGATATATAACAGTGGGATTATTCCTCAGCCAGAAATGGGTCCAACTCCAACTTTAGTATGTCAGTTTACTGTTGTACTTTAAAACAATACATGGACATAGCTAATTCCTTTCTTGCCACAAAAGTTTAATGAACAAACAATATAAAATGACTTTTAATATCTAAATTGTGCTTTTCCTTTTTAAAACAGAGACTTGCAGCAAAGCATTGCAAGAGAACCCAGTGCTCCCTCTATTCCATCACAGCCTGCATATCAGACCATGCCTGCAGGAGGAAGCAAACCAGTTTCATCAACTACTCCAACTCCTGCACCCAGAACTATGGTGGTAAATAAACGCTTTAATGTTAATGAGGTTACAAAGAATGTTCCATAACTTTTAAATTGAATATTTATTATAATTTTAGCACATCTGTCTCTAATGTACTAAGATCCTACAATTTAATTTATATTCCTGAATAGAGGTAAAAGAATAAAGAATATTCAGGAAAATAAGGTGGTATTGATGGCCACATTTTAATTACAATCTCTGTTTTACTAACTTTCAGTTTATTTGTAACTTTTAAAAAATATTTGAATTAAGCAGTTATATAGCATCACAAACAAAACATTATTTAAAAAAATGCTGCCTTGAAAATCTTGGTCTAATTCTCAGTCTCTCATTCTTTTAGCCTAGTAATAAACCACAACCACCAGCACGCCCTCCACCACCAATGATTTCTTCAGCAAATACATCCTCCTCTTCTGCACCGGCGGCCACTGGAGCTACTGCTTCTCCAGCAGCACCAGCAGCTGGCTCGTCCGCAGCTGGTGGTACACCATCACAGGCACAAGGACCTCCTTATCCCACTTATCAAGGATACCCAGGGTAAGCTGAATAAGTCTGATGTATTTGTATGTTGCACTACAGGTATGTATGATAAACAAAATGATAGTACACAAAAGGTGCTTACTTGTTAAATGAGAGTAAAATTCAGATAAGCTGCTATCACTAAAGCCATTGGGTATTTTTGTCTGCTGTAGTTCAGATCTCACGCTTCTCTGATTTTATGTCATCTTCCCTGTAGACACCATTTTAATGTAGGTCAGCAATTCTGAAAGGTGGTCTGCAAACCACTGAAAGTCGTTGCATGGCTGATCTGGGACTTTCTGTTTTTCATATTGCATCTGCATGTAAAATATATTTAAATAGAATTTTCTGGACCTGAAACTGTCTTTTCTATTAGCAGAATTGGTTTAATCTAATTATAGTTCATTTTTATTTGGCTCTGTAAGGATATTAATTTTGCCACCCCCTACTCACCCAAGACGTAGTATGTGGAGTGGAAACATTTAAAATGCTCCTATCCTAATTTTGATTTTGAGTGTAGCAGGTACAAATGGATTTAATGGCTCTCAGTTCTGCTTTGGAATCATAAGGGCTTTTCTCCCTTCTGTGTGTCTGTCTGTACCTGTCGCTGTTAATTACATCTGCATGTTGAAGTGATAATCTCTTGTAGTGATCTGTTTGGTTAATGAGCTTGTAAGATGCAGCTTTTACAAAATATGCAATGAAGCATTGATATAGGCTGCACATGTTTGGAAACACTTTACATGCTCTACTATTTTCAAAATTAGTACAGTTTAGTTTTAGAACTTGATTTAATCTTTTTAGGGACTTGTCTGTTTTTTGACCTGGGGGCCTCCTGGGGCTGCAGCAGTGGCAATCCTGCCACTTGGAGCCTGGCTGGCAGCAGGAGCATGGCTCCAGCTGGCCAGGCTCCGGTTTTGGGTGGTGTGTGCTGCTCCTGCATACGCTGCTTTGGTTTTTACTTTGCACAGATATCCAGGGTCAAACCGCCCCCCTCCCCGGTGCTGCTCCCTTGCAATGTGGAGAACACTTGCATGTGTGGTAATTCAGATGCGCCTGTGATGCCACATACTGCAGGACTGTGCTCATCTGGACACAGCCTTTGAGTCTTGCTGAAGAAGAGAATGTGCTTTAGGGAAAAACATGAAGATACTATCCAGGGAAGAAGGAAGCCTTTTTTTACTTCTCCCTGTTGCTACACAGGCAAAGCTGTCAGGAAAGCAAAGAAGAGGATTTCCAGCATCCTCACTTTCTGTGAACAGAACTAGCAACATGTATAGGCTTCTTTAGTAGCCTTTTGTCTTCCTCCCATTGTTATGATTGTTTTGTAGCTCCTCTCAGGGCTCTAGATATGAGTGGAAGGGGAGAATACAGGCAGTCCTTGACTTGCAGCGTTTTGAGTTACAACGTTTCGCACTTATAATGTTTATAAATTGATACCCTGTTGACAACAAGTTCTCTGCGTTGCTCATCTCCCTGGAGAACATCTGTCCAAACTTCCTTGGACGAGAACCGCTCAAAAAGTCCAACCAAGACCCTTTCAAAAACTCCAGCAAAGTAACCTCAAACAAGTCCTTCCAAATCAATATGATTGCTGTTTACAATATAAATACGTTAATGTAACTATATTACTCATCTATAGTTGATTGAGTACAAAATTCTGAGGTATTTTTAGTGAAAATAGGGTATCGGGCCTCGGTTCAGGAACCAATCCCCCATTTATAGCATTGTATCCTATGGGAAAATTGGTTCTGAGTTGCAGTGTTTCGACTTAAGATGCTGTTTTCCAGAACTAATTATGTCGTGAATCCGAGGACTGCCTGTAATTAAAAAGCAGCTGGAGACTGTGAAAGGAGAAGAAGCTAGTAAGAAAATCTTGAGTGACCACACAGAATGAGACTTCTTTCTCAGCTATCCAGGAACATTGTCACAAGTCAGCTGTTGGTGCCTGCTCTGCAAATATCCTGGGAAATTACTACTACTTCTGCCTTTCTTTCCACCTTAGAGTGATCAGAGGGTAAAGGGTATCTCTATTTCTCAGTGGGGAGCTCTTTCTGTCCTCCCACATAGGGCACAGTATTCTTAGCAGCAACTATGTTGTCTCAGGGCTGGTCAGCATACTGTCCCCTCTAATCAGCAAGTTGGTAAGGTCTGAAAATGCTCATGTCATTTAACAATGTTAAATTTGACATTTCTAGGAGAGATTTTTTTGGCTTAAAGTGCAAGGTCCTTCTAATTCTCAAAAGCTGTTGTCTTTAAACTTTTTCCCTACTGTATTGATCCTGAAATGTTGGGCAGTTAGTAAATTCTGTAAAGGTAGAGACTGTCTGTCATGATTGCCTATCTTATTTCCTTTACTAGTACATCTTAATTCTTCAAGTTCTTAATTTTCCCATTTAACAGTTAATGGATGTTGTTTTCACAGGTACTGCCAGATGCCAATGCCAATGGGCTACAACCCTTACATGTATGGCCAGTATACTATGCCATATGCCCCTTCACCTATGTATCCAAACCCTGGACAAGCACCGTATCCAGCTCCTCAACAGCCTGGATATCCTTACCCTCAACAGCCTTATTACCCACAGCAGTAACAAGTCTGTGAAGAAACTATGCTTGTTTTAAATTTGAAAGAAACTTGCAATAAGCATACTAAAACTTTAGCTCCAGTTAATGTATCTTACTGAATGCAGTCTGTAACTCCTATCTATTGTTAATGCTCAAACATGTCTAGATCAGTTTCTGATTAAGCTAAACATCTTGAGAGATTTGTTGCTGCTGCTGCTGCAGTCCAACATTAGGCATGATGTAAGAATTAAATTACTGCATAATTCAACGGTGTGAAACTGTACACTCACTTAAACTAGACCAAATATTTCTTTTCAGAAATCTTATAAATAGATCATTGGGATTTGACATGAAGTGCTGAAAACTGGGTGTGATATATTCTATGGAACTACATAGGGTTTCCTTCTATATTCTATTGGTTTGTATTTTTTGAGTTTAGTTACAATATGCTATTTTGTCTAATACTCAAGGCCTTGTAAATCATAAGCAGAAAAAATAAATACATTACTTAAGAATGGTTTACACACTTGTTCTCATTACTGTAAAACATACTTTGTGTGCCTCTGGTTCTGGTTCTTTTCATTTGCACTGGTTTATAAAATGGAAGTGGCCTCTCCCATACTTAACACTGGAACAGTTTCAAATATGCTGCCCTTTTTCCTTTACCCTGCCCAAATCTGCAAACCAACAATGAATTGGACAACGCGTTTGAGTTTTGACACCCTAAAATAGGTGTTCATTACAGTTCAAAATTTTAACTTTTTTTTTTTTTTTTGCAGCCACATGGCCCAATAGTCCCTAAAATACAGGAAGAGAGTAAACAATTTATTACAGTCATCTGTTAAAGATTCAAGGTGTTGGGACCAAGAAGTAGGTTGAACCAA
Organism: Alligator sinensis; assembly: GCF_000455745.1. Taxonomy (NCBI): domain Eukaryota; kingdom Metazoa; phylum Chordata; order Crocodylia; family Alligatoridae; genus Alligator; species Alligator sinensis. The sequence continues at coordinate 1,888,479 of NW_005842070.1, read as the reverse complement.
CTCAGCTTCTCAAAACAGAAGATACTTTGTAATGTTTAATGCCTCATCTGCTCAGGCATATAGAATCTAATGACTCTTGGAGGATCTCATTTTTCATATTTTGTGGGAAAACTTTGCCTTTTTTCTTTCAGAAATGCATCAAAATATGAAGTTAAGAGCTTATCAGTGAAGAAATTTCAGGTCACTTGGAAAAAAAATCGTTTTTGTAAACTAACATGTTAAATAGTGGTAGACTTCACAGAAAAGTCCTTTAATACCTATTTTACTTTATGAAAATAGATGCTAGAGTTGTTTTAGAATTGAGCTAACTGAGAGTTGACCTGATGTGGGATAACATACTATACTTTTGCCTTTGGCTGTGGTTTGGTTAATATTCCTGTTTGGGAACAGTAATGGATATTTTTCCAACCTTTCTTCTCTTTGCATGCTCCGCACACCAGCAGTAGTTCATAAATTTACATAGTAAACCTTCTGTGGTAAAAAGCTTCCATATACATAAATTAGTCATGAATTAGGTTACACTGGTTAACTAGTCACTATAAATGTGATACTGATGGTTAAATTATACTGCTAGGAGCAAGTCAGTGGCTACCACGGCTACTTCTATACAAGCATAGATCTTTGACTTCTAATATTTACCTCTTTAATCGGTGCATGTAGTACTTTGCCCCAATTCTCTTGTAATACTAGTTGTGACATGGTTGCACATAAATCATTGGTAGCTTCAGTGGTATGACTCTGGTGGGGGAAGGATTTAAAAATGGATTTTTATATATTTTTAATATCCTAGGAATAGAGGGAGAATATTTCATATTATGTGACTGAACTTGCTCACGGTTCAGTAGATGCAAGAATCTTTTGAGGAATGTTGTGATGCCCAGTCTCTGTAACAGAAGGTGAGTGCTGGCTCCACCAGGTGCCCTGTCCCTGTCTCAGTCCTTGCATCCTGGCAACGTTCCCTAGGTCTGGAAGCATTGAAGGAGTAGGGGGAACAAGCTGTGCTTGGCCATCCCTGTGCTTCAAGCAGTGTGCCCTGCTCATGGTGAATAGCCTGGCTCCTTGCCCCTCTCCTCTCATGATGTTAGAGCTGGTGGGAGAGGCCACAAGGAATGCAGAGGCTGCATTCACTCTTTCAGGTACAGACTGGGCATAGGGAGAGCAAGATATAGAAGGGTCCCACCTCTGCATCAGTAGCTATTGTTTCCTCCTGTAGGGACAGCTGCTTTCTACAGGGATCCAAAGATTCCATCCCCAAGCTCCTCAATCTGCACTACTTAGCAGCCCCTGCCACCCTATGCACTGCCATACTTTTAGGGGTGCCCTCCCGCCCCATGAGAACCTTTTAAGGGTGCCACAGGGTGTGAGAAGGTAAGCACCATAGGAAAAATAATCTTTTAAGTTGGGTGCTACTAAATTGTGTTTAAGTTTCAGGGCTGCCCTAAGTCTTGACGGTTGAGAACCACTGAACTAGGGTGATGGAAAAAGGCCCATAAAGGTCACTGCTGCTGACAGTTTTTCAGCATTAAAGGGAGCAGATGTGACTTTACTGACAGGAGCAGAGTCAGTACTAGGTCAGTTAATTTAAACACTAATATTTTTTATTCAGTGATCTTTCAAGACTTAGTGGGAGTAACACTTAATGTAGCTGTAGTTTAGGAAAATATCTTGGAAAAACATAAAGATTTTGGACTTATTTCTGTTTTCTTAGTGAAGGGGGGCCTGACAGCAGTTTGTTATGACAAACTAATCTTTTACTGAAAGTAGTAAGTAAATGCTCATTTGGCATCTGCCTTGATTTTAGCATTAAGAAAATTTATTTCTTAATGCCATTCATTAATGGAGAATGTGTTTGAAATACAGCATCTCTTACTTGTGGCTCAATTCATAAACTCAGTGGAAATGCTTACCTCTTGGTTACAATTTTTTATAGTGGCCCCAATCAGAAATAGTACCATTTTGTCAAAGGTTCCATACAAATATATATGATGACATATTCTCTTCCAAAGAACTTAATGTAAGTCACACCCATGAGTGGGCTTAATATCTGCCTACGAAAGTCGTATTCATGTGTAGAACATACTTTCTGTATTAATAGCACTATTGCATAACAACCTCTACTTTTAAATATTCCTCTACACCAGTGGTTGAGAGCCACTGAGGTTAGATGAGTCAGTACAACAGTGATTTTTCAACAAGGGTGCTGCCAAATTCAAGGAAGTTGTGGAGGAGTGCCTTGAATCTAAGAAGTGTAAGAACCACTGCTTTGTGCACCTCTCTCTTTCAGTGCAAGATATCTGTAGAAATAATACAGCACTGTAAGAATCCCATCTGAGCACAGCTCTAGAAATGACTTCTGAAACTACTGACAAGCACTTTTTGTTCTGTCTAGCCTGGTAGGAAGATCGTATTAAGGGCCTTTCTACATTGGCAGGTAAAGGTGTGATAAGATTATGTGCAATCCACACAACTGTGCCTCCTGCCATGCCACACATGCCCCTGCAGTGGCAAGAAGTGATCTCTTGCAGCTGGGAGCCCCTGTAGCTGATGGATCTTTCACCTGCAGGGGTGCCTCATGCACCCCTGTGGCTTAGAGAGTGAAGCAGCACCCTATGGCTACTAGGATTGAGTCCCGTAGGTGGGTCTCAGTAGCACCCCATGACTGCTGGGACCCAGAGTCCACAGGTGCCGGGTACTGCTGGGGCTGAGAGCCTCCTCAACTGTGGGACTTACAGCCTCAGCTGCACATGGCACACCCCTGTAGCTGGGAGCCTGATCAGCTGAAGGAGCTCCCAGCTGCAGAGGCAGACCCTGTTATATGTGCTAATTAAAGCCCAATAGCAACTAGCTATAAAGTTATGCATTTTGCAGCAGTAACTTTATAGCTGGTTGGACCTTTTATGGAGTGATAGTTAATTTGAACATGTAGCCAGATTAAATTGCGCAGTTAACCTGGTAATTGTTAGTTCTTGCCAAAAAATTCAGCTCTACCTGATCCTGATTGAATTTGCTGAATAGTTTCACCTAAAAAAATATTCAGGCTAGCTTTTTTACAAATCTGTGAAAAAGAGAAGAGGGATCTTTTACTCAACATCTCTGTGGTTAGGGCATTTACTTAGGATGTTGGGGAGTGAAGTTTAAATCTC
>NW_005842070.1:1877270-1885322 GCF_000455745.1 Alligator sinensis | reverse complement strand
CTAGGAGGCCTTACTCAGCACTCTGGGGTGAGTCTATCTTTCCTCTGCATCCTGTTCTAATTTGCATAAAGTACTTAGATATTTTATGGGGCAGGAGCTGTAACCCAAATGTCCCAACTTCCAGGTAAGAGTCCTATACATGGGGTAGTCGTACTGCCTTCCTGACCCAATGACCCCCTGTACGTGTTACACGTAAGGTGTGATTAACCAGGTAATAACCAGGGATCCTGGTTTTCTCAGATTAAAAAAAAAAAAAAAATCCCCAATTTTTGGATTAAAAAAAGTAACCCCAAATCCATATTTTCCCATGATTAAAATGAAAAATCGTTTATATATATTATGTGTGTGTCGTGTGTGTGGTGTTTCATTTTAATCACAGACAAGTGTGGATTTTGGGTTCCTTTTTTTTTTTTAAATCTAAAAATTGGGGATTTTTTTTTTTTTTTAAATCGGAGAAAACCAGGATCCCTGGTAATTGCACCTTAAGTTGTAACCCAGCTACACATTCAACCAGTTAATAGTGTGATAAAACAAGCAATAAACTACAAAGGTATTCCACAAAAAATGTGCAATAACTTTGCAATCTGTTCTAATCACACCATTAACTGAACATGTCACCAAGTGCTCCTCTGGCTGAGAGCCCCATCAATTGAGGGGCTCCCAGCCACAGGGGTGCACCAACTGCTGCCAGCCCCACCACTGATGAGGGTCGCAGTGGTGGCAACATTGTCAGCTGCAGGGCTTGCGGCAGGGAGAATGCTGCTGCCCCATCCCGCCCCACGAGTCTCAACTGTGGAGCTTGCAATGGGGAAAATGCGGCTGCCTCTGCAAGCCTTGCAAGGTGTGGGGATCACAGCAGCGGTGTTCCCCACTCTGCCTCTGCTGCAAACTCTGCAGCCAATGTTGGCTGTGGGGCTTGCAGGGCTTACAGTGGGAAGAACGCTGCTCTCATTGCAAGCCTCATGAGATACAGGGCTCACAGCAGTGGCAGTTCCCCACAGTGCCCCCACTACAAGCCTTGCTGAACCCTGTAGGCTTTAGGGTGTGCAGGTGAGGGAGCCGGTGCCAGAGGAGCCCAGGATCATGATCCCAGGCTCCTCCTGCATCAGCAATAAGGCAAGATTGGATCTAATGCACAATCCCATTATCATGCCTCCTGCCATGAGCGTGTGGCATGGCAGGAGGTGCAATTGTGTGGGTCACTCATTAGATCTCCTTATGCCTTTACCTGCACATGTAGTGGGGCCCAATAATTATTTCAATATTTATACAGGATGCAACAATTTCAACAGGAAAGATTGAAAGCAGCTCACTATAGAGTATCCTGTAGTGAGCCAGGGGGTCCTGTGGACTGAAGCAGGTTTAAGTCTAACTGGCTCTTGCTATTGTGACATTTTCAAACACTTTTAATAGTTAAGTTGTCAAACCCCTACAGAAATTGGACATGGGACTACTACTGGTCCTTTTTTATGGATTGGAAAAACTTTCACTCTATTCTTGTCAGGGGCTATCAAAAGACACAGATCAAGGATCCCTTTGGCTTCTAAGATGGAGGCCTCTGAGGTAAGATGTGAAGGGCACGCACGCACGCATATACAAGCACATAAACATACACATGTATATATGCACACAGGTAATTCCTCCCCCTCTATGCGGCACTGGTCAGGCTGCAGCTGGAGTACTGTGTCCAGTTCTGGGAGCCGCACTTTAAGAGGGATGTGGACAGCATCAAGAGGGTCCAGAGGAGGGCCACTCGCATGATCAAGGGACAGCAGGGCAGGTCCTATGAGGAAAGGTTACGGGACCTGAACCGGTTCAGCCTCCAGAAGAGAAGGCTGAGGGGGGATCTTCTGGCCTGCTATAAACTAGTCAGGGGGGATCAACAGGCACTGGGGGAGTCCCTGTTCCCCCGAGTGTTGCCAGGAGTGACCAGGAATAACGGTCACAAGCTGGCAGAGGGAAGGTTTAAGTTGGACATCAGGAGGCGCTACTTCACGGTCAGGGCGGCTGGGGTCCAGAACCAGCTTCCAAGTGAGGTGGTGCAGGCTCCCACCCTGGGCGTTTTTAAGAGGAGGTTAGATGACCATCTTGCTGGGGTCGTTTGGCCCCCAGTACTCTTTCCTGCCATGGCAGGGGGTTGGACTAAATGATCTGCCCAGGTCCCTTCTGACCCTAGAAACTATGAAACTATGAAATTACACAGAAACATGCACACAGAGAAAAGCACACATACACAAACATACAAACATATATACACACACACATATACACATGAAACACATACACAAATATATAAATATACATGCACACACACAAACACGTGTGTGTATATATACATGTAAATACAAACATACATATGCACACGTACACGCATACACATTCATATACAAATATATGCACACATATACATATACACAGACACATACCCACACATATATACAAACACATATCTACAGAAACACACACATAAATATAAATGCACACATATACAGACACACGCACTATACATATATACACATATATATAACTAGGCCTGTGCAAATAGAGAACTCTTCGATTTGGATTTGACTTTGGAAGATTTGGTGCCGATTCAGATATTCGGCCATAGAATATAATGGGGAATCAATGAAATATCTATAACTTCGTCATTATTTGGCTGATTTCGATGAAACTAGCAGAGATGGTAGCCTCCATTGAGTGCATGCAGCCAGCCAAGTTTCAAGGTGATAGATGCAGGGGTTTCTGGGAAACTGCACCTGAAACTGCTGACAAGCAAAACTTGTGTTACATGCGTGTGTTGAGCCACAGCAGGGTGAAAATAGCACCCCTGGCTGCTAACAGGCAAAACTCATGATATGGGTGCTTGTGCAACTGTGTCTGTCTTGGGGCACAGGAGTTGAAAACTAGTGCAGGCCTACCTGCTAGGCCCTGCTGTGGCCATGAAATCTGCCAGCTGTGTCTGTTTTAGGGCGCAGAGGTTGAAAAAAAACTACTGCAGGCCTGCCAGGCCCTACTGAGGCCATAAAGCCTGTCAGCTGAGGAAGCACCTGCAGTTGGTGTGTCTGCTGGTCCTGGAAGAAAGGAATAGTAAAGAAGCCAGAGGCTGGCCTGGCATGCAATGTAGGCAAGAAAGCCAGTCAGTGGAAATGGAGGCATCAGGGGATGAGGGACAGGCTGGGGCAGGTGGGGCGGGAGGTGGAGGGGGATGTAGCAGTGCAAGTAAAATTGCAGGGGTAGCTGGGGAGTCAGATGTTGGGAAGGTTGCAGTGTGTCAATTCCACTGTGTACATTGAGTCCATGAGTTTCTGGACCTATTACCTAGAAGGCTGATGAAGTGCAGTTCATAGGCATAGCTCTGAAAAGTGGTTTGTAAATTCAAACAAGCACCTAACCTCATCACCAGAACTGATGCCAACTTCCTACTGCTCAAAACACAAAACCTGCCAATTATCTCCAGTACCCCCACAAACTGCATACTGGAATGTATCAAAGACAATAAAACCCAACTACCTGTGGGGGCACATTCCTCACCAAAAAAACACTCTGCCTCCAATCTCTCAGGCCTGATCCTGAGAGGGAACAAATTACAAACCACTTTTCACAGGTGTGGGCTTTCCCCAGCCAGGACTGTGCACGTTAGCTGGAGGTCATGGCACCTCCTACCCATCTTTCACCAGGGGATCGTTGGTCCTGGCACTTACGGGGCTGCTACTCTGGCAGCAGTCCCACCAGGCCTCCCTACCCTGGCAGGGTGTAGTTTTAGTGATCATGCCCAGACCTCCTCCTTCCCCATAGCCCCATCCCATACCTCCAAGTTTATCCTGGCAGGGGAGCGAGCTCATCAGGGACATGTTCTTCCCTTGCTGGCTGGTGATGCAATGAGTGTCCCCTCCAGCTGAGAGTGGGCATTAACTGGTTTTAAAAAAAAGGAAATAGGTGCACATTACACACACACACACATTTATACACATCCATATATATTCTAATATTATAAAAGCCTAAGTTTGTCTGTCTGTCTGTAACACTAGTTGTACTCTGATTGGCTGACAGAAACAGCCAGTCAGAGTGCTGCAAGTGTCGGGGAGCACCACCATGATTCCAAAGCCGGGCTGAGGGCCAGACAGAGGGCGGGGGAGCCAAGGCAGAACAGTGGCAGCATGGGGCGTTAGGTGGTGGCACTCCATCCCAGCCCCCTCCCTTCCCCTCCTTGCCCCGCCCCCCCATTATTCTTTATGGGCAATTGGCTAGTATACATATATATGTATCAATTGAAAACAATGTTTTACTGATATATTTACATTTTAATGCAATTTGGAAACACACACACACACACACACACACACACAGAGTGGCATTTCATTTTAATTGTGGAATAACATATATTTGGGGTTGTTTTGATCAGAGAATTTTGGCATTTTAAACAGAGAAACCAGGTTCCCTGCGTATGAGCTCTAGCTTTGGCATGGGGCACATGGTAGGAAGTAGGGCTGCTGCCATGTATTCTGATACTGCTGCTATCACTGCATGTTCTGTTGCTTCTGCATGCTCTGTTGTCACCACTGCTGCTTCCTTGTGCTGTGGACTAAATCTGTCCCACAAGGAGCCCCACAGCTCAGATCTGGCCTGGGTTACATGGTGAATTTGACACCCCTGATTTAAGGAAACGAGCAAATTGTTAGCTGCATACAAAGTTGGACACAAAAGATAGTCACTAAGAATGGACAGTTCTATTAAGTGCATCTTGGAATGTAAAGGCCCTAACAGCCTTATTAAAAAGAAGAAAATATTATCTTTTCCTAAAAGTCAGAGGGCCAGTATTGCTATGCTCCAAGAAACTCATTTGGCAGTCAAATAATCTAAAAAATTAGAGCATGATTGTATGGATTAGCAAACTCTTGTGTGTATAACACAGTCACATGGAGTTTCTAATTTAGTGCATCAAAAATTGTGCCCCTGTTTAATTGACATAGCTGATGATCCAGAAGGTAGATTTGTTCTTGCAAATGTTAATAATATGGATTCCATTTTTACTTTAGGATGTGTCTGTGGTCCCAATGCTGACAATCAAACATTTCATATTTCTTTTTTTGTATAGCTTTCTGAATTTGGGAAATACCTTTATATTTTGGGAGGAGACTGGAATGAATGTTTGGATCCTGTCATTGATTGGTCTTGTTCACCTCTATCCTTGAAATATATTTCTAGGGAAGTTATTTAAAGTTATGAGTGAGGTCTAGTTTTAGTAGATATTTGGCAAACTGTGAATCCAACAATGAGGGAAAAGGTGTTTTCTTCATTACCTCATTCAGTATATTCTAGAAATGGCTACTTTTAATTTCTCAAAGCATAATTGACTATGATCAATGCCTCCATTGGCTGTATAGCAATTGGGACCATGCTGAGGTACGGCTTTGGCTCTTCCATGCAGATAGACCAGCTATAAATAATTACTGGGGACTCAACACCTCCCTGATGAATGATTATAAATTTGAAGCATTCATTTTAGACAAGTTAAAACATTTTATGGAACTTAATCAACCTACTGTTTACTCTGCTTCTATATTATGGAAAACTATGAAAGGCTTCTTACAAGGGCATAAAGTATCTCATGTTTCTGCAAAAAAAAAAAGAAGAAAAAATGAAGTGCAGAAATAGATTTCTTCAATAAGGAAAATTAAGTCTTTAGATGACGATTATGTCATGAATCCTTTGCCTGATAAACTGCATGTTATTACCAATATGAAATATGAATTGAATAAATTACTGCCCAGATGGCAGAGTATGCTTTATATAGATTGCACCAAAATTATTGGGAATTGGGGAACATGCAGGAAGGTTACCAGCATATGAGTAAAGAGCAAATCTGACTATAAAAGACTTATCTGGGGAATATGCACATGACAGACAAATCAACCAACAGTTCAGTCAGTTCTGTTCTACTTCGTATACCAAGAAACTGAATGCTACTAGTGAGGATATATGTAGGTTTCTGGGCTTGTACAACAAATTTCAGAGGTGGAAAGCAAAATTTTAGAGGCTCCTTTGTCAGTCGATGAAATGTCCTTTAAGGCAAAAGTTATGAACAATAATAAATCTCCACTCAGTGATGGATCTGGATCTATTTAAAAAAAAAAAAAAGTAAAGATATATTCTAACTAGGCCTGTGTGAAACGGCTAGTATTCACTTTGTTTTCAGCCGATTCAGGGAACAGTGATTCGATTCGGTGATTCAAATCACTGTCCTGAATTGATTCAGCCAAATCTGATTTGGTGATTCGGATCACCCCGCAACTAGGCAGCAGCCGGTGAGTAGGGGCTTTTTTTTTTTTTTAAAGGGCTGAGAGCTGGGGTGGGCAGGGCAGCCATGGGGTGGGCTGGGACAGTGGGTGGGGGATGGGGCCTGGAGGGGGTCCCTCCATGGTCCCCTCCCCCCTCTCCCAGCCCCTACTTACCAGGTCCAAGTCTGGGTCCAGCTCCCTGCTGCAGCAGGAGGGGACTGGGGGAACAAGGGGAGCGGGGAGGGGCTGGCAGTGGTCCCCCCATGGTCCCCTCCTTCAGGTGGGGCCCTCATTGCTGGGCTGGGGGAGATGAGCCTGGCTGATTTAGAGATTTGGAGATTCGGCAGCAGCCGAATCTCTGAATCGGATTCAGCCGAATTGATTCGGGACAATGATTTGAATCACCGAATTGAATCACTGTCCCCCGAATCAGCCGAATCTGAATCTGAAGTAAATACTAGCCGCTTCACACAGGCCTATTACAAACGATGCATGATATTAATCCAAAGCCAAAAGGCTTATGATTTACTATATCGTTCATTGGGCTGGGCCCCAGCAGTCAACAGCTTTTAAAGCCATGGTAACCCCATAGCTCAGCAGTGATCAATATGTTTGTGTGCTCCACATGCCCCCCTTCCCTGAAAGGATCCATGTGCTAATTATCCCCCTGCTCATGACTGGAACTGGGTGTTGTCATGAGTCCCGGGATACTCCAAAAATTATATACAGATGAGGCACAGGGCAACCTGGTCTGGCTTCACCTCATGGAAGGCATATTGAGGTTGAGAGAGAAGGTGCCAGGAATTCTGGATGAATCCTGAAACATGCAGGATTCTATTACCGCAGTGGAAAAACAGGACATCTCCACAGGCTGAAATCTGGTACAATGAGCTGGCACAGCTGGCATCTATGGAGAGTCATGTTTAGTACGCTTCACTGCTTAAAAAAAACCTAGTGCAATTTGGAAGAAATTCTTGAAATAGTTTGGTAACTAGATTGTTGATCATTGCACGCTTCTCATTCCATCCCTCCCTTCTTTTTCTTTTTCCTTTTATTTCTAATTATTTGTGACATAGTTTGGGTTGAAAATATAGTTACTATATATTTTTTTTTATTTTTTGTTTTGTATTTAAAAAATAATGAAAATATAAAAGAACACCCTGTAATATTATGATTATGGGTTTCAGTCACTTCACTTGAAAAGGATTTGAATGTAGCTCTGTTTTATCCTGTGTTAAGTACCCTAGGCTGAATTATTAGGTGAAGGATGGGTGACATTTTTCCTGCCTTTGCCTCAGGGCTGATATTTGGAACTTTTAGCATTAATAGTTTCACCATATCAAAGCATGTAATTCAGAAAAACAGTTTTTGTTGTTAAGACTAACATTGTACAACTGTTTCTGTATAGAATGCAAGAGCTTATATTTTTAAAGCAGGGACTTAAAATGTAGCAGAGGGATGGTACTTGTTGCAGAGGGAGGTCCCTTCTATTCTTCTAGTGAAAATCTACCCACATCTTGCTAATGTATTCACCTCCAAAATTCTATTTGCACATATTTAATAGAGCTTGTTAGGCTTGCAGTTCTCTCTGAACGCTGTCTGCACAGAGCAAGCCCAATCCCCAGACAGCTTTTTATACATGACAATAGCAATAATCAGATTTCTAGCCTCTTGGGCTCTTACACAGCAGGTGCCAACTGCAGCCCCACAACAACAGCCATCTTCAAATCCTTTGGCTCCCAATCCAAAACAGTTTCCTAAGTTCTTTTCAGTC
>NW_005842070.1:1863218-1877239 GCF_000455745.1 Alligator sinensis | reverse complement strand
TCCTGCTGAGTAGTCTTCATTCTGTGTACTTCATGACATACAAGTGCTTCATAGCAACAAGGCATGTGCCCTCCTGGAAGTGAGCAACATTCACATATTGTATTTGAAAAGTAAATTATCACTATCAGACTTTCTACAAGATCATCTCTGATAGATTTGGGAATGGAAACTAGGGGCATTTGTACACATGCTTGCGCTGCAATGTCGGGTACTTTTAAAAGCACCCAGTGCTGTGGTGCATGTAGTTGTATAAGCAGCAAAATGTGCATCAGTGTTGAGAAAATGGTGGCAGCGCGCTTTTGAACTAAAATACATTGGAGGTGTTTTTGTTCAAAAGCACACTGCCGCCATTTTCTGTGTGCTGATATGCATTATGCTGCTTATACAACTGCACGCGACGCAGCGCAGTGTGTCAGCTCGCGTGCGGAGCAGACTTGATTAATCGAGTCTGGATCTCTGGCATATCACGGGATGAAAAGGTATGTGTATAAATGCCTTGGGGTTCTAACCTAGCACATTTGAATCTTATCTGCATTGCTTTTTGGAATAAATGTGCCAAATCTGTGCTGGTAGGATCATTATGTCATGCTCCCTTGTAGATTCTTGGCTGCTTGCTCTCCTCTAGGGTTGGTCCTGTTTAAGCTCGACTTTCCAGTTTTAAACACTTTGTCCCATGTCCATTTGTGAATGAGGACCGGACTGCAAGAAGTCTTGTTTTTCAGTTCACTGGTGGAAATGCATGTCATTTATTTGTCCTCATGATTCTATTGGCTGTGCCTAGAGGTAGGACAGTGCACATCCTGGAGGAGCAGGATTCTCAGCCAGCCAGGGAGGGAGGGACAGAGGTGGAGGATCCCAGAGGCTGGTCCTTCTGCGCCTGCATGAGGAGCCGTGGCTGCAGTGCACATGCAGGCATAGTGAGAGCTGAGGCACTGTTGCATGCCTGAGTTCCCTGACCCTGGGCTGGGTGTGTGCAGGTGATCCTGGGCCCCAGGCACTGCTGAGCTGTCAGGGCCAGGCAGTTGGTCTACACACAACAGCCCTGTGCTGCCTTGGCACAAGGTAATGACTTTGAGAGCAGGCAGGTAGGGCACTGCATTTGTATCTGTTGGAAAGCCGGTAGACTGGGAGGAGGCTCTTATCACTGTCTTCACACCCAGAGAGCAGCTTGGTGAGTCCCTGGGGTGTTCTGCTGTGCAGGGAGGGGAAGCTTTGGGCAGAGGGGCCTCCAGGCTCCTGGCAGCTGGGCCAGCTCATTAAGCTATTATTTCTCCTCTGGGACAGGCAAACCTGTCTGTCTCCTTGGGAAGGAAGGGAAAGTCCTGCTAGGCAGCTGGCTGCACCCATCAACACCACTCAACCCAGCTCTGACCAGAAAGTGGCCAGGGCAGATTCCTGTGTGCCTAGTGTCTGTGCTGAATGCTGATGGGGAGCGGGGTATGATGAGGTTCCTGTGCAGTGTGTGCCCCTGGCTCCCAAGTATGGAGCTGTGCTGGAGTGGACCGGATCCCAGTGTGGGGATGGGGTGTTAGAGTCACCTGACCTGCCACATTTTCTCAAGGCTGGACTGTCAGGAGAAAATGGCAGAGCTGTGGGATATGGGAAACCATGATGGAGTGGGAGCACTGTACAAGGCTTCCTGCTGGCTGAATTGCACAGGCTCGTAAACTTGCTGCTGATCCTAGCACTTGCTATCCCTTGTTTCACAGGGTGCCATGTATTCATCGTGTGGGGTTCGTGGATTGAATAGAGTCTTTTTGTCATGGCCCTGCCCCTTGCTGCTGATTGGCTGGTGGTCCCAACATCCAGGCCCCGATATCCAGGTTGGGGCTGTCCTGAATTCTGTCAGTGGCCACCCTACTCCCTCTTTCCAACATGTTGTGGTGTAAGTTGCCAGTACAGTGCATTGTGTCTCTCAAGTGACTGATCCACAAAATGGAAATCAGACTGCTACTGTTACTAGTTACTCTTGGAAAAATGATGAGGGCTGTGTCCTTTAGATGTAAAGTAATTAAATTTCAGCTGTGCCTATCGCCCACAAGAATATTCAATATGCTTACACATGATACAATTTGTTTTCTTTTTCCTGTTACAAATAGCGGCTAAGCCATCAATTACAAACCCTTTAGTGCTAAGGAATGCTAATGTTGCAAAGTTAAGCCCGTAAAAGTTAAACATGATCAGAATGATGATTGCTGATGCAACCATAATTCTTCCTTTTATGCAGTCATGCTGGTAGTCTCATAATCATGTGATTATACTGCTAGTTCACCCAAGTCTCATCTTCATTCAGTGTACAGAATGGCCAGCCCTGAGGTAGATGAATGCATGTGACTTGGAGCCCAGGACACCTAGATTCTGTCTGTGGCTCTGCACAGACGTACTTGTTAAGTGGTGTTGGGTAAGTTTTTCAAGCCACTATTCCTCCTTCCAGACTTAATACTACTGGTAACTGTTCTGGAGCAAATTGGCTTCCACTTCTTTTTCTATCTGCTCTGATCCAGTTTGAAGTTTATCCTATCATGCTGAGGTTCAGTAGACAATGATGCTGATGATCCAGCAAGGGAATGTAATAGCATGGGGCCTTATTTTGTTGAAACTTGCTGTCTTTCAGGTGACAGTTAAAACTCAGTTTATAACCACTTGTAAACAAAGTTCTCATGAATTTTTTTTTTTGCACAAGGGGGTGTCAGCTTAGGACATCCCCAAATCCAGTTTGGGCAACTATATTTTGACTTTCTTCCAGAGCTTGATTTGACACTCTCAGGTTCCCCGTTGGTAAAATGCTTCCCACCTGAGTAAACCACTTTGAGATAATGCCTGAAAAATGCTATTCAAGTACTAATTATTTTATTCTAAACAGCTGCTGTGTTCTGCTCAGTGTCTGCATTTCAGTGTTGGACCAAGTGAAGTGTTGTTTATAAAATATTATGGTTGGAAAGTATTATACACATGAAAGATACCATTATCCCTTTACAGCTAATGATAGTTATCAGGGTGTGAATGTAGCACAGCTCATTGTTCTGATACATGTTACAAAAAGGATTTTTAAATTCAATGCTTTCAGGTCTTATTTGGCCTTACAAAATTTATCTGCATAAACTGACTTCTTTTGCAGTCTTTTTGACTCCATAGCCAAATTGGCTTGTTAAAAAGGATATATTTATATCTTCAAATTGTTCTGACTAGATATTTCTCTCTATTAGATGAGGGTTAATTGCTACTGTGGCTAGAAAAGCTTGGTGCTAACAGATAACAAATCATAATTGAGCTCACTTAGAAAAATGCTAAATACTGAATTTACAGTAGAGGGCACTCTGAAATCACATAACAATGGAAACTGGTGCATGTTATTAACTGATTTTTTGGTTATGTATAAAAAAAAAAAAAGGGTCAAAATGATTTCAGGGGGACAAAAATCTGGACTGTCACCTTTAATTTAGCAATATCAAGTTTTAAATTAGATGAATATAGAACTCATGAAAACTGCCAGTCTGGTGGTAATGGACCAGTAAGTCAGTTTATCTAAAGAAGAGGTATAGCACAAACTTCCTAACCCACTGCCCCATTGTATGGCAAGCCTGAGTAGGAGCATCATCCTCAGCAGGCAAGAGGATTGATATATCTTCAGGCTCATCCTTAACTTCTTTAGTGGCATTGACAACAGAATGCTAACAATGAGCATAACATTTGTGATATGGATGCTCATCTGCATTATAGGTAAATTGACCCTAGCAAATCAGTTCAGATGCACAATAGGCTACTCCAAATCTTTCAGTAGGTAATGACTTCCTTACCATTAACTGAGGCATGGGTTGAACAGATGGCTTGAAACTGAAAAGCTTGGTATCTAATTAGCAACAGGGTTTTGCAACCATTTAGTAGAAGTGAAATGCCCATAAAAAACAGAGAAAGTAGATTTACTGAGAGTGGTAGAATGCGGTGGTGGTGAATTGTCAGAGGCTAAAAAAAAGAGAGATGAGAGAAGGGTTTTAGAGGAAATGTGTGGAACTCAATTTTGGCCTATGGTTGGATTGTTCATGACCCATTTCGGAAGAGATGTCAGGACTGCATGACGAAAGACAAGTAAAGGGTGTATCAGCATAGAGATGGGAGTTAAAACCATGAGAGCAGGTGATATCCCATAAAGGGAAGGTTCACAGAAGAGATAAGTCTAAGGAGAGGGTATAGACTATGGAAGACATGCTGAAGGTTGGAGAAATTAGGAGGTGACTTGAAAGCTGAGACAATCTATCAGTTAACTTTCTCTTACTCTGCATATGCCCAACTATTAGTTAATCCCATAGGCAGAAAAGATCATGGCAACTGAGCTACCAGGCTTCTACTTTCAAGAATGTGCACATTGCCAACTTCAAATAGGTTTTTTCATTGCATTATAATAAAAGAACTTTTCTGCATATGTGCCCTCCCCCATTTATGTATAAGAAAGAAGAGTTTCATTCCTGTGAGCAGTTGGCAATTTCTGAACACTAGGTGGCATTCTATGGAAAGATATGAACAGATTATTATACCAGGTCACCCAAAACATACTGTACTGCTGTTAAACCTCAATATCTCAGTGGCGTCATTGGTTTTGTGTGGAAAATTTTCAACAGCATTGTTAAGGGTCAAGATGAAATGATATAGGCTTAAGGAAGAAAGTAAAGTATTGTGAGGTTATAAAAGGAAGTTATTGTGAAGGTATTAGAGAAACCTAGACACTACCTATAAATCAGTAGTGGAGAGTTTTGTGGAATTAGAGGTTTGGGCTTTGGTAATTGCTTAATTTTTTATCTTCATTTTAAATATATGGTGTCTCAACATAACTTTCTCAGAAGCCAGGTTTCAGCACACCTGTGGGAATTTGTCTGTGTGTATAAATGATGGGGGACGGGGGACCCATCATCCAATAGCCCCTCGGCTCTCACAGGGAAGTAGCTGAATTATGGGCAGGTCAAAACATTGATCTCCTGTAGTAGTGTACCTAAGGCATCAGTTGTTAGAAGCGTGTATAGTATAGTGTATGACTTTCATATCAATATCTAAAGAAAAGGCAACTCTTCATATATAATCATCTCATCTCCCATGCCAGTCATACACACCAGATTTTTGGGTGCTAGACCACTGCTCTGTGATACTCTAGCAGTGTATTTTGGGTACAAAACCAGAGAAGATTATGTCAGTAGATGCTTACTGACTGCTGCAGTAGAGTACAGTTGACACTGGAGCAAATATACTGTGTACCCTCCTGTCTTTTGATGCGGCAGAGGAAATGGGCATGGCTATAGAAAAGGGGTTGCAAATGGAGTGAATTTACATTTTTCCAACACATCACTTGCTTTTTGCTTTTAATGGTGTTGGCATTAAGTTTCTCAAATATAGAGGGACATGTAACAGCATTAAGGCAACATAGGTGGATTTTTTAGGGCACTGATGCAGAGCATTCTGTGACTTCTATTCTGTATATTTTAGGTTTGCATTTAGGGATGTAATGGAGCAAAAATTTGCTGATATAAAATACACACTGACAGGTTTTTAACTTTTAACTGAGTCTTGCTTGGGTACACATTGTAAGAAATGTGTGCTTGCAGCAGAACATAGAGAGTCCTTGCTTTCTGGAAGGCAGTGTTTAAGCATTGCTGAGCTATATTTTAGACCAGTTAAAAGTGATTGTAGTAAAATTACTCTTTGTTCCTAAAATATTAATTAGTGCATGTCCCAGTAATTATATAAAGCTGAGGCTAGAGGGCAGAGGCAGCATATATAGAGTAAATGTTACTGGCTTTGTGGCAAAAATGCAGATTCATAAACCAGCCAGCAAAGGTTTTGTTCAAAAGCGTGCACTCCAGATTCTTAGCAGGTGCCTTACACAACAAGACCCTTCTCACACAGTAGGTGTTCTTAGTGATACCCATTATGGTGGTGGTTTTCATACTGTGTGATGATGTTTAACTGTTGTTTTTCCACATACAGAAAGCAAACATATTTTCAGTCAGAATGACCCTGATTTTTTTTGATTGGGAACCACACAATGAGAGAACAAAAACATTCTCCATGGGAAGGCACTCGGCGTGTGTCTCTTTACTGACAGCCTGTACTGTAGCAAATACAAAAAATGGCTACTAGTCCCTGCAAGCAGCACAGCCTTTCTTAGGGTAGTGCTTCTCACCTGGGGTGCCTCAAGATCATTATAAGGGTGCTGTTCCATATTTGCACTGTTAGGTGTGCAAGCACCTGCACATGATTCACAAGATAAACCCAGAGATTTCAAATACAAATCCACAGTGTAAAAAACATTCTGACTTATTGTGGTCATTCCGAGTTCTTTGCACTGGAAGAATTTCTCTCTTATTTTTCTGTAGTCAACAAAGGAGTGAAAGATAAGAGGTGTTACTTTTCTGATGGATGCCACTGTTCTGGGTTAAGTGGTATAGCAGAAAGAAAAGAGGGGCCTGAGGTGTATATTCACATGCCCTTAGAGCCTCAAAGGCTCTAACACATCTAACCTATTTTAATTCTTGCAATCCGATCAGTGAATAGCAGCGGTAGAGAAGCATAGTAACCTGTGAGTGCAAAGGATTTGATGTCTTTATGAAGTAGGAAGCATAGCAACATACATTCAGAATTCTTGTAAGACATCCCTAATTTCGATAGGAAATCATTACTTGTCCCTTACCTAATGCATTTGAGTTGTATGATGAAGAATAGCTAGTTTCAAAGGAGTGAAGAGGCTGACTAAATTTGTGGCTATTATTATATATTTCCAATATATATATTGGTTTGGTTCAAACACACATGTGTGATTAACTGCCTGAATGGCAGTTCTAAATGTCAGGGTAGGACACCAAAAATGAGTGACAGTCAGTAAAGACAGTGTGATCAATTCCTTTTGAGGTATTCCTAATTTTCAAGCACCCAGCCTTGCCTCCTCCGGTTATTAAAGATGTCTCAGAAATGGGTGCACAGTTTTGGTTTCTGATGTTGCCTTCTAATACCAATATAGAATCATGGAAGATAGAGATGAAAAATACCTGTTATACCATCTTGCCCAGGTCCCTATGTTATGCCTTATGTGTGAATCTGTTTCCCCTGCTTTGAGAAGGAGGCTATGGATTTTGTTTGATTTACAAATATGTTTTGTTCTAACAAGCAAAGAATGAACCTCAGCAATTGCTCCTGTTCCTATTTTTTCTTGAAGAAACATGTTATAATGTGTCTCTAGACTATTGGTGGCTTCATTAACACTACTATGCCCTGCTGAAGCAGCAGAGAGAGATCTTAAACCTGCCCTGAAGACCTCTGACAGAGGAATCTTTCACTGGCCAAAAGATGGCAGTCATCTCTACAATGGTAACTCATGCTCAGATGCATACCAGAGGAAAGGTGCTGTGGCACCCTGAGAGAGTGGCAACAATCCTTACTGGCATAATGGCTTTCTTGGGGACCAATGCAATTTAAACTAGGCTGCAGGTCCTTTGCTAGCCTTAGGATTGCTAACGTCTCCCTGCCTCCATTTCTACCAGGCATGCATTTAGTGCTGTTGAGCATTGAGCCCGTAATCCCACATATGTAGCAGATGCATGTAAATCCAGTCTATTCTCACATAGACAAGAAGCCCTGGCCAAGCAAAGCTTTTAAAACCTACAAAAGTGCATTTGCAATTTGCATATAAGAAAGATTCTGCACTTCATAAAATCTTACAATTTATTTCATAAACATAGGCATCTGCTGCTAATTAAAGTAGCAGCATATAATTATACCCTTTCTTATTAGTAGATATGGAGTCTGACAGTTGCTTAGATACAAAATAAGCAACTACAGATTGTCTTCTACACTTTAACAAGCACAGGGAGCTGGAACAATAGAATTGTAAACTTCTCTATTATTTTCAGTTAATGTGCCTAGAAAAAAATGTCTAATCTTATTGGTAGTTTGTAATTTTATCTATAAGATTGTTCAACTGCCTCTTCTCTTTACTTCATAAAATACTGCAAACTTGAAACCTCACATAAAGAGGTAAACACTTCCTTTGGGAGACATTAAGCAGAAGGCACAATAGTGAAGTTAATACCCACCATTTTGCTCAGACCCCATTTTCTGTAAAGATACATTTTTTAAATATCCACGAGCAAGGCAGGTACAATTATTGTTAGACATCTAGAGAACAACCTATGTACTGCTTATAATGGCAGCATTTAAAAAAGCAGATATTGCAAATTTTAGTCACCTGACTTCTTACAGTTTTAAGCTTACAGCCAAAACACTGCTTTAATGAGCTGCAACAAATCTGCAGCTCCCTTAACCATCACAGTTAGTATCCTGACCTTTCAGATGAGAATTACATTAGGAAAGCAGGTTTCTTTCGCCCTGCAGAATATCTATCTACTGCACTGAGAGATGTACTTTTTAGTGAATGACCTTTTCCTTTCCCACATTCTGTTAATAATCCTCAACTGTCCTTAGTCCAAGTCTAAAATCCGGCAGGTACACCTACAATCTTGGTGCCCTTGTTATTAAACTGCAGGGAATCCAATCAGATCAGTTAATACCACAATAATCCCCCTGATTCATCCAGTTATCTTTTGAGATATTGGAAGGAATGCAGCCTGTACAAGAGATGTTGTATGTGATAGTTATTCTGTACCAATAAATCTTTGGAGAAATGTATAAGCTGTTTCATAAGACAGCAATAAGAGTTCAAATGCTTTTCTTTGAAACCACTTGAAAATCTGTGATATCATTTGAAATAATGGAATATTTTAGTTTTTTAAATAAACCCCTTTTGGAAAGATTTTGTCTCCTCTGCACAACCTTTCCTGTACAGTAAGAGCCATAAACAAAGGAAACCATATTACGAATACTGTATGGTTTGTAAATCAGGGTTTGGCCAGCAGGGAGTGCCATGTGAGCACATTACTGGGCACTCTTCCCTCTGCAGACAGAAATATAGTCTCTGAGAGAATTTAGTTTTTTTCTAGGTTGGAGAAATGGGGTGGGGAAAATCTCAAGTTTCCTCTTCAGCTGAATATGTCAGCTTAACCAGAATTTAGGACAATGCTTCATGAAAATCTGAAGGCAAAGATAATAAACAGCAAACCAGTTAAATCGGTCCTCTCAATAGAGCTGTTGTGGGCAGCTTTTTATGCATTGCTGAGCTCTGTATCCATTCACCAGTACAGCAAGTAACTTGCAGAATAGTGATTAGATTTTTTCCCCCCTTCTCCTAAGTTTTTGCATGTTTGCTAAGAGCTGTTAAACTCTCTTCATCACGGTCCATTAGTTAAGATAGGTCCAGGGTGCAAAATCCATACTTTAAATTTCCCTCATACTTCGCATTCAAGCAGCATGGCAGTGTTTAGGTGACACTGCAGATGAGCTAATTAACACTGCTAAATGACAGTGCTAGTTAGCCTGCCCACAGCACTGTGCAAATGTAGTCATGCTGTTTCTGATTCTGGAGGCAGTGCAAGCAGGTTTGAAGGTATTCCTGCCTGGCATGGTAATATTCATAGCCTGTTCCTTGCTTTGTAGTGGTCTTGAGGCTTGTGGTACTTCCAAGGTTAAGAAGTCACAGTGAGACACTTTTATGCCTCCTTTTCCATCTCCTGTTTGTACCTAATAGGCCTTTCCTTTCTAGGACTTCGTGAATTTTACCTTCCCGAATTAATCCCTATATAATCTCAATTGCTCTTGTCAATGGGTAGATCTAGGATTCTGAAACGGGAGATGCAGATGCTGAGGTGCATCATCACATATAACACAATACATATTTTTCTCTAGTTAAAAAGAAACTAGAAACTTTACTAATAACCTAGGGGCCTAGGGCTAAATTATTCAGTTTCTGATCCAAATAAAAACAAAGAACTGTTGCAAAGTCCATTAATTTGGTATATCATATGTTGTGTATAAAAACACAACAAATTAGGCAAAAATAATCAAAGATGTTGTTTCATTAGTCCTCTAGTCATTAGAATTACATGCAGATCTCTTTTTCAGATTCATAAAGCAATCTTTAGCCTTTTTTTAGCATCTTGGCAGTGCATCCAATGCTTCCCTTTTGTCCATAGCTGAGTTATTGTCTTTAGAGTTAAAAACAATATGCAGGACTATGAAGTAGGAGCTGTGTTACTAGGAGCCACTAGCAGCAGAATTACAGAAGAAAGGATAGCTTGATTAGTGGAACATGAAGACCATTAGAATAGAGAGAGGATCATTAACACCCATGGAATGAAGAATTTAGAATAGGGGTGGGCAAAATATGGCCTGTGGGTCAGATCTGGCCTGCTAGCGGATTGGATCTGGCTTGCAGGCGGGCACCTACCAATAATTGTGTCTGGCCCTGCCAGCAGCTGCCCCTGCTGTGCTCTACATGGGGCCAAGTCCCCATGAGGCTGAGTCCCACCCGCTCCCACCTGGGGCAGCGCTTGCTGTACTCCTAGCCTCTCCCGCTGTCGGACAGCAGCCCTGGCTAGTAGGCTCAGTTTCCAGGCAAGGCTTCTGCTGCCCAGGGAACTGCTGGGCTGCCTCAGCCTCCAGCACCGACTCCTTCTGTCCCTGCTGCAGTGCTCTGGGCAGCAGGTAGGAAGGGGGGAAGTTGCAGTGTTGAGGGGAGTGGGGTAGGCTCTGTCTGCAGCTCACTTTGGTCCTGCTTATACATGGCTGAACAGGGGATTTTGTGGATGGAGGAGGGGCATAAAGGAGCTTGGCTGCTCACAAAGCCCTGCCGGGCAGGCACAGGACAGGCAGGTGGGGTGGGAGCAGGAGCCATTACTGCCCCATTGGGCAGGCATGGGACAGGCAGGTGGGGTGGAAGCAGCAGCAGGAGCCAGCGTGCAGTTGGTGCAGCCCTGCCAGGCAGGCATGTGGGATGGAATGAAAGCAGCAGCAGCAGGCTCGGCTGCAGCCCTGGCAGGTAGGTGTGGGACAGAGCCCAAGAGAGCCAGTGGCGCCAGGCTCGGGTCCCTGTCCCCACCCCCCTCCTAGGGGCTTCTCTTGCTGCCCACCCATGTCAGCTGCTTTCCTGCCCTTCGCAGTGTGCTGTGAGCCAGGCAGGCAGCACTGATCCCTCTTCTCCTCCCCCTGCCCGTGGAGGGGCTACGCTCTGCCATGTCACAAACAATGGGCAGGTGGGAAGCTGGGTTGGGGGAGAAAACCTCCCATATTCATGCATACCCAACCTACCCACAGTCCAACTACACATGCACCCATACCCACTTACACCCCCCAGCCCCCACCATACCCACACACAACACTGTCCCATACACCCTATGCCCCAACAACATACCCCATCACACACACCACCTACACCCCCCACATCCCACACACATACACCCCCCCACTACCCCTACCATACCCACACACACCCCACCCCTGCCATACCCACACCTCAACCACCCCTACACAACCCACACATATCCACATGTATACCCACATACCCATACACCTCCTCACATCCACACTCCCTCACACAGCCCACCCCCCCACCATATCCCCCCCACACACATCCAAGTCGCACACACCCCAAACCCCAACCACACCTCCCATGCCCCCCCACACATGCATCTCATACACATCCACACATATACTAAGTCCACATACACACCCCTCTATATTTCCCAACACATACACACAACATCCACCCACCCACCATACCCACATATACACCCAATAGTTTGACAGCCCACACCTCAACCCCCCCCTGCATATCTCATACCCCAACACACACCCCCCTATACACCCCATCTGCAACACCTGCCTTATTTCCTCCATATGCAAACCCCACCCCCATCCCAAAAAGAGCACTTCCTGGGCAAGGGGAGAGACTTCTGGTGGCAAAGGTCAGGGGTTAGGGGGTAGGACTTCCGGTTACAAGATGGTGACCAGGGGGCGGGACACCTGTCAAGGGGTGGGGCTACCCTTGCAGGCCTCAGTGCTTCACCAAAACTTGTTAAGCATCCCTCCAGCCAAAATAATTGCCCACCCCTGGTTTAGAAGGAATCAGAATTTATATTATAATAAGTCACAAAGTCAATTGATGTTATCACTTCTTCCTGAATGGAATTGTCACTGTCCCTGCCACACAGTTGATTCTAAACTTTGGGTAGGCCAGGAATCAAAGGAGGGGGTGGTGTGACTGCCCCACTGTACTCCCTGGAGCCACCCCTGACTTAGTTTACCTGTCTTTGAAAGATTCCTGACAAGAAGGCTTTTCACCTGGCAGGAAGGCAGCATCATGAGCTCTCTGACAATAGTGACTCTTACCAGAAGCAGCAGATTTTTGCAAATATTTTGGCAGCAGTTCCTAAACTTCTTTAATCTGTAGGGGTTTTTTTAAGTGTAAGCTTTTTGGAACCTAGTTTTAAATTTGTAGGTAAATCAAATATGATGTCAGTGGGTAAAAATAATGCTCTTTCATGAAATGAGCTGGAGCATGAGAATTCTGTAGCTTGTAGATCAGTGGTCACCAACCAGTGGATCTCGGAACCTCTTGCAGTAGATCTCAGAGCCTCTTGGAGTTGATCTGAGGCTGGGGTGGGGGGCTGAGTGCCCACATGCATGCACACGTGCACCCCAGCCCAGCAAATCAGTCTGTGGGGGAGGGAAGGGGCAGGGGCTAGATTGAGGCCCGCACACACTGAGGGATGGTACTGCAGAGGCAGGAGCAGAGGTGAATTAAGTGGGGCCCCAGCCAGGTGGGACTTACCTGCTGGTGAGGCATGTCCACAAAATAATTTTTTCTCTCTCTGCCTTGATCTGGCCCCCCCTACCTTCCTTCCCCACAGACTTACCTGCTGGGCTGAGGTAGGGGTAGGGGGGCGGTGTGGCGGTGGCGCATGGTAGATCTTGGGTTGCTTTTAATGCCAAGAATGATCTGCTTAAAAAGATTGGAGACCACTGCTGTAGATTTAAAAGCATCCGTCCAATCTGATTTTATTCTTCAGGCAAAGTTCTCAACATAGCCAGCTGAGTTCAGTCCAGTCTTTCCACTTTCCTACTTCCTGCTGGATGATATGAAGCCATATAATCTGTTTTAAACTGCACTAGTGTTAAAATGTTCTGTGAACATTTTTTTCAATCTCTGT
The DNA here is from genome assembly GCF_000455745.1 of Alligator sinensis. Taxonomy (NCBI): domain Eukaryota; kingdom Metazoa; phylum Chordata; order Crocodylia; family Alligatoridae; genus Alligator; species Alligator sinensis. The sequence continues at coordinate 1,864,157 of NW_005842070.1, read as the reverse complement.
CCCTTGGTCATGATGGACCATTCTGGGGACATGTCACAGAAGATTTCAAAACAAAATTACTGAAGATTTTGTCAGTTGCCATTTTAGCTGGTAGCGTATACTTGGACTAATCTTTAGAAAGGATACACTAGAAATAAAAAGTATTCAGATTCTTTTTATTAGTTTCTTGGTGCAAAAAGCCTATTGATACCAGCTCAAAGGATTATTTTGTAATTATGTTAGTGGAGCTCTGGTGGACTGGTAAGATGTCTTTTGTTTTGACACATTTAGAGACTCTAAATGTCACATTTAGAGACAGAATGTTCAATGTCCTTTTCTGTGGACATTTCCGGAGCCAATAATATCAATCCCTTGAAAGACTAATGAATTATTCTGCTCCCTGATGTGCTGTCACTTCCTGAAATTTTGGTAGACTTGCTTTTTGTATTTTTCAGGTAATAACTGTTGATTTTGTAATTGGCTTTTCTGATAAAGTCTTTCATTCTTATCCAAACTTAATTGATTCTGTTTGTGGATTGGGTTAGAGATCTTATCGTATTCTACCTGTATTCTCTTGGTTATGAGATTTATACCTCAGGGATTTAAAATGAATTATTTTTTTAAATGGGGATGTGGCATATGGCATCTGAGTAATGGAAGCTAAGTTGGTGGAAACTCTCTTCTTTCAGTGTAGGAGTCAAAGGGCGCTATTCCCTTGTTTGCCTCTCGCAACACACTCGTTCTTCCCTATTGTCCCTCCCAATCTTCCCTGTCTCTTGTATTCAATTCACTCTGTATTTGCGATGTGCCTGTCTTTTCACAATATCTGATGAAGTGAGCTGGGGGTAATGAATGCTCATACTATATATGAAGGGGGGCTGGAAAGAGGATTCATAGATGTTAGGGTCGGAAGGGACCTCAATAGATCGTTCAGTCCGACCCCCTGCATAGGCAGGAAAG
>NW_005842070.1:1854341-1862149 GCF_000455745.1 Alligator sinensis | reverse complement strand
ATAATTTTTCCTGCTGGGCTCTCACATATATGAGCCTTAACAGTCTTTTCAAAGACTTTACCCAGGATGGAGGTGAGACTGACTGGCCTGTAGTTGCTTGGATTCTCCTTCCTCCCCTTCTTGAAAATAGGGACCACATTGGCCCTTTTCCAGTCCTCTGGGACCTGGCCCGTGTGCCAGGAGTGCTCAAATATTCTTGCCAGTGGCTGTGCAATGACATTAGCCAGTGCCTTCGGTACCCTCGAATGGAGCTCATCTGGGCCTGCCGACTTAAACACATCCAGTCCTTCCAAGTGACTCTGCACCATCTCAGGGTCAACGCTTGGTAGTCTGGTGCCCTGCTGTTGTCTCTCTATGATCCCATTGTGAGACTTGTTTTGCCCCTCATTTAGGAACACTGAGGCAAAGAACTCATTGAGGAGTTCAGCCTTGTCCCCCCTGTCTGTTACCGCTTGCTTTTGCCTGTTCAGTAGTGGTCCTATACCGCCCTGGGCCTTCCTTTTACTCCCTATATAGCTGAAAAACAATTTGTTGTTATCCTTAACTTGGGATGCCATCCTCAGCTCCATGGTAGCTTTGGCCTTTCTAACTGCCTCCTTACAACTGAGAGCTGAGGAGGCATACTCCTCTTTAGTAATTTCTCCCTGTTTCCACTGCTTATATGCCCCGCTTTTTGCCCTTAGGCTGCTCTGGATTTCTCTGGTCAGCCAAGGAAGCCTCTTGGTCCCTTTCCCTCTTTTCCCCTGCATTGGGATCGTCTCCCTCTGTGTCTAAAGGATCACTTCCTTAAGGCACAGCCACCCTTCCTGGGCTCCCATCTCACCAAATCTCTTACTCTGCAGTGCGTCATTGACTAAATGCCTGAGCTTGCTGAAGTCAGCCTTCCTAAAGTCTAGCACTTCCACCCTACTAGTTACCTTTCCTACTCTATGCCTTATGGTGAATTCTATTATTTGGTGGTCACTGTTCCTCAGGTGACCACTGATCTGTAGGTCCCCTACCATGTCACCCCGCTGTTGCCAATACCAGGTCCAGTAAGGCATTCCCCCTAGTGGGACCATGTACCTCCTGTGTCAGGTGGAGGTCCTGTACACAGGATAGGAACCTGCGTGAACGGTGGGAATTTGCTGTCTGCGTCTCCCAGCAGATGTCAGGGTAGTTGAGGTCCCCCACGGATGGAGCTAGACTGTTGTAACCTGGGTGGTATGTGGGAGATACCCCCTCTTCAAATGGAAGGGATGTTAGAGGGAGTGTGTATGCTGTGGAAGTGTGGCTGCCTAGCTGTAGGCCAGCCAGAGCAGATCAGGAGTCACAGTGCTTCTTAACTATGTACAGGTTTAATATTACAAAATAATATACAACTTATAACCCCAAACTTAGTTAGTCCATCTGTCTGTCTGTCTGTAACACTCTTGGAGCATTCTGATTGGTTAGTGAAACAATCAATCAGAGTGTGGAGTGCCACCATGACGGTGGGGACGGAGGGGATGGAGTGGAGGGGGATGAGGCCAATGACACTGGACTCACTCCCCCCACCCACTCCATCCCTGCTGTCATGGCATACAACAGGGACGGGGGGAAGGCAAGGCCAGCAGTGCTGGAGGCGGCGGCAGTGGGGGTGCTGATGGAGGGGACAGTGGGGCAAGCTTCCCCTCACCACCCCCTGCTCCTAGGAGATGAATGCGGCATAGGGTAGTGGGTGGCGGTGCTCTGTCCCCCCCCGCCCTGCCCCCATCATTCTTGGCGGGCAATTCACTAGTGTGTGTGTGTGTGTGTGTGTGTGTGTGTGTATAGAGAGAGAGAGAGATACAGTAAAAGCTGTGTTATATGGCATTCATGGGGAATGGGGAGTGCTAGTTAATCAAATATGCTGGTTAACTGAGAGGCATCCTGCCATGCCCCTCCTGCCACGACCGGTGCACCAGGACTGGTGCACCACACCCTGGTGTCAGTGTGCCAGGGGACAGGAAGGAGGGCCCTGTGCAGGCTGCTTTGCCCTGGGCCATGGTCCAAAGTTGGTGAAGTGGGACTTGGCGAAACCAGAAGTGTCATGGTGGGACTTCCGGTTTTGCTTTTACCGCATCGATTGGCATGTTGGTTAATAAAGTGCCAGATAACACTCTGTTTTTCTGTGTGTGTGTGTGTGTGTGTGTGTGTGTGTGTGTGTGTGTACAGGCTATTTACAGATATGAATTTACCCAAATAAAAGCTCTATGTAACCGCGAAACTCAAGCACTGGTCCTTGCACTGGGTGGGGCCAGGCTCCTGCCTCATGCAGGGATGGAGACCCAAGCTGCCCTGTGCAGCTGCTGAGGTCCTGTCCACTCCTGGATCCTCTGTACACTGGGCTCTCCAACTCTGTGCACCTGTCCGTACCCCAAGGTCTTCTGCCCCCACTTCATACAGGGTTGGGGACTTGCACTGCCTTGTGCAGCTGCCGCGGTCCTGTCTGCTCCCAGACTCTCCATGCACCAACTTGTGCACCGTTGTTGAGGATCTCTCTGTGGCAAGACTGGGATACAGCCACTTGCTGCTCCTGTCCTGCAAAGACGTCTTCCGGGAGCTTCTGGGGCAACTGCTGGTCAGCTACACCAGCTCTTTGTCAGCCCTCTTTGTCACCCCATGTTAAAGCTGCCCAAGTGCTGGGCACGCTGCTTTTTTATTCCTTCAGAAGGCTCTGCCCCCAAATTGGGGGCAGACCAGTAGGAAAGCCTGAGGGGTTAGTTTCCCCTCAGGTCCTCCTCTTCACTGTCACAAACCAAATTAAGTAGTGCCCATGTCACAAACAAGTAAAACCATTCAAAACAGTTTTAGTCTGCACTAGGTTAACTAAGAGTTAACTAACAAGAAGATAGTAACAGTTTTTTGCTGCGCATGTCAAAAAGAAATTTATAACTGCGATACCAACATGAAATGAAACTTAGCCTTCTGTGCTGTACATAAATCATTATAATTGGTCAAAGAAAACAAGGAGTGACCCTATGATAACACCCTAGCGAAGACCACTATACAATTGGCGATTCTAATTAATTTATGACGTGGTGAAAAACAATTGTCTATCATACAAACAAAACCCTGCTACATTTCTGCCAAATCGAAGACAACTCTGTCCGCACCTTGGAGTAAATCTGACAATTTGATCAGTTGTCAGCATCTTCCCGCCGCGACCTCCCTGGCGTACCCTTGACCCGCATGGCCCCGATAAACCCGCCGGCTCGTATATATGTCTGCAGAACGACCGAATGAACTCTAAGCTGTAACTAACTAAGTATATCTGACCTCCATCTTTCACCACCTTGACGGCGTGAGTAAATAATCTTGCTTTGCAACTGATAAGCGTCCGCCTAATTAATTCCACTCCATGCGTCACAAGTACCTGCCTGACGGACCCTTAACTGCCCGGGTGGGAGTCAGGGAGAGCTGCTGGCCGGCTGCCCTGGGTCCCGACATTCACCTCGCCCCTAGGTCGGGGCGGGGAAAGCCTCTCTCCTTCCCTTAATTGGTGGGGAAGGAAAATGCCCCCACCAATTGCTCTGAGCCTTCTGGCTTAAGCCGCTAAACCGGGCTGCTACCTGCAAGCCTGCCACACTCTTCTCAGTGGTGGCAGATGACAGAAAAAGGAGCAAGGTCTCAAGTTGCAGCAAGGGAAGTTTAGGAAGAATTTTCTCATTAGGAGGGTAGTAAAATACTGGAAGAGGTTACCCAGAGAAGTGGTGGAAGCTCCTTTTTTGGAGGTTTTCAAAACCCAGCTAGACAAAGCTTTGGCTGGGATGATCTAGTTGGGGATGATCCTGTTTTGAGCAGAGGTTGGACTAGATGACCTCCTGTGGTCCCTTCCAGCTCTAACTTTCTATGATTCTATCTCTGACTTTGATATTTTATAAGGTACAAATCTATCCTGCCTTCTGTCTTCCTTCCTTTATTCATCAATGAGAGATCTTTTCCTTCTGGAGTGAGTTGTTCTTTCTGACCAGTCTTCTATTTAGAACAATGGCATGGAACTGCACATTACTGTGTCAGCTTATGCTCTGTTCCTCAACTCCTGTTGTTTCTCTGCCTCTCCACATACAGCAGTGCGCAACTTCTCAACTAAGGTGCTTTCATTTACATAACATCTTATTGCTGTTTGAATATTGTCATTCTGCAATCTGCCAGCACTGGATGGATGAACATGTTTTCTACAAAGCAGGGGTCATATCTTAGGTCAGAGTCAGCATCTTGTGAAGCAAACCATATTTTCTGCCTCAGATCAAATTCTTGAACTAGAAAATTTGAGGTCTGTCTCTTGTGTGGCTCTTGATAGCTGCAATATAGAGTTCAGTACCATCTTTTCTCCAAAAACAGGACCTACTTTGTTTCAGTCAACTTGCTTAGGTTTAACCCAACCTTTTCAAGAAAGTTGTCCATGTGTTCCAGGAAGTCCTTCTTTAAAACTAGTTCTGGTTTAAATAGATTTTTCTTGGTAGGGGGAAGGAGCTAATTTTTAATTTCTTTCATTTTTTTATGCAACAGTATTTCAAAGAACTTACATTTTCAATATACTCTTTCTGAACTATGGAAATCTTTTATCTGTACATCTTGCTTCTCTATGTAATACCAAAGTGTAAAATCTTTTCACTTCAGCAAGTAGACAATCCCAACATTGCAGCTTTCAGCTTTTAACTATTTAAATGGCTTGTCTTAGCTACTATGTGAGATAGGATGGACCTACTGGGTAGATGGGCCTATGATCTGACCCAGGAAATAGCATTTCTTATGTTCTTACATTGAAATATGTGTAATTAAAGACATTTTTCCCTGTAATTTAATTGCCATCTTTCCAAGAATGCCAAATAAGTTAGGTATGGACAGGAAGAAGAGATTTGAGCCATTAAAATGGGCTCCTTATGCCAAAGGCAGCAGAATTATATACTGTTATAGACTTTGTGACTGGACCTGTATCCACTGAAGTCAGTGGGACTTTTTAGCATAGCCAAAGGCCTGCTTGAGCCACTGGAATGTGTCCCTGTGATGCAAATGTAGTTATATTGGTTAATTGTTCTGGCTGACTTATGTTTATGTGATGATAGCTCTTTGGCATTGTCTCAAGATCTTGTGGAACTGCCCCAGGTACTTTTTGGCTCATTTTGTATACCTGACCATACCCTAGGGTCTCATTATTTGGTTGGGAATTAAATGGCAAAGATTATGCTCTTGTCATAGCTTGCCCATTACTTTCTTTATTTTGAGTTGGGGACAAAACCTTCCTGTTAACATGAAGGACATACCTTTATTGTCCACAGTCTTTCAAGCTTTGTTCACATTACAAATTTTCTTCTACTGAGCCACTGGTAGGACTCTTCAATAGGTAATGTAGATGTGGCTTCTTGGTGGGATGTGGTGAAGAATGGGGCCTTTGCTCAAGCCAGAGGGCAATCTCAGAGCTGACTGAACTGTGATGAGGCCCCCTCCTGCTCCACTACTGTGTAAAAATCTGAAATCATCAATAGGTTGAATTAGGAGGTAGAATTTCAGGACAGGACTAGGTAGTAGGGATGCGTGAAATGGGCCCTATTCGATTCAGATTTGGCTTTGGCCCAAACTGGGGACAGTGATTCGATTTGTTGATTTGGATCACTGTCCCCTGATTCGATTCAGATGAATCCAAACCTGAAGATTCGATGCTGATTTGGAGAATCAGCGATTCAGACATAGACACAGCTTTAAAAGTGTTTTCTATATACCTTGAGGTAGCAGACATGGCTCATGATTGCTGCAATGCTGGGGTGGATGGAGCATTCCACAGGAGTGCAAGGGGTCCCCCCACATTCTCGGCAGTGAACCTGCCAGGGACCCCTCGCGCCCCCCCAGCTTTGCAGTCGGCCTTAGGGGGACCTTGGGTGTCCCCCAGACACAGGAGGCACCAGTCACTGAGCCAGGGGGTGCAGGGGGGCCCTGTGCGCTCTCCGGTGGAAACTGAAGCGGACTGGAAGTGCTTCTGGTCCACTTCTGGGTCTGCTGCCGAGTGCGCTGGGGAGCCCCCCATGCTTCTGTGGGACACTCCATGCACCCCAGCATCGCAGCATTCATGAGCCCCTGCTACCTAGAGGTATGTAGAAAAAACATTTAAAGCTGTGTCTATGTCTGAATCGCCAAATCTTTCCGAATCAATTCAGAGGGTTCTGATTCAATTCAGAGAGATTAAAGAGTCCTTTGATTTGATTTGGAGATTCGGCCACCGAATTGGGCCAAATCTCTGCTGAATCAAATCAGGGACCAAAACTTTGCACAGCCCTACTAGGTGGCGCATCCTGAGGGAACAGCAAGAAGCCTGCCTCATGATCTTGGGCCTGTATTCCTACTGACATTGAATTGTGAGTGGGTATAGCGGGCAAAGAAGGATGACCACTGTTCACTTGCGTACTTGTGTTTTATTTATCATTCATATAGATTTATAATTATTATATTTTCTCAGTTTAATGTTGTGTTCTCTTTTTCCTCAATAAATTTTCCCTTGTTCAATTCACAGATTCTGTACTTGCAAATGGGAAGTATTGCTTATGAACGAAAGTATTTAGTGGTCTCAGAAATTATGGTTATGTCCTTTGAGCTGTGGGTGTTTGTTGTTTTTTTAAGAGGGGCTCTTAGCAGTTTGAACAGTGCTTGTTGCCAATAACACCTGTCAGAAAGACTACACAATTTTATCTTGTTCCTGATTACTCATAGAATGGCTCCAAGATGCCCTCTTTTCTATCTTTGTAATTGCATGTCACTGTAGCATACAAGTGGTTTGTTACAGTTGAAGCAAGACAAAGACTGGTGAAAGCAATAGCAGTGGGAAGTCCTTTTCTGAGATTGACTACATGCAACACTGTTAAAAACTTACAATATAGTCCTAGAGAAAGTGAAGAAAGATTTCTTTACATCCATCACAGTATCAGCAAAGCTGTGACGCACAAAACTGTTTTGGCAGCCATTTATGAAAAATTTGCAGATATGATCAATTAGATCTGAACACCATAGCAGTAGAAATGTGCCCAGAGGAGAATTTTTTTCTGCTTGCATTTTGGGTGGTGTCGCTCACTCCAGCTCTGGAAGTATTGAGGGGATGTATGGGTTACAACATGCATGTTTGATCCATGCCATTCCTGTCAACACTTCCTTGTGGATAGAGAGAGGTGTCAACTTCTGTTAAAAAAACAATTGGTTTTCCCTTGCTGTGGAAGTTGTCTTCTGGTACTGATAAGTCTCTTGATTTTCCTGTTTCAAATCTGTTTGAGGAAAAGTTAACTCTGGAAATAACTGTAAATTTTAAAGGGTTTGTTTACACTGTGCCCTTGGCACTACTGGGGGGAGGAGAGGGTGCCTACTCAAGTTTACATGCACCAAACCCAGAAATCTGGCAACAAATCACTTCTGGGGGTTATAGCAATTCTGGAGGTCTTGAGAGCAGCTGTGAGGATGTCCCTTGAATGGCTTCACTTCTGCTTTTCTGGATTAGGCCTGTGCGAGGGGAATAAATGGGTGCATGTTGCTTAAGAGTAGGGACATACCTGGAAACCCTTTGGAGTTTGGTATTAGTTTGCACATATCCTGGATGTCATAAACCCATTCAAGAGGGACTGCCAGTGAACAAGTTTCTTCCGACTGTACCACTGCTTGTCCCAAGGTACTGACCAAAGTTACCTTGAGATAATTCCTTATTATCCAAGCAAGCCTCAGATCCACAGTCCATGAACAACTGGTGCTTCCCACAACTGGGGGTGGTACCAGGGCGGTGAGCAGGGACTGCCCACACCCACCACCCACAGTATCAGTAGTTGGGGGGG
>NW_005842070.1:1850412-1854274 GCF_000455745.1 Alligator sinensis | reverse complement strand
CCAGTCTCCCCCCTATAGGTTGCCTATGCCACAGCCCTTATCCTGGACCTCACAAATGCAGCAAGGGAATCTCTGCCAGCCCTAGGCTACCTCTCCTTTGAGTTGTGAAAGGAATTTTAGGTTCATCTTCCCATATAAGTCGGCTAGCCTGGAATATCACTCTTTCCACAGGCAACCAGTAAAGATACAAAACAAGAAAATGACTTATTATATAGGAGAAAATGATTACACGTGAAAAAAAAAGTGACCACAAATTTCAGGACAAAAACAAGACAAGAAAAGTTTCTGACCCTCTCATTTGGCTCTAGCCTAGCCCTCCTAAGACTTGTGATAGTGTTTTAAGAGATCAGCCAGTTCTACCAGCTGTGGTTGCTGGGGTCTTGGATCCTTTTCCAGCTTGGATAAAATCCAAAAAGATCGTGATTCAATCATAGCTAGACTCTTAAAAGCCTCCAAACCAGCTTCCCCTCCCATCAGCAGTATTCTAATTGTTTGGGAGTTACCGAAATCCTCCAGAAACTTACGGTCTTCCTGAGGTACTCAGACACACTCTGGCTGAAGGACCATTTCTCTCCGATGCCTTTTCTATATAGAGTTGATTCCCCCATTACAGGCAGACAATGCCTTGAGAGTGTGTAAATACCTCACTTGATTATTTTCCAGTTACTTCATGAAAATTACCAGTTACTTCATTATAAAGTTGCTCTTGAGTAAGTACACTCGTGGTTGGTCACTCATATTTGCAGGCTGAAGCCTTGTTGGATCCTTAGCAGCCCATAGCTATCTGGTAAGAACAGATGCCTGGCAAGTGTTTTCTATTTGGATTTATCAAAAAAGGTTGTAAGCTTTTCTTTCAGATGGATTTGAGTTTGCCCAAGTTACCCGTATCTTTGCCATTCTCATATTGCATTACTGCAGTGTGTTCTACATAGCGTAGAATCAAGCTAGGAACAGTGCAAAGAAGTAAATACTATAAACTGTTTCTTGCTTTTTAAACTCAGTATTTTAAATAGCACTTTAATAATCACAACTGTTACCTTTTAAAATTCCTCACTCTGTTTTTAACTGTGTCATTTAACAAAAAAAGTCATCCAAATGAACTTTAAAAAATAAACATAGCTCCTTGCTTTCTGTGTCCCTGTTTTTAATAGGCATTCTTTATGGTGCAGTGGTAGCATGAATAGATACTCTCCATCTACCGAAAAGTCTTAAAGCATGGGAAATAAGAATTTGGAAAGAAATGCACATTTCTTTTTTAGTAATGTTAACTAGAACACTGTCATAACACACTCCAATACTTGTTGAAGCTTTCACTTCTTTCACCAACAAATGCCCAGAAGGAATATGAATTCAAACTTCATTAAACTGATGCTCTAAATACAAAAACATTGCTTTAGAAATACTAAGGTAAAATAGTTTTTCAAATGCATAATTTAATTTGTTGTTACTCATACAAAAGCATATGAATATTTCTGACTTCCAGTATCCTTTCCTAACAATTAAACATATGCCTAACATTACTATAGAACAGTTATACTTCTTACATGAATACTTAGAGATATATATTGCATACTATAATTATATGTTTAAGAAGAACCTTGAAGTATTGTAATCTCATCTGTCTAGACATTAGTTTGTAATATTGTAAAGATTCCTGTTTATTAATGTTGAATGTTTAGAAACTGCTAAATTAATCTGATATATGACAAAAAGACTAATCAAATCTGATATTATTTATTGCCAACTTCAGATGCTCAAATTTCTGAGATATTAAAAGAAAATAAATATGGGGAGGTTGAGCTTTTGGGGTATATGTGGGGCATGTTTTCTAGACTTTCTTCGTAAATTGAAGGCTTGAAATATGTTCTCTTTATTTTTAAAATGAAAGCTAAGATTTTTACATAAATACTGGACTTCAGAAACTTGAAGCAGTATATCCAATACTGAAAGGCCTCTATAAGACTCTCTCTAAGAAATTCCAGGAATATCTAGCTCATGTGATGGGATAGCTGGATTAAAACCCAGCATTTTAAAAAGGCAATAGAAACTGAAAAAATATTCAGTATAAGTGATACAGCTTCCATTAGCACAAAATATGAATGTATTGCTAAAGATCAAGATATGAGGTTACTATCATACAATAATAGCTGCATATGAATGTGTATGGGTACATTTTTCTTGCTCTCTTATGTAAAAGAGCTGTGTATGTTCCCATGTATTCAAACAGTGAAATTTGCCTCTTGCAGACCAGCCTACGATGCACTAATCAAACCCCTTTTTCTTCTTTTAAGAGTTTATGTAGTACCGTAGCTTTGTGTTGCTCCTTTGCATATGGTTGAATTTTACTTGTATTGTATAGAAATAAACCACATAACTGTGGGCATTGAAAACATTTCTGTATGTTAGAGATATCTTTGTAAGGTTCACATTTGTAAAAAATGTTTAGCAAATTGGTACCTCAATGACTGGGCACTTAAGATAGCTAGGACTTCTGTGCACAAAGGTTTTTGTTTAGAAGGCTTCACAGTTATATAAGCTTTTAAAAGTTTTTCTTAATTTAGCAATACTTAACTGACCTTGGAAATTATTTGATATAGAGCCATTAAGCCTACAGAAGTTACAAGCTACACTTAAGTTTAATGCTTTCCTTGAACTGGAAATATTCAGTTTGCAAAGCTTACAAACTCCATCATCTGTGGAGGAGGGTGCATTTATAAAAACATTCTTAACTTCATTAAGATTTAAAAATGTTAAACAGGTCAGAAAGCTCCAGAGAAATTGCTATCTTTATACTGGAACATTTGAAAATATTGAACCTGATTCTGGTTTGATTTTAGGTCTGAGAAAGCAAGTTTGGAGTCTTTATCTTCATCCATTTGAATAAAATATTTTAAATCAGAGCCGATGGGTAATATGGGCCCTGCTTCTGCAGTCAAATCTGCGTAGGCAGGCTTTTGCGCCTGTGTAGATTAGATTACAGGCTCAGGGCCTTGGTTAGTTTTTCCCAGACATAACTGAAAAGTGGTGATGCTAATTATTTTTTTATTTAAAAATAAAAAAAACTTATTGACTTGAGACCAAGTATAGCAAATTTAACCCATGTTCCCAAATCTGGGGGGCATGTCCCCCCCCACATCCCCTGGGAGTGTATGCAGCAGCAGGAAGCCACCTCTCCCAGACAAGCTGCTCTCCCCATAGATGAGCTGCCTGCGGCTTTTCCCACTCCCCATGCCAGCCCTGGGCTCCATGCATGGCTCTGGCTGGGCAGCGCCTCTAGGTCCAGCCTCTGCCCTACTCCCTTCCTTGCCATGGGGCCTTAATCTGTCCCTCCAAGCCCCCCAGACTTAGCTGCTGGCAGCTGCTCTCCACCGCTGCCTGGGGCTGTATTTCTGGTCACATGCATGTGTGTGTATGCACACGTGCACATGGTACTTCCTGCGTCCCACTTCCCAGAGCTCCTTGCAGGCTGGAATTCTGTTAGTCTATGTGACAGGGGGCCTCCTAGGGCTGAGCTCTGTGGCCCACCCACCTGTCACCGTGACAGGAGGCCTAATCAGGGCCGAGCTCTTCGTGGCCCACCCACCTGTCTCTGGGCAACCGCCCGCTTATCTCGCCCGCCACACCTTTGATGAAAATTGATTCACTGATTGATGTCAATTAAGCGGGAGGCTGCCCATTGTAATGTCCCAATGCCAAGGGGCACTCTGCGGCTCCGACCTCCCCTAATACTGCAGCCCAAGCCTCGCAGATGGCATCATGGTGTTACTGTAATCACCGGCCCCACACGGGGCCCCAGAATCATCCTAACAGGACCCCTCTCTGATCAGGCAGCCACTCCGCCATCATCCAGGCTACTTACCCC
>NW_005842070.1:1792769-1849853 GCF_000455745.1 Alligator sinensis | reverse complement strand
CGTCAGGCACCTGGAGGCTGCCAGCTCCAGGCCCTTAAAGTGGCAGAGACACCCTGTGCTCTGCCACAGTCTACAAAGGGAAATGCCCTGTTTCCCACATTTTTCTGCAGTGAATGAAAAACCTAGATTCCTGCATGATACTGGGAGTCCAGGACAAATTCTGTCCTGGAGTCATGCAGCCTGGGACAGAACTTGATGTTCCCATTTCCAGACTGTCCCAACTAATTAGGGACTGCTGGTCACCCCACCCTCTTTCCAAGGGAGGCCAGGGCCCTCGGGCCCCCACATACTTAGTACCTATGGGTGAAACCATAAATGAAAGTGCTAAAATACCAGGAGACATTGCCCTGCTATTCTATTATATGGAACTACAGTATCTAGAAAATGCATTGTTTGGATGCTCCTCAAAGCTGAGTTTGGTAACCATGTGCCGAGTCTGCAGCAACAATTTTACAAGCCAAAAAATTCTCTGTATGCTCCTTTTTTTTTTCCTAGTCAACTGAACTGTTTAGACTTGGATGCATGTGCTAGACTCATAATTTTTGATAGCTTCATAGTCTGCAGGTCTTTCTTCCAGTCCTGTTGGTCTCCTAAAGAGAAAATGCTAAGGCTCAAGGGAAAGATGTAGTTCTTCAAACCCTAAACTTGGCACAAGACTGGGCTGAAGGATTTGTTTTGAATATTGTGATCTAAAGGCAGCTGGGGTTGGTGGAAATGGTATTGGATTTCATCGTCACATGACTTGTTCTTCAGAATATTACCAAGGTGATCTTCAGAATTTGAAAGGAGTTATGATAGCTTCCTTAGGAAGAGGCATCATTAACTGTTGGGTTTTCTTTTCAGACTTGCATTTGCTATCCACCTCTCCAGGGTGAAGCCTGAAGAAGGAAAAGTAATCTACTTCCTACTGCTTAGCTGTATTTATTTTCCACTGCCTTCCTCTCTGCCTGTAGCACCACTAATGTCCCCAGAGCATCTGAAGTCATTTATTTTTTATCCTTTGCCTGAGGCAGTGATAGGACACCCTAGAAGGTTTTGCTGAAAGCTTTCTGGGGTGTTTTTAGGGCATGCAAGGAGCATAAATAGGACTGGGAGCTGTGGGCATTACAGCCACAGTTGGCATTTTAGCATCTTAGGTCTATGCATATGTTTTCAGTTTTAATAAGTGTGCATGGATATATTATTAACTGTCTGGTAGATAAATAAAATCTAGATCCCAGAATACTTGCTGTTTGTGTTATCCTCACTGGAGCTGTTGAACAATATTGACCTTTTTTCTAAACAACACTTTAAAAAATATTGAATAATTCTAAAGGTTTTTAATAAATAAGGAAAAATGCTTACCATGCTTATCCCATTTTACAAGCCTTCAAACCTCACATGGAGAAGATTATAATGAAGGAGAAAGCATTTCACTTGTGCTACAGTTCTGACATGTTTAAGTCTCTCAGGCTGAAACATGTCTCTCAGGTTCTGATGTATGAACAGAACAAGTCTCCCTCAGAGAGGCTGATACACACATCTCGCTGCTTATGGCCACATGTGAATCAGGTGTTTGGGGAAAATTCAACTGGAGAATGAGTAGGCCTATTGGTTTTGAAGAATGACAAATTATGGATGACTAAATGGTCATTTGGTCACCATTCTCTGCGATAAAATGACTTCCATTCTCTTCTTGATCCTAAATGGACTTTGATTAAATCAGGCCATTTTTTCTGTGATTGGCTGCTTTGCCACCTTCCCTGCGATTAGCTAGAGTTGCTTTGTTTTCTCCGCGGCCTTTTACAATTTTTTGTAGCTGTTTCTTTGCCAATTGTGTTGACCACTCACAACTTTAGCAACTAAATGGAAGAACGATGTTAGAAAAGTCTTTTTAGCTTATTTTACTTTGATGTAGCAGCTATGACCCAAGTTGCCAGCAACGTATATCCAGCCAGATCTTCTCAGACTACAGCATGTATTCAGTGGAATGCATTATGGTGGCTTCTCCGTAAGTGGTTACTGCTGTAGGCCTGGTTTGGCTTCTTGTAACATTTTTTCTTTGTAGACATTCTGGAGTTGAAGCCACAAAGTTCCTCTGAGCACATGAGGCGATAAAAGTATTTTGACCAATTTTTACAACTTCACAATGGAAAAGAAAGTGAGAACTCCTGTTCAGATGTTAATAACTTCTAGATTGTATTCTCCTCATCCTAAAAATTAAGTCTCCTCTTTAGACTTGTCATCTCTAGCACCAGGAGGGAAAGAAATGTAACAGAACAGCTCCATGTCCAGGGCAACGACAAATGCACAGGTCAGTATGAGTTGCTGCTGTGCCAGTTACAGAGACATGATCAGCTGCTGCTATGGCAGTGGCTATTTTTGTATCCCTCTCTACACACAAGCTGGTATCCAGGGTGGCTTAGCTATGTTGATGCTATCTATTAATTAGGGAAAAAGTTGACCTATTCCTTATCGATTTTTCTCTGAAATTAAAATATGCAAAGGTCTATGAAATGCAAAGGTCAATAAACTACTGTTGATATATGAGACCAAATTAAATTGGATCTAAATAAATTCAGATGTGAGCAAATTCTTTTGCATAAAACCATGTCATAATGCCAGGTTAGGATGCTTGTAGATAAATCCAGAGCCTGCAATCTAGATTGAATACACCATAGAAGACCCCAGAGAGATATCTTTATTTTTTTACCTTTGCGAAAGTTATTTGCAGACTTTGAGATGAAAACCCATTCAATTCTTATACATAGTTTTCCTATATGTCTATTATAATTGTGCACATTTTTGGTATATTCTTTGCAACTCATCTTCCTCTTTGCAGACCATGAGTGAAAGGCCAATTAACTTATTTTGAAGATTCAAGTAATGGTAAATGACATCCAGTCTCTATGCAGGAGTGTATTTCACCCTTTGACACCTGCACTGTGTCTTTTAAAATGATAAAAATAAAAAAAATAGAAGGCTCTGGTATCTTCCTCAAAGAGTCTTGGCAGTCTATAACAGTTTAGATTTATTTTGTTCTCTTGGTTGGTTTTGATTAGGGTGTGTACATGCTCACCAGTCGGTACAAAATACAATGTTTTTTTTTCCTATACCCTGTCAGGAAACCACAAGGAGACCACTTGGCTAAGTCTGTGTCTCCAGTGGCTCTTGCAATCATCTAGTTCATGCTAGAAATGCTCAGAAGTTTAGCCAGCTGATTGAGTACCTGGTGTAGGGTGGGGTATGCTAACTGCTGTAGATCAGGGTGGGAGGTGTGAAAGAGATGGATATGGGTGAGGAGAAGGGAAGGCTTACCTTCCAAGAGTACTGCTGCCGCTGCTGTAGAAGCATCACCTCCACTCTAGTGGAAGCAGCTCCGTGGCTGTGCTCCCTGCAAACTGGTGCCCCATTTAGTTCCTCCCCTTACTCCCCACATTGAATGTAGGGCTTCAAAGATCCTTAGGGGAGGGAGGAACACCATTCTATTCACTCTACTTACCCCTTGGATACATGGTTGGTGTGGCGCTACTTGATCCAGTTCCTATGGCCAAGGAGAGCCAGCACAAGGATGCCACTACTGTGGCAAAGACTCCTGGGATTTCAGTGCCCCCTCATAGTTGGTGCCCAGGGAGGGTGCCCTGCTCGCCCCATAGTAGCAGACTCTAAACACCTATGTTACACTCCTGAGTTACTGGATATGCTCAGGCATGTAACACAGGTGTTTAGAATCTGCTACTATGATGAAATTTGTCTGAATCTGGGATTGCTGAAGAAGATGGTAGTCAGCATGAACAGAACAGGCCCAGAGTCATCCCTATACTAATGTTTCACTTCATTTGATTACTCACCATGAGCCTGGGTGGGTAAGCCATACAGTGATGAGCGCTTACTCACAGAGGTACTCACTGCAGCCAATAGTACTAGATGGGTAAGTGCTTATCACCACCAGAAGAAATTGCACAAGTGAACTTCCTTGAATTTTAACTTGGTACCTGACCTGTTTTACCTCTCGCTGTGTTAACTGCTTTAAGGTCTCAACTGTGAAATAGATAAAGATTTCAATGAAAATACTCATACATTAAGGCAACAATTGAGGAATTTACTAAAATCTACCAGTTTGAACAATTTATCAGCCCTCTATCCAGTACCCATCCCTATAGTAACATATTGAAACCAACAGGACCATTGACAGTAACGTACTAGTCAGTGAGAGTAGTGGTGGCATTATCTAGCCATTAATTAGTTAATTACATCTTATTTAAATGCTATAGTGATTTGGTCCATTTTCAGGGAATGAAGCCACTTGATGCATTTCAGGTTGATTAATCTGTAGCTTTTGCCAAGTGGCAGTGAGACCTGATGACAGTGGAACTGCTGGCATCCACAGGTATTCAGACCAACCCTTTTGTAGCCCCGTTTGCTCTCATCTGAGAAATCAAACTTTTTTTCTCCTATGTCAAAAGGTATCTAGGCCATCTCAGTTGTTTCAAGTATATCTTGATGATTTCTCTGCTACCTTTTGACTGCCTGTTTCCATGATAAATGTCTGGGGCTTTGTGGTAAGATAACAAGTCTTGCTGGTTCCCAGCTGTTGCTGCCTGTCCTCAGGTGGATGGTATATCCAGCTGTTAACCTGACCTGAAATGTGGTTTGGAAAGCCTGTCATAACACAATATTTGTTTCTTTCTCATTTCTTAACTTGTTTTTATAAGCATGATATTTGATTAGGTTTGAGTACTGGAAGTCAGGTGGGAATGAAAATCTCTATTTGTCTGCCTATTAACATCTGTGCTGAGGAACCAGTTCTCCCCAACAGGGCAGCTCCCCTCAACAGGACTGGATACAGATTTTTACTGCTATGTTTAGATACCTAAAAAAGATTTTGCACTTTGCAAAGAGGTCTTTCTGGCCACTGTGTTACTCTACAGGTATTTTGGTAAGCAGAGTGATGAGCAGTAACAGAAAAGCTTAAAAGGATAGATAAATAGATAGAATGAATGTGCTTAAAATAAGAGGTCTTTGCAAACTCCTAAAATTGTTCCTTGGAGGACAGGAATTCCTAGTCAGGGATCAGAGTCTCTGGAATTCTGTGCCTCACATATTGTGACTTGATATAGATTGCCCTTATTTCTCTGCTCTTGTTTGTTAGCTTTGACATCTTCATGAATTTCAAGTACTAGTAATCAGTAAGTGGGTTGGGTTTCTCTGTCAGATTCAAACAAGTTCCCCCTGACTCCCCAGTTTGTTACAATTTCTTTGGGATTTTGTGTCCTTGCATTGGCTCTCTTGTTTATACTTTTCATAAGCGATGACAGTGTATTGCAATGAATAACATGTCATTAGTTGAGCAGCAAGCCCAAGAAAAAAATGCCTCTTGCCCTTTGCTTGTACTTTTCATCATATAGCTGTCAATCCTTGTGTACACTAGGAAATGGATCCTTTGCATTGTTTTCAACAATAGGTCCCACTGCGCTGGTATAGAAAATTGCTTTCAAATCTGAGGTAGTATAAACAAAACTGGTTTATGTGTGAAAGCTGCAATATTTGGGAACTGTGGGGTGGTTTTTGGTCATGGGTACATTTTTGTGCCACAAAACGATGAGATCACTACAAGATCTCTTGTATTGTACAGGTGTATGTGAGTTACATGCCTGTCCTACTACTCGGGGCATTGGCAATGCTATCAGAGGAGGCTTTTTGGTTAAGGGGAGACAAGGAAAACAGAAACGTTCAGGTAAGTTGTATATAACATTTTCTAAAGCGCACTCACATGTATGTTCATGAGCAGGGCTGGATTAATGCATAGGCAAACTAGGCACATGCCTAGGGCCCTAAGTGAAGAAGAGGCCCAGTTGTGCTTATTTTACATATTATAATTATGAAGTGAAACAAAATAATATAAACTTTTCTTCTTCAGCTGGGGGCCCATGAGTTTGTTTGCCTAGGGCCCACTAAAGGGTTAATCAGGCCCTGCTCAGGAGATCCCATCTGCACTGTAACATAATGAAAACCATAGTGCTGGGGTCATAAATTAGTCAGGTTACACAAGTGCGGGGTGTGGTTCATGGTGTTCCCAGCCAAAGCTGCCAATGTGTTTCACAAAAACACATAAGCAATGCTGCAGCCATTTAACAGATGGAAAACTGAAGCAGCAAGATGTTAAAGTTCTTGCTCAAGGTAAACAGTGAGTATGTGACAGACCTGGAAAGAAAAACTAGGTCTATTCCTGCTCTCTCCTGTACCCTGTCCATTAGATTTAACAGTGAACTGGGGATAAACTACAGTCAGCATGCTTTGATTTCCCAGGATTTCATGTTGACAGTTCAGATTTCATATCGACAGAAACAGGATTCTGAAATCAGTCTGAGAGTTTGTCCAAGCTTCCCCCACTCTTTTATTCTAGTCTCTGAACTATGAGGGTTTCAAGTTTTTCTACGTTTGACCACTGCCCCCGAGGATGTGAATCTGCAGCCTGTGCACGGACAGGACCGTTGCATTCTGTGGTTTCTTTATAGGGACACATCTATCCTGAGGCAGTTTTCCTTTTTAAATGGTAGGGGGCTTTTGCAAGTGGAAGAAAGGCAAGGCATGATAAAGGACCTGGCTGGTAAAAGCAGCTAGGGAAAAAGTTCCTTTATTTAAATGCTTTCAGTTGAGTGCTAATGGGGCGCTCTGTGTGAGAGGGAGTCCCATGTCAGAATCCATAGGCAGAATGTGGTCCCTTGAGACAGTTGGATCAAAAATGTGGACTTTCTAGACTCCCTTTTCATGTCCCTTTCTGAATTTGGAAGAGCGAATTTTCTGCTTTTTTGGCTGTAAGTGCAAAGAGAATGAGCAGCCAGTGTCTGGTCAAAGTGTCAGTCTCATTTACACTGCAAATAGAGTAATGTTAAGTGCAACTGGGCTCTAGCTTAGTCATAGGTAAGAAAGTTCCATGCGGTCACACAGCAACAGTATCATTATCCTCTACTGCTCCATTCCTTAGATGGAGTCCATCACTATGGCATCAGTGTGTCTTGCAGAGTTAAAAAGAAAAACCAGAGAGTAGCCTGTATTATGAGAGGCTTTCTTTCCATGGCTTCTGCCCAGAAGGAAATTTTACATGTTCCTTTTCTTTTAAATAAATGATACACGAAAAGCAACTATGCCACGCACTATTTAATAGAAGAAAGGGAAAGGTAGAGAAGTGAGACCAGTATGTGGTGCTGTTGTTGTCTTTTGGGGTTTTTTAAATGAGAACTTTACAGATTTGAATTAAGTGATGGCCTATTAACTTATGTAGGGTAATATGTTTGTATAGGTGGCTTAGTCTAGAACTTAAATATTTGTGGCTTATTTTAGACATTCCACACTCATGGCACTTTCTTCGGATTAAGCTCGCACGTTTGCTCTATTGAAGTCTTGGAACAAACATTTGTGGTCTGGTGAGACTATCATGTGCAAAGGTGTTAACTAATTTGAGGGTTAATTGGCAAACTGAAATTAAAATCTCGTGTATCGATTTACCCTTAGTTCCTGTGGGAGAGAATTCAATCCCTGAAGAAAGCCTGGTCCCTTCATATACAAATTTCATTCTTGTAGGAAATCAGTTATCCCTGAGAAATGGTATATGCATGGGGGAAGTGGTGTTGCAGGCATTCTGGCCATAAAGACATGGGCCTAGATTTCCATTTTAAACTTGATACAGTGTTCTTTAGGGGGCTCAAAAGATTGGTGTACACACATCTCTGCATTATGCATTAATCATAGTTTTTTTCCTGGGATGATGCTTTCAAGAAGAGCAAGATCAGGTCATGGTCTATGATGGAGATGGGCAGCTTTTTGCAGCTTTTTGCTGGAGCCTGGGACTGCAAGTTTCTGCCCCACAAGCAGCCAGCTGCCTGCACTAAGGGCCTTGTTACACTTTACACTGAAAGCCACACAAAAGTTAATCGGCTTCATGTTGATCAGTTTAGTGGAGCAGTCACACAAAGTGACTATCTTCTACCGTCACAGCTGTGAAGAAAAGATCAGGCCCCTTGGAGCTCAGGTGGCACCTGGCTGACTGGCAGCCCAGCTGGCAGCGGTGCAGAGCAGGGGAGAGCACAGGGGAGGCCAGAGCATTTCTTTGGTGCTCACCCCACCCACCCTGCACTGCTGCTTGTGGGCGCAGTGAGCCAGTCTGGGCGGTAGCAGAAGGCATTGTAGCCTCTGGGCACTCCAGGGCTGTGGCACTCACTCTGCCTGATCTCCCCAGGGGGCCTCACTGCACCCTGGCATCCCTGCTTGCCCTGACTCAGCAAGGGCTGCTGTGTTTAGGGATGCTGGAAGGCTTCAACTTCGGCAGAATATCTGTGGGAAGTGGCCACACCTGAATGGAAGAGGAGCAAAATTAGGCAGATTAGAGATACTCCGGCCTTGGAGTGGTGCAATTATAAGCTGAATAACAAGTGCCACTTAAAAGATGTTAACATGTAGCCAACCCAGAGGTTAAGAGCTCCAGAAACTACTTAAAATTACCATGTAACAAGGCCCTAAGATATCTGACCGCTTTGCAGTGAGGGAAATGCAGCCACAGCAGGCTCCTCAGAAGGGGAGTGCTGTTGACAGGATGGGTGACACAGCACAACTCTGTGCCACCAATCCTCTGTGTTGGATTGGACATCTTCACAGGCCAGATCTGGCTTGAGGTACATTGGTTGCTGACCCCTGATCTATAAGGATGTATCCTGCCCCACCGTCTCCTAGCTGAAATCCTTTTTTCTGAGGGTGTGTAGAGCTAGTAACAGCTATAAGCACCCCTAAACTGCAGGCTATGTTGATGATTTGTGTTCATGAGTCTTTTACTCATAGTAGCTCTGGGGTGACAAGCTATTTAAAGCATGTTCAGTTCCTCTCCCTCTCCACTCTTCTCTTAGATAAGGTTCAGATTCAGCAAACTATTTCTCATACATGTTTGCAAACTTTAAAACAGATTAACCCCACATTTCTGAGTGAAAACAATAGGTTTTTGTTCCTACTGGCTAATTTGCCCACTATGTTATGGTGTCCCAGGAAGACCTTGCATGGCACTTGTGTCTCTGTTTATGTGTTCAAGAAACGTGTATAATGCTTCCCAATCTTGGTGTCTTTCACTGCTATTCAGAGATCCTTTAGGATTTCACTTTTCCCGATTCAAGAAGGCTAGAGGTGTATAGGATTCTAACTTTATCTGCCACTGAGCTCATAGCAAATGAAAGACTTTCCTCTAGATTCCCATGGCTCTAATCTCAATAGGTTTTGATAATATAACAATGGGGAAAGGGCAGCATGTTGTGATAGACAGTTTAATCTTACCTGCCTGCTGTGATATGTACTAGCCAATCTAGAGAACTGCAAAGTATAAATTGTCTTTTTAATTTTGATAAACAGTAAAAACAAACAAAACCCCCAAAAGAAACCAACACCCCTCCCCAACCCCTCTTTCCCCCCAAAAAAAACAACCCAACAACTTTAGGAAATATTACATCTTAATTGTAGTTCTCTGCTGGGATCAGCAAATCTGGTTTATCCTTGAACTATTACTGATAGTAAATCTCCCAGCTCCATAATAATAATTTCCTTAACTGTTTGTAGGTTGGTACTCTAATCTATGGCAAAGAAACAATTGCATAGTAGTCTAGTGGTGTCATTTTGTTTTACCCATTTTCATGGGTAAGCCATGAACCAACCAACTAAATGCCTGCCTTTCCTAGGAATTCTTAATGTTGATGAACTGTATCTTAATATAAAGAAGGCACTGTGGTCACCTACATTTCTGTTTGCAAAAATCCTTCACCATTCTGATCACATAATATTTTTGTGGCAACTATATATAAAAGTGATATTTGGAAAGTAGGAATTTTTGGCTATCATTTAAAATAGAAATGGCTGGCTGGAAGGGAAGTCTAGAGATTATCTAGTCTTGACCCCATTCTAGAAATAAGGAGGAAGAGTCAGATCCCTTGATCTGGGACAGAAGTTCTATAGACCAGTTTAACCTAAATCAGTTAAATCTGATACTACATCCAATCAGGTTTATCTTAAACTGAGTTCAGCCATTTTGAAACCAGTTTTTGTGCATTGAACTTCTATTCTCTTACAGGTTTAAACTTGTTTCTGATCTCTTATGTTGGTTTATGTGTAATTTCTGTTCCTAGCCTTTGTGACCAATCCAGGAACTTCCTCGTCCAACAATCTCACCTTTGTAACATGTTGCTTGTGGAGTCTTGCCAGGTTTGACTTCATGGGAAGAGTAAAGAAACTAATATGGCTTAGTTTGTTCATGGTTAAGAGCTCTACAGGTATTGTATTTGGATCAATATCAGGAGAATTTCCTAATATTAGGACTTTTATAGACTGTGAAATAGCTTCTAGCGGGGAACAAGCTCTATTGCTAGAGCTACGTAAATACTAAACCTCTTAAGGTACTAGAGTACCTAATACTATATAATGATAATACAGTAGAGCCTGGATAGTTTGTGGAGTTAGGTTTTGTAGCCCTTGCAAAGATGAGGGTTTATGAATGATCTGGGAGTCTCAGTAAAGAGTTATGAAGGATCGGATTGCACCAGCTGTTTGCTATGGCTTTTACTTTAAAGGGTGCTGCTTCTGTAGCAGTCATCTGCATGGGATACTGAGGAGCACCAACGGATTAGAAAAGCCATGGACTTTGAAATTAAAGCTACAACAAAGAGCTGTGTCTGTCCTTACCTTGGCAACCATCTGAAGATTAAGTGGGTTGTGAACCATCTGGATAAAAAAGATCTGGATTGCACTGCATATAATCACATATACGTTCAGTCTGTTTTGACAAAAAGAAACAGCTGGAAGCATGGGTGGATCTAGAATTTTGAAAAAGGGGGCACAGATGTTGAAGTACATTATCACACATACAACAACACATTCTTTTCCAGTTAAAAACAAACTAGAAGCTTTACTAATATACCAGGAGCCTACAGCTATATTATTCAGTTTAAGATTGAAGCAAAAATAAATATAACTTCATTGGAATGAGTTAAAAACAGTCCGCAGGGCTGTGAACTAGGAGGAGCTATGTTACCAGGAGTAGCTAACAGACTGTAGAATTGCAAAACAAAGGTAGCTTGATTGGTGGAACACCAAGATCATGAAAAAGGAGAGAGGGTCATTAACACTTGTGGAATGAAGAGTTTAGAAGGGAACTATAATGAGCCATGAAGTCAAGTGACTCCGTCAGTGTTGCCTGACTTGAAATGTTGCTGTCGCTGCCAGGCAGTTAATCTTAAACTATGGGTGAAGAAGGAATCAAAGGCAGGGTGCAGGTGCACCAGTGCCCCACTGATCTGTCTTGGCTGGAATCAAGGCTTAAAAGGCTCTGGGATGGATCAATTCAAGGAGGAGGGGATGAAGATTCTTGGCAAAGAATGATTTGCTACATAATTTATCACTTTCTGTGGAAGGATTTGAATGTACTTTTACAAATATGGTAATCATTTTATAGAGAGTCTGAGGTTCACAGAGTTTGTAACTTCTCCAATCCCATAAAGAAATTCAAGAATGCAAACTAAGTTTCTCGACTCCCTTTGCTCTTACCATGGGGCATACTGAGATTGACTAAATGACTCAAGTATACTAAGAGAATTGCATGGGTTATACAATTGGAATAACATAGCAATTAATTGATCCTGTTGCCACCAGTGCTGTATAGAGCAATCTTGTTATAGTAGATGGGATTCATTAGCTATGCCTAAAGAGCTTTTCAGCAATTGTTTTTTTTTTTTTACAGGACCGTTCGCCGCAAGATCCGTAAACATTTGTTGGCATTACATTTGATTTGTAATATTTCTGTGAATTAGGTAAGAAGCATAAAGGTTTGATTTGTAGCTACTAGTTACATGCAGCCACCTCTTAGGTGGAATGCAGCAGCTCTTTGTTAGCATGCAGCAACACTGCGCAAAATTCACGTATATTTTAATACATGCGTGTGGTTTTGTATCCCATCATAAGTATGACTCCTCTCAGTAAACTGATACTTACAGACAATAGGGTACAACTTGCAGAAACAGACTTTTTCCCCCAGTGCTTGATCACTGATGGTCTCGCATCCAGCCAACTCCTGGCAGGCTCACAGGACCTGGTGTTCTAACTGCAGGATACCTCTAACTTTTGTGATTCTTTTATCCAAGTCTGATTATGTGATGCAACTCCCCTCTCTTTGTGCTGTGTCCTTAATGAATATGCTTAAAAGGTATTGAAATAAATTTAAAAATAAGCCCTGAACAAAACTTGTTGTGAGAAAATTGCTCTTTGCATAATAGCCGAAAAAAAGACAAACATTGGCAGCTTCTTAATTATGTGTGCATTAATGATATATACTACTTCAGTCAAAGGAACATTGTAAGCCTATTTTCTGTCTTAATTTTGTGCTGTGCTGTTTGAAATGCTAATAGAACAAGAATTCTCAAAGGTCACAATCTGAATATATTGGGTTTTTTTTTTAGTTTCAAACAATTAAAATAAAGTTCAATTCCTAATTTTGCTAACAATGTTAGCTTTTCTGTTAATTACTGTAGGTGTAGGAATGTGTCTTCACACTGATCATTTTGCTGAATGGGAAAGCACATTATTTTCATTTAAATCATTCCTCAGTGTTTTCTTCCTTGGGATGCTTTCCCCCCATTGATTGTGTAAAGGAACTGGGGGGAGGGGGCGCTTTAAAAAAGAGAGAGAGTAAAGAAAAGTGCAAATTTAGCAGAACTGAGCACTGCATTTTCCAAGGAGCCATTTATCATCCTTAGAAAGTTTTAGTTCTTCACAAATAATAAAGAAAAGTGTTGGTAATTGCTATTTTCAGCTAATTGTCAGAATTGTGTCGTGAAAGAGGAAAAATTTCTGCACTGCTTTTTCCGATGACACTTGAAGGTTGTTTTAAACTTCTTGCTGCTAAATTAGGAAATCGTCATTTCTCACTGTTTATCATTAATCTGGTGGATAAGAGTTATTTTTTTTTTAAAGCCATTAAATGACCACAAAGTTGTACAGTTTTCCAATAAACATTTTTATTTCATAAGGTACTCACTGCCGGCTCTACCTTCTATTGAAATCATTTGGTGGATATCTTTTGGCTTTGGGGTAAGGAGGATGATTACTTGTTGAATTCCAGATTTTGGTTTCCAGTATTAACATTTACTCTGTCCCTGAGCATTCTTTACATCTTCTCTCTTGGACATTCACCAGTTCACATAAACAATTTACCAAAGAATGGACTTCAGTAGTATGAAGGTATAATGCAATCCTACTTTTCCAGCTTCTTTGAGCACACAAGTAGAAACTGTCAGAGTATTTTAAGGGCTGATCATTATATTAACAGTTTAGACCCAGCACTGGAGTTTCTTATTGGGTACAGACAGAAATGACGTTTTTCACACAATCTGGCCCCTAAAAGTGCACTACAGCCGTGTTATAATCAGGGATCCAGGTTTTCTTTTCCCATGGAAAAATGGAGAAAACCACAGATTTCCCATTTTTATCAGAGAAAACACGGATTTTACCTTTTAGCAGAGAACGCTGTGGATTTCCTGCTTTTGCAAAGGGCTCTGCAGGCTGGCAGAGTTCCAGCCTGCAAGAGCTGATTGCAAAAGGGAGGGAAACCCCCAGCCCTGCCGGGAGGGGGAGGGGAAAGGCAGGGCCTGAGGCTTGCTTCAGGCTCATTTTGCTTCCTGGAGCGTGTAAGGTAAGTGGGGCTTGCAGGGGGCTGGGAGGTTGCAGGGCAGGGCTGGGGGGGGAGCTGGCTGGCGGCTGAGCTGGCTGGGGGGGCACTCAATGTGGGCACTTACCCAACACCTCCCCCTCCCTGGGTGGGCAGGCGAGTGGAAACAGTGTGCCCTGGGGCACAACGCCAGTGTCTTTCTTGGTGCCTTCCTGTATTTTCCTTCTTTCCAGGGGGAGGGGTAGGGGCACGCTAGGCACCAGCAGCCCCATGCGGCACACCACAGTGCCTCCCCACCCCCCACCCTGCTGCTTACTGTCTGTGCCCACTCCCAGGAGCAGGGTTGTGGGGGTGCAGGCAGTGATGCTCCTCTGCAGGCCCCACACGCACTACCCAGCCGGGGGTGGGGGTGGTTTGCATGTGGTGGCCATCACCACTGTTGCTGCACCATACACTGCTTTCCCTCAGTACCTCTGACCGGGTGGGTGGGCACTCCTGCACAGAGCTGGGGTTTGCACGTGGTGGCTGCCACCTCACTGCTGCTGCTGCACCCTGCACTTCATTCCCATGGCTGGTCACATGTCTAGCTCTATGGGAAGATAGCATGGGGTGTGGCAGCAGCGGTGCTGGTGCAGTGGCAGCCGCCATGTGTGAACCTCAGCTCCCTGCAGGAGTGCCTGCCCGCCCGCTCGGTGGTGGCTGCAGGCTGAGGGAGAACAGCATGGCAAAGCTGGTGGTGGTATGGGAGCAGTGGCAGCTGCCGCATGTGAACCCTCTGAGGATTCAGCTGGGCAGTGCATGTGCAGCCCGCATAGGGGCACTGCTGCCCTCGCCTCCCCTGCCATGCTCTTGGGAGCAGGCACAGAAAGCGAACTGATATGTGTGGTAGAGTGGTGCTGTAGTGTACTGTGTGGGGCTGGAGGCACCCAGAGCACCCCTCCTCCCTCTCCCCTGGGAAAGAAAGAAAGTACAGGAAGGCACTGAGGGAGACACCGCTGCTGTGCCCCAGGGTGCACTCTGTCCCCTCCCACCTGCTCACCCATGCATACCCCAACATTGTTCCCCCCCACTGTTCTTGATCTGCTCCCCAACCCTTTCCTCCGCACCACCCCTTTCCCCCACATACACTTACCTGCTGGGGTTTCTGTGCCTGCATGTGTCTGTGCCTGTGTGTGTGTGTGTGTGTGTTTGTGGGGCTTGGGGGCTCTTGTAGGGGGAGTGAGGGGCACTAGCAAGGCCAGGTGGGGCTGTGGGGGGCCTTTAATTTTCATCATGGATTTTGGGGTTTTTATCAGAGAATTTGTGATGTTTTTATCAGGATCCCTGGTTACAACACATGTGCATAGCTGCAAAGTGCTTTTAAAATAGCCGATTCTGTGAAAAAGTGACCCTTGTTCAATCAGGTAATAAATGAAAACACTTCACATTAGAGCACCTTAGGAAACTTGTATACAGTTCTCTTCAAGAGTTACTTGTCATGCCCCATGTCTTGTTCAGCCACAAAGGGAAGGGACCTGGCTGGCAGGCTGGCTATGTCTGGGCGAGTGGAGGGGGTAGGAGGCAGTCAAACCAGCGATCAGGGTGGGGGGCCCTGGCTGGGTCCTCTCCCTAGGGAGAGGGTCCCCTGTACCTGCTGGCTCCAGCTCTGGGGGTGCAGCAGCCCCCAGACTGCTTCTGTCCACACTGACAGCCGGCTGGGGGCTTCTGGAACGCAGGCAGGCTTACAAAGCAAATGACAGTGCCCCTTGCTGCTTGGCTTCTGTCAATGCATGGAGGCACTAAGCCCCATGCACAGGAGCTGTATGTGTGTTAGGGTTCAATGATGCTGTAACTTTCAGCACTTTGTATAAAGCGTTGAAAGTTACAGTGTGATTGATAACTTCTGTAAGTGCCCATTATGGCACTGTAGGTAGCTCTGCTGGAGAAACTAAGCTAACTAGCTCAGGCACAGTATTGTGTGGACACAGTGACAGACACTATTCCAGTTTGGGAGGCAGTGAATTTTGAGTGACGTGGTGTGTTTCAGCAAGCACTGCCTGGCCAGGTGATGGATAGGTACAGACTGGCCATCATTACCATAATAACTGAACATATCACATTCTCCAGTGTTTTATCTTTCCCTCTAAAGTAGGGAAGTACAATTACCCTCACTGTACAAATAGAAACTGAGACACAGAGAGACTAGCGGATTTGCATAAGGACAAAGGAAGTCTGTGGTGGAGGAAGGAATTGAAAGTAGGGGTGATTTCACATGTTCAATTTAGCGCTTACTAAGTACCAATAGAATGTGAGCAGATGCATGTTCAAGCAGTTTATCACAGATTAAGTGCCCTTGTGTCCTTTCAAAGTTGTTCCCTTTCAGGGGAGCGTTATTTCCTACCATGTACTAACTTTAATAAGTCACTACATTCTAATGATTTGCAACTGTTGCAAGTAAATACATGACACCTCTGTAGATCTAATACTCAGATCTCCTAATAATCACTTAATATTCCTAATACCCGAACCTCTGGATCATCTTTCACTTAAAAGGTACTCTGTTCATTTGAGGTTTTGATAAATTAAAATTTGGAACTTTTTATAAATTATAGATTAGTTCAGTTTTAGCATCTTCTGTGAATGTTTACAAGATGTGTAAAATTGCAAATAGAAAAGTAATAGTGTATGGACACTAACCTATGAACAACAGTTAAACAGAGGTAAAGTCAGCTTGGTTTCTTTGCAAAGATATCTATTTCCTTGTTTTGCCAGCTAATTATGGATTTTCTTGAGCACTCTTTTTCTAATAAGGTTTAATGATACTAAGCCCAAATTGCATTATTGTTGTTTTTCAAGCCTGTGTTGGAGACATGCCACATTAACCCAACAGAACAAAGCACACGGAAAACAACAACAGTGGAGAAGCAACGGCACTTATACAAATGCATCGAGGCTGCTCTGATGCACTGTCTGGGGCCAGGTCAGAGCTGCGATGTGCAGCCTGAATGCTCCAGGCAGGAGTGCTTAGGCAGCGGACCATGACTCTGCTCTGGCTCCTTGCAGTAGCGTGGTCCCGAGCCAGAGCAGAGCCATGTGCGTGCTCCTGCCTGAAGCATGTAGGCTGCACATTGCAGCTCTGCCCTGGCCCCGGACTAAGCTGCCCCTGCCCCAAGATCCCAGTGGCTCTGGAGCAGCCCCCTGCCCTGCCCTGCCACGCACCCTGCCAGTGCAGCTGGGGCCATTCTCCATGGCATGCTCCAGCCATGGGAAATGGAGTCCACCCGCAGGCCAGACTTTGCCTACCTCTGCTATTGACTGTCTGCAGCACCTCAACATCATCAGCCAGCTCAGTGGCTCTTCAGTCCCCAAACTACTGCTTCACCAATGGCTTTGAGAGTTAATACTGGACTCTGCCCCTGCTGCTTGTGGCAGCCATTTTAGCACAGTGTCAGCTTGCTTCTTTTTTTCCTTACTTCTATTTCAGCAAAGAAAAATCCACTTCCCTACTTAAGACACCCACCCCAAAAGTTGTGTGTGGTATGCAAGTAAAAACTGTATAAAACAACAAAAAAGTAGAGCTGTCCTTTAAGTATGTTACAGGAACCTGGTATATTAAGGAGTATCTTTCTACAGAAGACCTACAAGTAGTCCTAATTTGATAAGACAAAATACAAATCCAATTTGTAACACTTTATTGCAGTGCAATATACATTTTTCATAAGAATTTCTCTGCTGCTTGTACTCTACCAAGAACTTACCTATAACTCAGCAGCAAGTTACCGAGGGATCCTGCATTATCCTCTCACAAGATAAAAATGAGGTGTGAGGACACAGGGTGGGGAAAGTAATCTTTACATTATACAGCTCCTCATTTGTTTTTCCCTCCAGAGACAGTTTCATTGTTGCCAACTCGCATGATTTTATGGCAAATCTCATGAAGCATGGTGTTGTTCTTACAGCCCTGGCTCCTCAAGTGATGACATGAGCATCTCAGCTTTTATAAAAAAAAAAAAAAAAAAAAAAAGTTAGGAAAAGCTTGAAAACATACACGTAAATGTCTGGAAAACTGGAAGGCAAAGTAAAAGAACCCCTTTATTTTAATCTTACTATTGTAACCCAAATATAATATCATACTTTTAGAACATTTGAGGATGGTTTTTCTACAGCTTGTCTCAGGGAACAGTACTTTTCTAGAAAGCCTTACAGGCTGCTATTAGGGATATAGTTGGGCAGTTTTGCTAGTAGCAGCATCTGCTATTTTTTGCACCCCTGCCCCCTCCTCTGCATTGGCTCCTGGGGCTGGTGCCCTGCTCTATCTCTTAGTTATGCTACTATCTGCCATTAGGTAGGTCTTTGACTTTCTGTCCTCACCTATAAACAACTACAGAGATGGCTAAAAATGACAAGCAGGCAAAGCACTCCTTTTTCGGGCTGCGTGGAAAGAGCAATTAAATGTCCTATATGCATTGAGATAGAGCTTATAAGAAGCTACTGCCCACAACCTGATGATTAGGCCTTGTCAAAAGGTAAGCTACACAAGCTGAAGGCTTCCTTGATGGCAAATGCTAGGTCTTAGGTCAGGGGTGGGCAAAATGCGGCCCAGGGGCCAGATGTGACCCGCCGGGCCATTCTATCTGGCCTGCAGGGCCCCTAAAAAATTTACAAAATTCATATTAATCTGCCCTGGGTTGCCTGTCATGCGGCCCTCGATGGCTTGCTGAAACTCAGTAAGCGGCCCTTGGCCGAAAATAATTGCCCGCCCCTGTCTTAGGTAGTTGTGTGTGTAAGAGAGAAGGAAGGCCAACAAAAAGCAAAGGTACAGCTAGACAGTAAGAGAAGCACTCAGGGGATGTGGTCCTAGTGTGGTAAAAATATAGCATAATCTATACATCCTGCTTTTATAATTGTTTCTGCATATTATCACAATTGCTTCTGCTAAGGCATGTAGGCCAATGATAGATTTACGAGTAGCACTAAACTTCTGCAGACAGAGCCAGGAACAGATGCAATAAATAACTCCTTACGAGAGATAAGAGAAGAGGGACAGGGAAAACTGTTGATGTAAAGAAATCAGACCCTGACCGAAGGATGACCGAGAGGGGCTTAAGGACTGCCCCAGGGAGGGGATTTAAGATGTAAATGAGACATGTATGTAAACCGTCATAGAACATGTAACTGCTAAACATATGATGCAAGACATAATGTTTGGGCTGCCAATACTCACGCGACACGTTGAAATCTATTGTTTATGTTAGCTATAAAAAGAAACCTCAGACCCTGTTTGGGGTCGACTCTGATTTGAGCGACTAGCTCCCTTGTCGATCTGTTTGCAAACAATAAATTTGAAATTGGACCCAGCCTGTGTGTGTGACTCTCTCCTAGAGGTGGATTGGACAAGCCTCCAGGGGCACAAAACTAGCAGTTTGTGCAACACTAGGGGAGCAGAAAGAGGAAGCACATTGGGATGGAGAAAGGAGCAGTGGCACAGAAGTGCTTGTCTTTTCTTTACTGCTGCCACAAGAAAACAGGAAGATTCTTACATGGGTTTGGATAGTTTTAGCTGAGAATTGCAACCTGCCATTTAAAGGTGACCTGCAAAAGGAGATGTTATTTTTTGTATAATTAAAAATGAGCAATTTTACCATTAGATTTTCTCTAGAAATCTGGGATTTGATCGGCTTTTGAGAAGACAAGTACAACATAGCAGTAACCTGTTTAATTGATCTGAGGAATAATTTATGAGCAGACCTTTTAAACCTCTGTTTTCTGTTTCTTAGCATCCTAGTAACAAACACTTGGGGAAAACATTTTTTTGACATTTTATTTATTCCAGTGGTAGAATAAATTTAAAAAATATATAATGATATGCATTCACCTTAAAAATGAAATAATAATAATAAACTGAATCATTTTTCCATGGCTGAATATAGTTTTAAGGCCTGTATACACAGTATATGTGATATTTCTGCTCCAATTAAATCAGTGGGAATTGAGTTGGGTGGGAATAGGATCGAGCCAGGGTGAATCATATAATTACGTGTGTATGTATTTTATGACATACATGTTCATTTTATTTAAACGTGGAAAATAAATAAAACTGCATCTGAGATTTTTATGTCCATTTGTTGTGTCGTGCTACAACTGACTAGCACGTTGCAGATGAGTATTCACAGACTTAGGGCCTTGTCCCACATTACACTGAGGACAAGTTAACCGCACTTAAAACATGAGTGTCCACATGTTCAAGCAGTAAAAAATGTGCTAAGTGCACTTGCATCATAGCGAAGGCATGACTTTAGCTGGAGGAGTATCTCTAGCTCGCATTACTACATAGCATGTGTTCTGCTATCACCTGGCTACTCCATGGAGATAATATAAGCAATTTTCAGTCTTGTGGCTGAGACCCACAGGACCTCATGGGAGTCTTGAACCAGCTCCAGTGCAGTCCAAGGGCTGAGACTGACAATCAGCTGATTTTTGGTTGCAGCCCCAGGACCACCCTGGAATCGTGAGCTGGCTGTGGTCCCAGGGCACCGGGTGGGATCCAGCAGCAGGGCAGCACTTTCTCCTAGACTTGGCTCCCCATGCCTCTTGCTGTCAGTGGCAGAGACACAGCAGCCTTCCAGAACTCCCTATGAAGCATGCAAACTGGGAAATCATTGCAAGCATTACCTTGTGACTGCCTAGAACATGCTCTAACTTTTAATACAGCATGGTAATGCAGCACCTTTCAGATGTGCTAAGTGTGCCATTTGACAAGGCCTTTAGATTGAAAAATAGAAGTCTATTGTTCAGAGGATGCCATGGGAAACCAGTCACAGTCCAATGGAGACCCATGTTAGTGCAGAGCCCTCCTTTGCAAGGCTCCATACACAAGCAGGATTTTTGCATGGAGAAAAATTCATACAAAAATGGATGTTCAAAGCATCCCAGCTGCATGTAATAGCTAAGCAACTTGTTCAATGAATGTCAATGATCGTGCACCACTCTTGCATGGTGGCTGGAGTGCTCTGCACAGAATTTCATCATGGAGATATGGACTAGGGACAGAAGTTACACAAAATGGCTTACGTCACCAGAAACTGGTTTAAACTAGTAACAGAACAGAAGTTCAGTGCACATAAACCAGTTTCAAAATGGCTAAAATCTTGTTGAATGTAATATCAGATTTAACTGATTTGGGTCAAACTGGTTTATGAAACTTCTGTCCCAGACCTCTTCCTGGTTCAAGTTGAATCATAGTCCCCCAGCATCCCAGAAGGTTTTCCAGCCCTGGGCTGGGCTGTAGTGTCTGCTCCAGCAGAGAAGGGTTGAGGGGTGGGGAGGTAGGAGCTGCCATCCCAGGCAAACCCTGGTTGGAGTATGGGGCCAGAGAGGGGGGGGTTAAACTTCCCTTCCCCCAAGTACAGAGCTACCCTGTCCTGCTAAAAACATACTGCTGGTTGTGACTGTGGACTACAAATCCCGGAGGCACCTGGAAGCAGGAAGAGGAAGTGATAAGCAACCCTGCAGAGTCATGCTGTTGCGATCCCAGACTGCAAATCCCAGAGACTTTGGGGACAGCAGGAAGAGGAAGTGAACACACAGCCCATCCTGGCTACACAGCCATGTGTTCTGTGGGACCCTGGGGTTCTGGGATAGGTCATCAGCAGAGATCCTGGTTTTCCCTGATTAAAAACTGCAAATTCTCTGATACCCACCCTCCAAATCTGTGATTGAAATGAAGCCCCCACAGCCCTGCTGGTACCCCTCACATCCCCCTCTACATCTCCCAGGCCCTGCTGGTCCCCTCATTCCACCATAGCATCACCAGCCCTGCTGGTGCCCCTCACCCTCCACCCACTGCCCCTGCTCCCCCAGCCCTGCTGGAGGGGTCCTCTGCTGCTGGGGCTATGGGCCCAGGGACCTGGGTCCACAGCCCCCTGCAAGAGTTGGCAGCTGCTGCAGTGGAGGGGAGCCCAGCTCTTCCTCCTGCTGCCTGCCTGCTGCCTCTCTGTGCTGCCCTGGTGAGGCACCTCCCGCATGTACGGAAACAGCAGAGGCAGCAGCGTGGGGTTGTGCCCCTCACTGCTGCTGCACACACAGGGGATGCATTGTGAGGGCAGCGTGGAGCTTGCAGTAGCAAGCAACTTTCCTGCATAGTCCCGCTCTGCCCTGCAGGACCAGGTCACACCCGCGGGACTGTGGAGGCCCCAGGGGAGGGCATCAGGGCAGGAGCTGAAGCTTGCAGTGGGCAGCCTGCACCTGCCCCTGCCCCATGTACAGATCTGGGGGGCATGGTTCCCCCTTGCTCCCCTGGGAGTGCGTGCAGCAGCTGGGAGCTGGCCCCACCTGCCCAGATGAGCCTCCTGCAGCCCCATCCCACTCTCTGCTGGGGCCCTGCTGCTGCGCATTGTGACCCCAGGCCCCAAGCCCCATGCACTGGCCAGCTGGGCAGCAGCTCCAGCCCTGCCGAACTCCCTCCCTATGGGGACCTCAGTCCTCCTCTTTGCCACCTGTGGGAGCTGCAATCTAGGCTGCCTGGTAGCCATGTGCATATACATGCATATGGTGCCACCTGCTTGACTCCTTTCCTCCCGTTCCCTCCAAGCCCCTTGTAGGCTGGAGCTCTGCCAGGCAGCAGAGCGCTCCTTGCAAAACTGCAAAATCTGCCAGTTTCTTTGCTAAAATGAGAAATCCGCGTTTTCCTCTGGGAAAGAGGGAAATCTGCGTTTTTCTCAGTTTTTCCATGGAAAAAAAATTGAGAACCCAGATCCCTGGTCATCATCGATTTCACGAAGAGGTTGGAGGTAATGGCAGAGCATGTGTGAGCCTGCATGCCACCATTGCTGGGCCTGGTTGCCTGGCTCCATGTCAGTCTTTAGGATAGGGGTAGGGGTTTTGTGGCAGAAGAAGCGACATGAAAGGGTTCTGTGACTTTAGGAAGTTTGAAAACCACTGTCTTAGACCAGGGAAGCAACATTTATGCAGGTTTTTTTGAGGAAAGAAACAGGACAGCATACACATTAACCGCCTGACTTATTACCTTGCAGCCAGAGTGCTCAGTGAAATCTGCCTTGGAGGACACAGGTTCCAGTTTAAACGTTTGCTGTCATTGTTTTGTGAGAGCCACAATCAGTTGGTAAGGCAGCTTTCACCTAAATGTCTGCAGCTTATTTCACACTGTGATTGTAATTAAGGATTTCTAGCAAGGTTTTTACTTTTTATTTTTATTTTTCTAAAAGCGAAAATCAACAAATTCTGAAAATGAAAAACTGGAGCAAAGGCAAAGTCAAAAATTGTAAAATTTAAATAAGAAAAGAAAATCAGTACTTAAAATCTAATTGCTTTGACAACTTTCTACATTCTTTTAGCCAGAAAAGCCTCACACCTCCTCCAGATGGTTAAATATGCATTCTAACTATTGCTAGCTATCTTGGGAAATGGAATTAAACAGGTGAGATGTATTTGTTACCAGTCCTGGGTAATGTATGTCATGTGACATATGTTAACAAAACACACAGCTTGAGTTCCTTGGTTGTTGTAGAAGATTGGGTGTGGATGGGGTTCCTGGCTGGTCACAATGCCCCCACATCTTTATATCTATAACAGATATTCTGCAAAATACATACCCTGGCAAGCTGATAGCTCAGCCATTTGGCTTTCTGGGCATGCCTCTGCTTCAGGGAGGGCCTCTCCTTGGGCATTCCATTCTGGGAGAAACCTGGTGTCTTTCCCAATGTGCCCTGGTGTCTTGCCCTAACATCCAGCCCTTGCCTTGTATTGCAATCTTGCACTCTACATTATTCCAGAAAGAGTTTACTTAACCTGTAATTAGTATGTGAGTTGTATTATGGGCATATAATAGGAACTGAGGTATTATAACTGCAGTAATCTACTGGCAGTATGTGACTTACAAAAATGGAACTGTACTCAAGGATGCTATCAATCTTTTCTCAATCGTTCAGAAAAGGAATCCATTTTCTTTGCTAAAAGACCCATTGGGCTTTGTGATCTATACATCATTCTTTCAAAAGAAGTCCTTTGAAATATCAATTCAAGGCATTCTCTTAGAATATCATTTTAAAGCTTTTTCCTGTGATGGAAGATGATCCGTATGCTTATCAAAAATGAAAATCCATACCATTTTTCACTGAATTTCTAAACTATAGAAGCAGCTCTGTGAATGTCCAATATTGCCATCTCTAGTCTTCTCCACCTTATGAATTAAGTCAGAAGCGTGTATCAAAATAGCATTTTTCTAACATGTGGACGTGGTTACAGTGATTGAATTGAAAACTGGTTCACAAAAAGCAGGCTTCTTTCCACTTGGAAAATTTTCAGCCCTTTTCTTGGAAACCAGGAATGAATTTATTTGAAGACTTTTTTGCCCATTGCTGTTGTGCTTTAGGGAATTTTGTATGTTTCCTATCCATCATATATCAGAAACCTTGCTACATACAATCAGTTTTGAGGGACCCCCTGTTAAATATCTAATAATAAGCTGTTGTCTGAGTTGCCCTCATGTGTACTTGACTATTCACAGTCCACTATTCTGATGACAAATTTGTATGGTAATTAGAGATATTTCTCTGTAGCAGATTATCACTCAGATTCAAAGTTTGGATTTGAGATCTAATATTGGCATAGAGTTCAGGTTTGTATTTGTTGACTTTGAAGTACATCACAAGCTACTTTTGAGAAATAGAGTGGCAATGCAATGAGATTACCTGGTCTTGATACATTTCTTCTCTGTTGATTGGCAGAAGTCATCACATCAAGTACACAAGATTTTTAATGTCTTATCTGAATGTCTGCCATAATAGTAGTTTTGTGGGGGTTCATCTCTAGCATAACTAGAACCATCAATAAGCCTGTGTTGCCAAAGTAAATAAGGTAATACTGATATTCTTTTTATTTGCTTCCTGTGTTTGTATTATTAAGGCCATGTCTACACTACTACTTGAGGTGAACCTTCAAGTTGCCCACCAGTGCCTACATGTAGACCATCTATGCTTGACTCTTGGCAACGTCAGCCCCTAGGTGCCATGTTAGAGGGGGCTCAAGATTTGTGGCCACCATGATTGCTGGCGTAGCCACCACTACTGCCCCAGGAACAGCAGTTGCTTGCTATGCCTCAGTCTTAGCTTCCAAGTATAAGTTTGACTGTGCCTCCCTTTGTTTCCTATTTTATCAGTGCGCTTGGAACTTATCCAAGTGTGCAAGTTGGGAAGTCTGCCAGCAAAAATCCCACCATTCCTTGTTATTGACATCTGGCTTTTCTGTATCCTAATTCCTGTTCCTATTGCTTACGATTAGTATAAGCACAGAAGGAGAGTCAGACTTCCTACAGACTGATTTCATTCAAGGAGCAGTAAGCATGGTGTGGATGGATTTGGGCAAGATACAGACAAGGTAGGTGGCTCATATTGGGGTAACTCAGTCTGGTTGAGGGTAACCTCTTCAGGGTTGAATCTAAATATCAGCAAAGATATACCCTTAGGCTTCAGGTTTTCAAGCTGTTCTTCTCAATGATGAGGGATAGAAATTTCCCTTTTAATGAAAACAGAGCTCTTACATAATATTCTGCATCTGGCAGCTGGGATTTGGAAAAAGACACCAAATATTGTGAGGGTCTTGATAAAATTATGAGAGCAGGTAACACTATGATCCCAGAAGTAGCTAATGTTCCATGTTATAGAAAGAGAGAAATCCCTAATTGTACATAGTTTATAATTTGTTACCTGTGAGGCCTGCAAGAAGAACTATATAAATGAAATAATAAATAACCTAAGTGTTTTACTTAAATAATCCTTTTTGCTTCTAATCAGCTGGCTATTCCTGAAGTGGCATATCCATTGCAGTATTTAAGTTCTGACAACGTTTCTGACCTCTACTGCAATAAAAGTTTGAAATCATCTACTTGAAACTACCGTCTTTGAGAGGCTTTCCATGGGCTGCCTATATTTATATTTTAATTCAGTTTGGAGATTATACTGCACCTTTTCCCCCCCTGCATTTAATTTATCTTTTGTTTGACTGGCTTGTCAGATAAAATAAAGGAGTATTAGGTACTAGGGCTATACGAAATTTCGCCAGGTGTTTTGTTTTGACAGTTTCAACTCGTTTTGAGCTCAAAACAGCTAAATCAAAATGAAACAAAAGGCTTCAAAACAGCTTCAAAACATTTCGAAATTTTCAAAACATTTTGAGTTTTGAAGCTGGGTTTGCTTGCAGGGAAACAGAAACTAAGGTGAGGGAGAGGGAAGAGGGGGGATGGACTGCTCTGATATTGACATGTGTAGCTGGCCAGTGGCTGTGGTCTTCCCCTGAGGTCCCTTCCAATCCCAGTGCTCTGGGGGAGGGACAGAAAAATAGCATAAAAAGCAGAGTTGTTTGAACTGAGCTTTCTCTGTGCCTTGGGGTCAGATACTGAGCTGTCTTCCAGCAGCTCAGCAGCATCAGAGAACGGCTATCAATTCCTATTTGCTAGCCTGTTACTAGCAAGTGGGATTCAATACCTTTTGCTTTCCTAATACCCTTTTATTATTATATTCATTCATTCCTTTCAATTAATTCCTCCCCCAAAATCCTCTTTTTGTTTTTGTTAGTCTATTTTGATTCTTTTTCCCCAGAAATCTGTGCTCTCTCTCACAGTGTGCATTCCATTTGCTGTGCAGGGAAGCACAGCATATATTGCATATTATAATATAGAATTGATTCCGGAACACATACATACAATTATATATTTTATTTATTACATAAATACATACAATTATCTACATGTATTACATAACAGAAGAACACACAGATTTTCCAGCACACCAAGCACACTATGAAGCATGCTGGAAAGGCAGCTGGCAAACCTTCAGGGAGGGGTGGAAGAGGGGGTAGAGGGAGAGGTGTAAGTCCCCCCCACCCCCAAACTGAGATGCAGCCTTTTTCCTACAACTAGCAGGCATGAGGCTTCCAGTTCTACTGGTAGCAAGGAGAGGTGAGCAGTGCCACTGCCTGTGTCTGAGTCTGCATCCCCTCCAAGAGCACTAGCCATATCCACCCCCCAACCACCATGACAACAAGCAGCACCAGCATGACAGGCTCCTCTACCTCCATTTTACTTCTCATCCTGAGCCTTCTGGTGCCAGAGGAAAAGCTGGAGCTGGATCTGAGTGCCATAGCAAGGGAAATCCTGGGGAAGGAGGGGGAATCATCTGAATTTGTGCTCCACACCCCTCAACTTTCCCCTAGAGCCAGGTCTTCTTCTCCAGAAGGCACTTCGGAGGAGGTTGAGGTAGAGGTTGTGGAGGCAAATGGCTCAGCTGTGTCTACTCCTCCTGTTGCTGTGCCTCTGCCTTCTGAGGAGGGGGAAAAGGCAGCATCTGCACATGCACCTGCACCTCAGAAGTGAGCGGGTATTGTGCTCTGGGCTCAAAATGATCCAGGACCATGCTACCATCTGCCTGCACTGCCAAGCCAAAAACAGCCGGGGCAAGGGAACAAGACACATGAACAGCACAGGAATGCTGATGCATCTCTGCAGGCATCACCCCCTTGCCCTTGCTCCTCCTCAGCCTGGCACCAGTGGGAGTGTGCCCAAAAAGAAGTCCCCCCTCTTACTCCAAAGCCCCCCCCATCCCCACAAAGCAGAGGCAGGCCACCCTAGAACAGTGGGGGAAAGGTGGACAGAAAGCAGGGCATGTTGCAAAGGTGAGTGAGATCACCCAGAGCATTGGGGAAATGCTTGCTGTGGATGGCCAGCCCTTCTCCTTAGTTGAGTGGCCAAGGTTCAGGCAGCTCAGGCCACTCGTGGCCCCATCATATCAAGTGCCTGCATGTCCCACCTTTAGCAGGACGGTGGTGCCCTCCCTGTATGAGGCATGCAGGAAGTACTTGAAGGAGGAGCTGTGCAAGGCAGGCCTGCAGGTGGCCTTACACTTCACCTCAGACATCTGGAGCAGCCAGGGTGGCATCATGCATATGTCTCCCTCACAGGGCACTGGTGCGACTGATCAGACCATGGGTAGGCTCTCCTTCAAGCCGAGATGATGGACGAGTCCCACATGGCAACCAAGATCATGGGGGCCATGAACCGCTAGGTACAGGGGTGGCTCATTTGGCTGGGTGAGATCACCTGTGGGTTCATGGTCACCGACAATATGGCCAATATGTTCAAGGCGGTCTGTGATGCTAACTTTGTTGGCATCTGATGT
Organism: Alligator sinensis; assembly: GCF_000455745.1. Classification (NCBI taxonomy): domain Eukaryota; kingdom Metazoa; phylum Chordata; order Crocodylia; family Alligatoridae; genus Alligator; species Alligator sinensis. Next base: position 1,822,016 of record NW_005842070.1, on the reverse strand, counting down.
GTGGTACACAAGTTCCACCTCCTTGTCGGGGATGCCTTGGAGGGGGACAGGGCTGCTGGTGACGGTGCCAGCACCACCAGCAAGCTCATTTCCAAATGCAGGAAGGTGGCAGGCTACTTCCACCAGAGCATCAAGGTGGGCAAGATGCTGTGGGACAAACAAGCAGAGCTGAACATCCTGCAGCACAAAACCATGCAGGAAATGGAGACTCGGTGGAACTCCACATACCTCATGCTTGAGAGGCTGGTGGAGCAACAGAAGGCCATCCATGAGATGGTGTAACAGTGTGGGGACCTTAGGCTCACCGTGATCTCCCCTAAGGCCCCTTTACCATGCTAAGCTGGGCTAAAGGGCACCCTCAATTCTCTCCCGCCATGTCTTTGATGGAAAATGTATGATAGTGAGGCTGCCTTTCTGTCATCTTAGACACGGTTTCTTGTTGTACACTGGCCCCAGGGCTCCCGAGTCTCTTGTGGGCCCTGCTCTATAATGGATGTTTTGGAGCATCCCAGCCTTATGGGCTATGTATGGCTCCAATTGCCCCTTTAGCATGCCCCAAGCCTTGCAGACGGAACTGACGTTGTTCGGTCTGGGCCTTGTTATAGTTTGGTCCCCTTGCCCTCCCTGGGCTCTCCATAGCCCTGTCTCACTCTGTGCCCTCACTGGCACTTGGAGTTGGTGCACCCCCAAATGCTGTGCCCTCTCTGGCGCCGGGGTCCCCACGCTACCATGGATCCCCTACAACACCTCCTCCCTCCCCTTATAGCCTCACCCAAGCCACCGTTGTCAAACAGCAAACAAAAACACAAGCCCCTGGGCTATAACATACATTCTAGCCGCCCGGCTGTAACATTATTCCTGCCACCCCAGGGGTGCTCCATCTTTTACCAGTCTCAGGGTTGTACCTGCAGTCAGACCTCTTCCCCCCCCCCCTTCTTGCTCTGGAAGAACTCCTTCCCCCTTAGCTGCTGGCAGACAACTGCCCTCCTGGCCTCAGGCCTGGAACTTATATGGGAGCCAGGCCCTGCCCCTTCCAGTTCGCTGACCAGGTGCAGGTGCGGCCAATTCCCTCATTAACCGGTTCCCCCAGCAACCTGCACCTGGGTTCTTATCGCTGCTTTCCAAGTAGCAGGCACCTTAGTGCCCTGCTACAGATGGCCTTGCTTGGGGAGATTGGGATCAGCGGCCCCCTTAACAGAGGTGAGTGGGATACCATCTCCCAGATCTTGGTGGTCTTCAAGCCCTTCCTTAAGGCCACCAAGAGCCTCAGTGCTGGTGATACCTCCTTAGCCAGGTGATTCCTGTAATGAGGGAACTTCAGTACCAAATGGAGGGGTTCCAGGGGATCAATGTTCCTGGCTGGGGCAAGCCACTGTCACCAGACATGCAGGCACTGGTGAGACAGCTGAAGGAGGGCATCAGGAAATGATTTGATCCCTTGTGGTCTGGTATGGTCCACGTGCTGGCCACCATGTGTGACCCGAGGGTGAAGGGGAGCATCAGAGTATGTGGCAGCAAAACCCTGGATCAGTGGATGGAGGTGCTGGTGAAGATAGTCAGGGAGTCAGAAGGGTGGAGGCAGGGGGATGTGGAAGAGGGGGATCCACGGTCCCGTGCCAGCATGCCATCCACCAGCCAGTCTCCTCCTTCACCACAGACACTGCAAGTGTGGGCCAAGGACATGGCTTCCATGCTGGGGTCCAGAGGCACCAGATACCGCAATCAGGTAGGTAGTGTTCAGGGTTTAGTGGCTGCCTATTTCACTGAGGACATGGGACCACTGCTGTGTGACCCCTTGGCCTACTGGGCAAGCGGGAGCCAGATGTGGCCAGATCTGGCTATGGTTCCTGTCCTGTCCTGTCCATCAACCAGTGTTTCAAGGGAGAGGGTGTTCAGCATTGCTGGTGATGTAGTGATACCACACTGCACCTGCTTGGATCCTGGTTTGGTAGAGCAGCTGGTGTTCCTGAAGGTGAACCCCCTGCTCCTGGGGTTTCCTAAGCTCCAGGTACAGATGGAGTTAGTGCCACCATCCTCTCTTCGTCTGCACTTCCTTCTTTTTTTTTTTTTATCCTTGGGTTTCACAACCATTTAGTGCCCTGCTTTCTGAGCTGGAGGGGGCACTCACTGTATCACCAGCCAGCAGGGGAAGAATATGTCCCTGCTGAGCTCCCGTGCCAGGATGAACTTGGAGGTATGGACAGGGGCTGTGGGGAAAAAAGGAGCCCCAGGTGCTGGGCATGACCACTAAAATTGCACCCTGCCAGGGTCAGGATGTCTGGTGGGACTGCTGGCAGCGTGGCAGCCCCAGGAAATGCCAGGACTGAGGATTTCCCTGGTGAAAGGTGGGTAGGTGGGGCCATAACCTCCACCAACCACACGCACGTGCAGAGTCCTGGCTGGGGAAAACCCAGACACAACATGTTTTTGACAGGCCTGAGGCTTGCTGGTTGCAGTGGAGTTGTGAGGCTCCAGGTGAGCTCAGCTTAGCTGCCTGGGATGTCAGCTTTTGGGTTGAAAAACCCTTTGTCAGACTGAGGAAGCACCTACAGTTGGTGTGTGTACTGAGTAGTAAAGAAACCAGAGGCTGGCATGCAATGCAGGCAAGAAAGCCAGTCAGTGAAAATGGTAATGGAGGCCTCAGGGGGTGAGGGACAGGTTAGGGTCAGGGGGGAAGTGGGATGTAGCGGGTAAAAGTGGAGAGGTACCTGGGGAATCAGATGTCCGGCAGGTTGTAGCGTGTCAGAATTCATATGTCATATGTCTATATCGAGTCCATGAGTTTCTGAAAAGTAGTTTGTAAATTCCCTTTGAGAATCAGACCTGAGAGATTGGAGACAGGTAGTTCGGTGTTCTTGTCTTTGATAGATTTTCGGTGAGTGCTCATTCTGATGCGCAGTTGTTGCTTGGTGTCTCCTACGTGTTTTTCATCAGGGTACTCAGTGCCCTGATGAAGATATGTATTTTGAAGAGATCTCCATACTGGAGATATTGTTGGCAGGTTTTGCATGTCTTGTCATGGTACGTCCTGGATCCATTTGGTGCATTTTGGGCTGTAGGAAGTTGGCTTCTGGTGATGAGGTTAACGAGGTTCAGTGCTTGTTTGAATTTACAAACCACTTTTCACAGATGAGCCTATGAACTGCACTTCATCAACCTCCTAGGTACAGAAACTCATAGACTCAATATAGACATTGGAATTCTGACATGCTACAACCTGCCGGACATCTGACTCCCCAGGTACCTCTTCACTTTTACCTGCTGTGCTACATTCCCCTTCCCCTCATCCCAGCCTGTCACTCACCCTCTGACGCTTCCATTTCCATTTTCACTGACTGGCTTTCTTGCCTGCATTGCATACCAGCCTCTGGCTTCTTTATTATTCCTTTTATCCAGGAACAGCACACATACCAATTGCAGGTGCTTGCTCAGCCTGACAAAGGATTTTCAACCCAAAAACTTGCTAAGATACATTTCTCCAAGTATTCAGTTTGTCTACTAAAAGATACCAAATTGACTCAAAGAACCTTGTCTGCCAGTGCCATGTCCTTAGACCCACACAGCTAGCATGTGACTGGAAGGAGGCAGGGCCCTGGGCACATCTAAGCCCCCAGGGCTGGGGTTGGCAGGGAGAGTTCTCTGGCAGCTGCTGGAGAAGAAGCTCCTGCAGGAAAGAAAAAAAAGGCTCTGTGACAGTTTGGCTGCCTGAGATGCTAGTGCTACTGTGCTGCAGTGCTTACCTGTTGTTATTTAAAGTGGTGGACCAGACTGAGGCTGTAGGGGAGGAGTAGGCCCCATTGGGGCACACTACCGTGTCATGTAGAGCATGGGTGACTGGCGTCACTTTAGCTGGGGGGGCATGTATGCCCCCAGCAGCCAGTCAGCAACTGGGGTTGGGGAGGGGGTCCCCATGGCCAATCTCGCTGACTGGTGGGTGGGGTCCCCTGTGGCTGATTGCACTGACCAGGAAGCGGCTGCGGTGCTCCTGGAAGTGGCCACAGCACTCCATCTGGTGCTCCCACTCCCCGGACGGCATTTGCAGGGTGGGCACCAGTGCTCCCACCTGCCCTCCCTGCCTGTCACCTAAGTGGGGAGTGCGGGCTGTCAGGAGGTGCACCAGCACTCTTAGGGGGGTGCATGTGCACCCCTGTGCACCCCCTATGCATCGCCACTGGTGTAGAGTTCCCAGCGCCAGTGCGGGCATTGCCTTAACACACACACAGTGTCATACATGTCATGAGTTTTGCTTGTCAGCAACTTGAGGTGCAGTTACCCCGAAACCCCTGCATTATCTCCTGAACCATGACAGGCTTTGTGGCCTCAGTAGGGGCTACCTCTCCTGCAGTTTTCATTTGAATCGGGCAAGAAACAACAAAGTTATAGGCATTTTCATGATTCCCCATTATAGCCTATGGGCGGAAAGTCCAAACGCGTTGAAACAGCGAAACAGTTTCAACAAAATGAAACAGAACAGTACTTGAAAACTAAATGAAATGAAACACTGTCCCTTTGAAATGGCAAAATGGAAGTCAAAACAAAACGGTCCTGTTTCGCACAGCCCTATTAAATACATTTATTTCAGTCTAACCTTTTTTAGCTTGTGACCTGCCAGTAGAGATTCTTGATTCTTTAATTGTCTAATGGGTACTATGCCAGCTGTAGGTGTTATATGGTTTAAGACCCCTTCCCTTACCAGGGATCACCTACCTACTGGTGGTGACAGGGTGGGACCTAGGTTAGGCCGTCTGGTCCGCCTATGGAGTGTTGCATTCTTTGCCTGCCACAACTTTGATGTAGTGTTTGGGAGGCAGTACCCCAAAGGCGACCTGCTAGATCCTTTACCCCGTTCTCTTTGTGGGGCTCCAAACCTTCCCTTTATCTCACTCTAACCACGTCCTGTCTCTGATGATGTATTTTGTCGAGAATTCCTCATGACTCTAGTGATGCATACTCCCCTCAGCAGCCATGGTGGCAGGGGACCCACATGGCTGGCCCTTTTTCCGGCCTTGACCGTTCTCTCTGATGAGCTAGGAAGTCCACGGCTGCTTAATCAGCTGGCTCGGCAGTGAAAGTATAGTCCCATGTCTACCTGAGCCCAAAAGTCAATATGCTGGTGGCCACAGCAACTTCTGGCTTACTTCATTGGCATAAGAATAGTTCTCCTCCCCAACAGGGGTTCCTTTAGGGTCATGGCCTTCACGTGCCCTGGTCCTGCCACTCAAGGCCTCTTTAACAGTCCTACTAGGCCTCAACAACCTTGAATCTTTAGTCCTAGGGTCTAATTAAATACTCTGCCGCTTCCAGCTGCCCTGACCTTTTGGTATGTATAAAGCCTGGGTGTGGGGACCTGTTCCAGACTGGCCTCTAACCTCCAGGTCTGATACTAACCCCTGGGAGGTGAGTAACATTCCAGTGCCTGGGTCTTCCACCCAATCTGCTTCCCCCCCCCAGGGTCCCTCTGACCTGAAGGCTGGTACACCTCTAACTGCCTGCCTGGAGTCACTGATCACTGCTTCCGTGTCTGCAGGCTGTCGGATTCTGTGATCGGTGCTCCTCTGAGCACCATGCCCTGTGGGCTGGGCTAGCTGCTCTGCTTTGGTGGCCGGCTGCTCTCTTTCTGGGAACTGCTCAGCCTGCTCTCTCTGTTGCACGCCGCTGCCTCTGTGACCCTTTCTGGGGCTGGAAATACTCTCTTTGGCACTCTCCCCACTAATCTGGAGTCTAATGCTGCTCTGGAAGTGCCGTAAGCCAGCTCTGGGGGTTGCCTGTGCTATAGTAAGTCCAGGATGCTGGTCGTCCCTCTCTCAGGTACACTGTATTCTTAGATATACTGGAAGGTTTCAGATGAACAAATAATTGGCTATATCCTCAGATAGTGTCAGCTGATGAAGCTTCATTGACTTCAGTGGAGCTGGACGTCAGTTTACACCAGCTGAAGATGCAGCACATTGACTCTTATTGAATCATATCCTCTTCAAAGTATCGGTCCTTCTCTGGAAGGAATTATGCACAGCATTCTAAATCTTTCTTTATATCCTTGCAACATTGTTATGAAAATCTATTGGCCTCTGTACAGAGTTTACTTGCTTATTGTTTTTCATGTTGATAATGATAACACACACACATGTCTTCCACCCAAAAGCCCCCAACTTTTCCTGAGAAAGTGAATGAATGGAGTTTTCCAAGGGTCATTTAAGGGCTAGTCTCTAGAAAAAAAACAACTTACGGTGCTTTGCCAAGCAGTGGGATGCTCAAACTTTCTGAACTGCCCCATGCCTCTCTTCCTAGCCAAAAGCAGTGCAGGTGATCGCTGCAGGTGGCTAATTAGCGTTGATTCTCAGCATTGCTAATTTGCCTTTCCACCAAGCCATGTGATCAAGGTTACACTGTTCTCTGTTAGAGAGGCAGTATTCAAGGAACACTGCAGCATGATTGGAGATACTGCTGCCTGGCAGTGAAACCTGTAAATTGTCATGTCCACAGTGTCCTTGAAGCATTTTCTTCTTACATAGAGTTAATCTACTGTGTGACCATTCTCCCTTGGGATTTTGTGGTTTTTAAAAACCTGTTGAAGCTCTGATAATGAAAACTTCCATACTCCTGCCACTTCTAGCATATCCTATCATGTCATTTTGGAAGCCAGTACCTAGTCTTATCCAGCTTAATAACTTTCTAATTAAATGTTTATTTAATCAATTATCTTATTAAAATTCCACATCATAATGCACTAAGACATTTGCATACCATTGGTTCTTTTTTCCCCCACTGCTTTCTCAATGGTAGAAAGTGAACAGAAGTAGAATACGGGGTCAGTCAGGATATTTGTCTTTTAATTATTTATTTCTGATGCATTTGCTGTTTTACTGTTGAGTCAGGTATTAGTAGTTCTGAAGCCTGTGAAAGTGAAGTGTTTTCCTCACACGTTATATTCCTCTCACTAGCACTCATTCTACAGTGTATGAGATACTTATCAGGGGATACATTTGTAGGCAGCCTGACCCAGTGGACAGGTTATTAGACAGGAGACCTGGGTGGGATTCCCAGCCTTTCTGTTGGTCTGCCATGTGATCTTGGGCAGGTCATTTAACTTATTTGTACCTCAGTTTCTGTGTCTGTGAAGTGGGAAGAGCAGTGCATGCTTAGCTGTAAAAAAAACAACAAAACCCTTGATGTCTATGGATCAAAATATTATTAATTATTATTAAGCTTTTGACCTTAAAATAGGCTGCTAACAGTATGATCAGTCAATGAGCCTTTGATTGCATGATCACCTGCCTACTGAGAGCTTTGTTGCTAGTTAGGTCTCCTGAACCAAAAACCAGTCATGACTTGATGATCCTCAAGTTACAGCAAGGGAAGTTTTAGGTTAGATATTAGGAAAGATTTTCTCACTAGGAGGGTAATAAAGCAGTACAACAGGTTACCCAGAGAGGTGGGGGAAGCTCCATCCTTGGAGGTTTTTAAGACCCAACTAGACAAAGCCTTGGCTGGGACCATGGCAGGGCACTTTTGGTGCCTGACACTTTAGGAGCAGCAAACAGGCCAGGTGCTTGCTGAGGGAAGCCATTTTGGCCCAAGGATATAACCTGGGCTGCAATTTTACTGCAGGAAGGAAGGAGGAAACATCAGGCTGAGAGGCTGCTCTGGCCAGAGTGAGGAGGTAAAGGCAGGGGCTATGGGGAGAAGGTGACCCCTTGTCCTGGGTAAGATGTAAAACTACATCCTGCTGGGGAAGGTGGTCTAGTGGGGCTCCTAGTGGCATGGGAGCCACCAGGAAATGCCAGGCCAGATATCTTCCTGGTGAAAGGCGGGCCGGGAAGCCTTATAACCTCAGGCCCACATCCCTGGTGGTGTTCTGGCAAGCAGGGGGAGCCCAGGGCTTGCTAAGGAGCCCTGAGGCAGAGCTCAGGCTGGAGAAGGGACCTGGGGCCATGCCTAGGCAGTAGGGTTAAGTCAACCACCTACAAGCAGAGAGACCCTATGTGAGAGGGGCAATGAGCAGGGTGGCCCTGAGAGTGTGGGCGCATGTGGAGGCCCAGTGTGGGCATAGTGGCCCAGTGAGGGGCTAGGAGTGGAATAGGCCGGCAGTTGTAGAATTGCTCAGTCAATGCTCAGGTGAGGGTAGCAGGAGACACCCAACAGACTGCGCCAGGGCTGACCGAGGCGAGGAGAGATAAGCCCGAAGCCAGGTGAGGCTGGGCAGGATGAGCGTGGCCCTGAGAGAGGGCAGTATGAAAGAGGCTGGGTGGGAGCCAGCAGAGTGAGTGAGACCCCGGTGAGAGAGGGGTGGTAGGTGAGTGGCCCTCTGGGGCTGTAGAAAAGAGCTACAACTGTGTGCCCAGTTTGCTCCAGCCATAGGCTGGAGAAGTAACACCAGACTAACATCTATGAGGCATGGGACCCATGGAGGGGAGGTCACACCGGGTATTAGGCCCTTGTCAACCGGGTGAGTAATGGGTAGCCTCCTGTAACAACTCTTACATATTTTCATCAAGGCACAGCAGGTGAGCGAAGTGGGTAGTTGCCCCAGGAGCAGGGCGGCCAGTGAAGACCTGATGAGGAGGCCACCCTGTTACAGGGACAATCTAATTGGGGATGGTCCTGATTTGAGCAGCAGGTGGAATAAATGACCTCCTGAGGTCCCTTCCAACCCTAATTTTCTATGATTCTGTCCTCTATCCTGTATAGTTTTAGAATCAGCACATTCCAGGTTATCTGGAAACACCCATCATTTGGGAATGTGTGGCATGCAACACCAGTTCAGACATGATTTCTCTCATTTACAGCACTTCTGGCTTGGAACTCAGGGTGGCTTAGGAGCTCGCTATGTCAGCTTTACTCCAGCTGAGAACTCTAGTTTGCTGTCGCAATTCTCAGCTAGCCAGATAGGGGTAACATCCTCTCCTTTCATGTCACCAAACTAGGTGTCAGAACTGGACCTGAATTTTGGTAGAAACTCTTTTTCCCTGCATGCTCATTAGTTTTAGTTAATTATTTAGTCATTTGTATCAATCTTATTTCTAATGCAACCATTTGATTTACTAATTAGAGCCTGGACTGATAAAATCTGTTAAACCCACTGCAGTGTCTTGTACCTTGTATAATTATTTACCTCTCTGTAAAATGCATGTAAAAATGATAGCCATTACAATGATAGCTGGTAGATCAGATGTAAATTACTATACAAGGAGGAGAGTCCTATTACACCCCACACAACCATCTGCTGTTGTTTTTCTGTAATAAATACTCTCCAGTTATTTTACTGGATTCTGTTTTCTCAGTCTTTTGTCTGGTATGTTACTGTTCAAAGATTTCTCAGCTTTCTTCATTCAAAATGGGTCCTAGCTTTTAAATATCTCTATTTGTTCCTCTATCAAGTGCAACTCCCAGTTTCTTTCTCAAAGATTTGGTTGGTACAGTCACTGTGTGAATCTTGGAACCAGGAGTTTGCTTTTCAATTTGACCGATCCATCAATAATTGTTTTTGTCTATGTAATTTGCCTCCATCAGTGAAGAAGCCGTGGAGCCTAGAATTTCTTGAGTCATTGTATAACTAGGCAGGGCTTTGCTTTGCTTGCTTGGTTCTTATTCGTGCTTCTTTTTTTACCCACTAATTCCTCGTATTCCCTTGTCTTGTCTTTTTTTCCTCTTTCTGTGTTTACTAGGTTCAATTTTCTCACGTTCTGTGGTGTTTTGATATTTTAGCTGTCCCATATGAAGTCTGGAACAGAGGTCTGTGCTTGTCCACCCACATGGTGTCATGTGCTATCCTTCATCTGACAGTTTCATATTATGAATTCTTCCTCTGTACACACATGGGAATGGTATCCTCGTAGATCATGTACCTGAAAGAAGAGCTTAATAGAAAGTTGTCATTCAGAGTAATCTCTCCCAATGTGTCTGAAGAGCAGTGGGATTGAATTTGGCTTTCTTGTAAGTTTTAAAAATGTTTCTTAATGATAGGTGCCTACCTGTTTGTAAGATTTGCACATTATAGACTAACTAAATTGGGGATGCATACATTTTCATAACCAGTGACTGGCTATATCTGATGAAGTTGTACCTTACAAAAGCATATGGTCTCTGATTTAGTCTATAAGGTGTAAATCTACCCAGCCTTCTGCCTGATTTAAGACTAATGCAACTAACTACTTTTCTCTGTTAATGCCAGGTAGCCACAGAAAAAGACTGTTTTGAGAACAGGAATAGAGGCTCTCATAAAGTTAATGAGTCTTTAACTTCAGAGCTTACTTCTTTCTTAATCAAAACAATCTCCTTTAGATAGATGATTCCAAAACTTAATTTTGGATTGACCACATTGCTGAAAAATGTCCAGAGGAATGATTCTTGTGCTTCTTTTAGGTGTCTCAAAGTTTTAATAACTTCGATCATCCGCAATAAAAATTGTTTTCACAGGTTCAGGGGGAATGTAAAAATGACCATCCCATATCAGACCAATGATCCATCTGTTCCATGATCTCCAACAGTGGCCAGCCCTAGATATTTCAAATGAAGGTAAAAGAAACCTTATAAGATACAGTATTAACTTGCCCTTAAGGGAAATTACTTTCTAACCTCTATCAGTTAGTTGGTGACTCAGGCCCTGAAGCATGAAGATGTATCTCCCTTCTAAACTTCAAAATATTACATTCAGTTCATCTGTGAGTGCTCACACTATCTTTTTAAATGAACCTTATTTAGGGCTTGGCCCCAAATGTTTTGAGGCAATGAGTTTTCATCCGAATTATACACTTTTTTTTTTAAAGAAGTATTTTCTTTTACAAGTTTTAAAATAGTCACCTTTCAAATTGGTTTAATGGTTGAATTCGACTATAATGGTGTTGGTGGTGTTGTGTTGGGGGGGTTGATTATATTAGGGAAGTCTGAGCACCTGATCTACCTTTGCTGTATACTACTCATTGGGTACATCTACACAAGGTGCATTAATGTGCATTAGCCTAATTTAATGTACATTAAGTGTGTGTGTCTACATGTGCATGCTCTTAATGCGCATTAAAAATGGCAAATTTAGGCTAATTGTGCCTAAATTTGATATCTGTAAATGCAGGTATCAAATTTAGGCATGATTAGTTAAAGTGCATTAGTGCACGTGTAGACACATCTTGGCACTAACTTTAGTGCCAGGTCTGATCAGCCAGTAGGGGGCCGCCCTGAGCCCAGCCCCAGGGCTCCTGGCTGGCCACCTCCCCTCCCCCAGGGCTGTGCTGCTCTCTGGCAGCCCCTAGCTATAGGCTTTAAAGACCAGAAGCTATTTTGTGCCCTGGGACACGCACACCAGGAGCCTATACAAGACTACTGATCTGTGCAGGAGCCCAGAACACCATGTGTGCCCCTCTGGACAGGCCACAGCCTGCCCCTTCCTGGCCTGTCCCCTGCTCCATAGCTGTTGCTTGGTCACAGGTGAATGTTGCAAAGAGGTGCAGTTTGCTGCACCCCTTTGCCCAGCCCTGGGATCCCCCCAGTGCTGCTGGCTGGCTGTCTCTGCCAGCAGGGCCAGCTCCTGCTCCCTGCTGCTGCTTGCCTCCAGCTGTCTCCTGTGCTTGCAGGTCCTGTGATGAAGTTCCTTTGCCATGCAGCACTGGGCATTGTTGGCAGCCATCCAGAGCTGGCCACGCAGGCATAGCTGTGCAGGGGCCGAGAGCCTGGTGCAGGATGACTGTCATCATCCTCTTTCCTGTTGAGCCCCAGCCCCGCGCACATGCACATACCCATACCAACCACCAGGGCCCCCAACTGGACCCAGGAGGAGGTGCACAACCTTGTGGCTCTCTGGGGCTGTGCCGATGTGCAGGAGCAGTTCGAGCAGGGTGGGTGCTCAAATGCCCACACTTACAAGGTCCTGTCAGGCAGGATGCAGAAGCGAGGGCACTCGTGGTTGGCACGGCAGTACTGCATAAAGGTCCAGGTCTTGTGGATGGCTGTGACCAACTTCAGCCTTCAGTCCAGTTGTGCCCAAAGCCCATGCCCTTTATAAGGCAACTGACCCGCGTTTTGGTGTCCTCCGAGCTAGGCCACACACATGTGGGCAGTGCCGCACCTGGATAGAGAGGAGGATGCCATACTGGGTCCTTTGCCAGCTCTCTGGGTCCCCGGGCAGCTATTGCTGGCTCTTGACAGCTGCCAGCAGCACCCAGCATAGGAGCACGGCAAGGGACTGGCAGCCGTGCATCAGAGGCTATGCTAAACGGCACCTTCAGGGGTAGAGCAGGCTGCTGGGGGTGTGCAGCAGCGAAGTGGTGCTGGCCCTTTTGTCAGAGACAGCCTACAGCTCTGTTCAGCACCCACCTGGCCCAACAGCAGTGCCCTGACAGCTGTGCAGCAGCTCAGTGCTTGGCAGCATTGCTGGGGTGGTAGGAGTTAGGGAGCAGGCCCTGGGTATCCCCTGGCCCTCAGGCTTCCCGTGGTGTGTGCTCCAGGGCACAAAATGTCTGAATGATTTTGGGTTTTTCACTCTCTGTACATTTTTCTAGCCGTTGCTATTTATCTCTGTTTCCTGATCACCACATTTATCCCACAAAATTTAAAAACACTAAAAGAATGACAGACCTACATAAAATAGGTTTGACTCCTTCTAATTGCACCTTTCAATCTTTTAAACTGTCCAGTAAGCACACACATGTGTAGACATGTGTGCTTACTGCACAGTAAACTCAGCAAATGTGCAGTAATGTGCCTTGTGTAGATGTGCCCATTGTTTCATGGATGACTACAACAAAATGCTTATATTTTCAGTGGTGACATTTGTTCTGTTTTTAATTAATTTACTAACTTTCAAAATGTTTTCTTTACATCACATAGATACCTCAAACAGTCTTTTTTTCAATTATTCATATTGTTTACAATGTATTTTCATGTTTCTCCTAATTTCTTGTTTTGTTGTTTTTGTGTGTTCATACAATAACATGACTAGCATCGTAGACAAACTGTTTCTCTTTTTGAATTCTACAAATAATTCTTTTCTATGTGCTATGGAATATAGGTACAATACCTAGGGCTTAGATTGAACAGTGTGGTCATTGCCAACTCTCTTAGTATAACTGCGTTAATCTTCAATTTACATGCGCTCCATTGTTGTAACTAATTCTTATATTCTGAGGCAGCTGAATGAATGATAAGTTGTGAACTCGGTTGTATTGTACTGCTTGTAGTATGGGCCATGTTCTGTCCTCAGTTGTGTTTGTTCCAATCCACTGAAATCACTGAGGTTTGTGTGGATGAAAGAGAACAGAATTTAGCTCAATTACCTTAGCCTACTGGTATATGAATGCTCTCTAACACCATCTGCCTTCTGTGAGAGTTTGCACAAGAATTGGAACAAAAGAGAAAATAGGAGCAAGAGTTCATTAGTAGAACAGAGTGCTCAGGGTTCAGAACTTCCAGTACAGTCATGTTACATGCTTAAATACTGCTTTCCTTGCATGCAGCTGCCTCCTGGCCCTCTTATACATTTTCTATTGTGCCATCTAACAATGGCTTTTGAACATATTTAGTAACAGCAGATTTAATTCCTAACTGGATATGTGAAAAATTCTCTGCATTTTGCTTCATTGCAAATTTTATAGCACAACCAAAACTTTTCCTGAAAAGAGCAAAAAAAGATGTATTCTCCATTTTTGAAGTTGGTAGCCTATAGTTATGAGAAAAGCAGGAAATGGAGATGTTTAGTATGTCTCAAAATTAGGACACTTTTATGTAGGTGCCCAAACATGCATATAAGAATGGGATTTTCAGCACAACCCAGGAAATTTAAGAACCAAATTTTCTCAAAATTCTAATTCTATTTGACACCTGTTGAAAATCTCACCCCAAAGACCTTAACATTTAGTAGACAAATATGAGAGTGTTAGCTTCAGTGCAAATTCTGCAGTTCCCATAACTTTCTCTTCAAATGATGAGAGAAGATCTTTCATGGTGGTGTAATTAGAGATCAGTGGTTGGAACTAATAGCCTTACTGTTGGGTGGGCAATAGTGCTTCAGGCACGGCATGATTATTAAGTAGAATGCGAAGCAGCAGTATCTTCTAAAACAAAAATAACTTACAGGAGCTCCTGGGGAGCTGACTACTTTCTTGATCTTCATGTAAGTGCTAAGTACTAGTGTTCATAAAAAGATCTTAGTGCTAATCCTCCAGTAGGTTCTTTTGAAATATGATATGTTTAACTTTTTTCATACTCTTATAAAAGTTTTTAATATGCCTCCCACACTTCTTTCACTGAATACGGTCTCTGATTTATTAATGCATAATTTAGCCTGGAAATCAGTTTAACTGAATCCCATCTGTCATTCAGCATCAGTTCTTCTATTCTGCAGAATGGTGGTTTTATTTATTTATTTATTTTTTTGAAGACCCATTTTGTAGAGACTGGATCATATCTATGCCTACTTTAAAGAGAGAGAGAATCTAAAAAAAATATCTTTATTGTTTAAAAGATTGAAAGGTGCAATTAGAAGGAGTCAAACCTATTTTATGTAGGTCTGTCATTCTTTTAGTGTTTTTAAATTTTGTGGGATAAATGTGGTGATCAGGAAACAGAGATAAATAGCAACGGCTAGAAAAATGTACAGAGAGTAAAATTCACTTCTGTGCAGAGGCTAATGTGACACCTGCATACTTTGTGAGTCCACTTATAATCTCAAAGTACCACTCAACTGTAAGGTACATACATACCAAGCAAGCTTGCTCCTCCTTACCAAAGTATCTCAGGCCTCATCTGCTATACTCTCAATAGTTCTGTTGATGGTCTGTCCTGAGACTGTGAAGTGGGCAGATATTGGGTGGGCTGAGGCTGCAAACTGATCTGGACTTGCTCTTTAAGATACAATTCAAACATGCATCTCTATAAAGAAGCCTAACAAATGAATCTGTTGTACCACTTAGTCCATAAGAGGAGGAGTGGGAGAAAGGGCCCCCTATGCTGCTTGGCTCACCTCTTCCACGCCCCAAATTGCCCCACTACCCTCCATCAGCGAGATTCTCCTTCACCCTACAATCAGCCCCTACCCCACAGTGGATTGCTCTCCCATCGCTGATTGGCCCCTCCACCCCTGAATCATTGCCCTGACACCCGAGGAAGTCTGAGAGTAGTGTGTGTTGGGAAGGTTCTTTCTCCTTGCCTGCTCCCGTGCTCCTTCCAGCCCATGCTGCCTTCACACACCTGGATCCAGCCCCCAATGGACCCCACAACTGGCTGGCAGCTTCTTGACCCCTTCTGTCCTCCCCACCTCCTGACTCCCCTTCAGTTGTAGGGTCTGGAAGGGATTGTATCTGGGTGTGCAAGGCAGCATGGTCTACAGGCACCCCTGGAGTAGGCGGTGGGGGGGGTGGAACCCCCCCACTGGCACCTCAGCTACTCTTGGGCTGATTGGGGCAGTGATCTGGGTGTGGAGGGACCAATTAGGAAAAGAGGAAGCAATTGGGGTGGCAGTGGAATGATTTGGGGGCCAAGGGAGCAATTTGGGGGCAGGTGGGGCAGCATTCCAGCAGCTCAGCACCCACCCATTTCCTCAGAAATTTATTTAACTCAAGCTATGTAACATAGCTCAAAGATAATCCTTGCCTAGACTGTAGCATAACTTTAAGACACCTAAAGGGCACTTAGCACTTGTTAATGAACCTTAATGTATAATGATGATTCAAGTTTTAAGTGCTCTTAGCATGATCTAATTGTAATGTGTAATATAGACTCATATCCTCTGGATCAGGCACAGAAGAGAGTACCTAAAAGGCACTGACACATGGATTAAATAGGGTTAGAAGTTAAAATCAGATTTTAAATTAGTCTGGTAAAAACCAAGTCCTGAAGTTTGGAAATGAGCAAAGGAAGATTAATGATATTCCTGATGTCAGTTTGGTATTAATTCAGCGAGTCACGACTAAGAAAGTAATTCCACAGAGCGACCCAAGCTTGTGGTGTTGACATCAACCCTTTATTAGTAAACCTTACCCTGTAATCTGCAGGGTGCTGGTAATTAGTGGAATTAGGGATGACCTTTCAAATTTGGTTCAAAATTACTTTGTGATATTTTTATTAGAACCAATTACTACAGGTTTGTAAATCCTCAGATTGGAACATTGTCAGGTTTGAATTAACTCTCTTTCTTTTTGGTCATATTTCACTTCAAGGTTCAGGCTTGTGTTTTTTCTCTGGTTTATTGCTTCTTGATAAGTAAGGCCAGTGACCACAGAGTGTGAGCTCCTCATTATGAGTTTTCTAGAAGCACATGATTTAGACTTGAAATGTACAATGAACAACAGCACCAAAAAGTCTGCTGAGAGCCAGGTAATGCCAGCAAACTGCAAAAAGCCTGAGCACGTAGTTTTGGGCTCAAAAAGTGATTAAATCAGCTGGTGTTAGTCAGAAACCTAACTGCTACTTTCTGTACAAATTGCAAACTACTAAACAAATGAGTTAGAATTCCAGCCAGTATAATCAGTCTGGCAGGACATAAAAACACCTGATCAGCATCTCTAATATAGGAAAAGGAGGCCTACAAGAAGTCTGGAAATATTTTGTTTGCTTCAGACACAGGGTTTCTGCAAGGGCCAAGGCCATTACTTCTGTGCTTTAATGTATTAAATGGATGGGAAGCAGTTACTCTTTAAAAAAGTCTCCCTCCATTCTAAGTATTAATTAGTTAAGCTAAATAGGTGTTAAAGGAAAAGAAACATATTAAAGAGCTGTAAGCAGTTTAAGACCTTGACCACATGAGCACCTGGTGCTGCATCAGGAGCACATGTAAAAATGCCCTATGGTACTCCTTTATGTTTATATCAGTTTACTTTAAATAAGTAGGCTGCAAAAGAAGGTATGACATGAGTGCATGGTTTTCTGTGTAATGAGTACTAAAAAAGAGAGTGAGTCTGAGGAGCACTCAACTTTATGCTGAGCTAGCCTGTATTTGTACATAATGTTTTTATACCACATTACGTTGAAGTCCATTTGCAATTAAGTGGTAGAGTACTAAATGCTTTAACCAAATTTCAGGGACACCTAAGATGGGATCTCTTTATAATTTAGTCATATCTCTAGATAATATCTCACATGACATGGATATTTGACAGCCAGTTTGGTTAAGGTCAGTGGAATTTGTGTGTGTATTTATATTGCAGGTGGTTTCATCAAAACACAAGGTACATTCCTTCACTGTCATGTACCATGTATAATTGTTAACACTGGAGTGAAACAGCTGGACTATTCTACTATGCTGATTAATTTTGCATCTTTTTTGCACACATTTAAATGACAACATGAGAGGTAAGCAGAGGAGAATCAGACCAAGAAACTGCCAGTGTTCCTCAATGATTGCAGGGTTGCTAGGAAAAGTTGAGCATGAGGGAGGACTGTTGAAGCAATGACAAAGAAGAATTGGAGCAATTTTCACTGAAGGAGAAAGATGAGTCAGACTCAAGGAGCACTTCTTTGTTTCCATGGTAAATTACTTGTACAGTTGAATATTGAAATTAGGACATAATAATTGTGTATTTAAAAATAGAGAGGGACCTACATTTAATTCCAGACCGTCAGGAAACTTAATCTCTGGAGCCAAGCCTTTTCATGTAAAAACTTATGTTTTAGTTATGTATATAGAGATATGTAATTACCCATACACATTACACATCTGGATGCACAAATGCAAGTGTTTATGGATTCCTATAATTCATATTATTTTCATATTCATAATTGAACCCTAACTTCTGTTTTTTTTTTCCTTCTCTTTCTCAGGAGAAGACCGTAAGGTATATATGAACAGAAACACCTGACTATGCTAGAATTGGAAAAAGCTTAACTGGATCTACCTCTGTGAGAATTAAGAAGGTAACATGATTAAATTACTATATTTACCTACTGAGCTTTTACAGTGGCCTATGGACCACTGGACTATCCTGTGAAGTGCAAGGAGTTTGGACATTGTGCGGGCCGGGCGCGAGCCGGGCCCTTTTTCGTGCTGCACGCGGGCTGTGGCCAGCAGCCCGGGCACGCGGGGTCGGAGAGAGGGGCGCGACAAGCTAGAATTAGGCACAGACTCGTAGCGGTAGATTTAAAGATTGTTTACTTACACGGAGATGGTTGCGGTGCAGGCTGGAAAGCTTGCTTGAGTTGAGGTTACAGACAGGAAAGAAGAGAGGCGGACAAGAGTTCTAAACTCGCGAACTCTAGCCCAATCCGGCTGAAGGCTCTAAACACGCGAGCCAGTCGTGTCAGCCGGAGAAAGTACTCATACAAAAGAGCTCTGAATAGACTCACATGAAGTTTGCTAGGCTCCGTGGAACTTGTGCTCTGAGGTAGTCCGGTTGTCTGAACAACTATGTCAGTTGTTCCAGCTGAACTCACACGAAGTTTGCTAGGCTCCGTGGGTCCGGTTCTTTTGCGCACAGGGAGGGATACGTCTAGGAATCTATCGGCGACGGGGAGAGGCTAGAGGTTGATCAGACCTCTGTTGCCTGCTTGAAATGCGCTGGGTCCGTAAGGATCCGCAGCGTTTAGAGATCTTCACACAGTGTGAAGTCTCCTCCTCCTGGTGTTCGTGGAGTCCTCCAACTTGGGCGGAAACCACTCAAGCTTTTTATACGGCTAGCAAGCCAATCACTAGCCGCTACATGTGAATAATTTAGAACTGGCCAATAATGGGGCTCGAATTAGCATACAAATGGCGGGAACTCTTTGCAATGAGCATTTCTGTGCTGCAACAAAGAAATGCACCCTGCAAAGAAAGCTACAAATTGGCGGGAAATTCTCCCTTGCACCGGGGTTTTCTTTTGCAGCAGAAAACTCCACCGTGCAAAGAAGCTGCAATTTAGCGGGAACAATTTAGCAGTGCCGAAGCACACAAAAACAAAAATCACACCCTTTGGGTTGTGACAGACATAAATTTCGGGGAAATATGTTGAGCCCTTTAAGTAGATTTACAGTTAGTTGTGCATCCATCCTTTGCAATGGATGGCACAATATTTTCTTTTGCAGATCCTGCATCTGGAACAGCTTTTACCCACTAACGTAAAAGCTGATAGATCTAGATCCACAAAAGGACATGGGTGTATGAAGCAGGACTTAAATGGACTTTGGGCACCTAAGACCAAGAGTACAATCTATAGAATATTTACTTAACCCTCTGAGGGCCTAAATTTTTATGAGTGGTCTCCCTAACGTGCATAGAATGGTGGCATTTTGCATGCCTGCAACTGTTGCCATCTTGGTCACGCTGGGCATCTTGATGGGATTTCCAAACATGGCATCCCTGGTTTCTGGGCCTACCTCACTGGATGGTTTCTGGAGTTTATTCAATTACATTCTTTTCATCACAGTTGCCCATCTTCAATAAGAAGAGTGGAGGATGCTTCTACCCAACCTGGGTGGCTAGAGTACTCTTGTAGGAGGCTGGAGATGTTGCTTGAACCAGCTCATTAATCCAGGTCTCCTACTTACGAGGTTAATGCTCTAACCACTATGCAAGGAGTAGGCAATCTATGGCCTGCAGCCTGGACATAGCCCACAGAGCCTTTGGATCTGGCTTATGAAGCCATGGCTTTGACAGTGGTTGGCAATTGAGGAGAGCAGGTGTGACTGCACACACTGTGCTACACCTGAGGACTCCAGCAGTGGGGGAGCCTTCCTAGCAAACAGGTGGCACTGGCTGTGATAGAGGGAAACTTTGCCTGTGCAACATCACACCCAGGGAGCAGTGATGGAAGTGGCCGGGCCCTAGCTCCTGCCTGCCTTGGACCTGAGCTGGGTCATTCTGGCCCCCAGCTGGAAAATATTGCTGACCCCTGTATTTTGCTATTATACAATAAGTAGGCTGTGCCTCCTCCAAAGAAAAGAATGATTGAAAGGTTGGTCTTAGGCACTAAGTCCCTAGAGAAAGTTCAGGGCTTAGTGTGGTTCACCCAAGAACTCTTTCTCTCTGCTGAGAGTGGGAGTGCTTATTGGCACATGCCCCATGTTACACTAAGGTGGCTGTTTTGGGAGATAGTTTGTTTGGAATATGGTATGCCTCAGCATGTTGCTCCCCAGTGCTTCACAGACATGCATTTGGGGGTCTTAACTCAGGCCTTGAATTCTGTTCCAAAAGCTGAGTGGAATAAAAATTAAAGGCATGCTCAGCATCATCATGACTATGTCTCTTTGTAGATCTGTGATGTAACATTTTCCTTTCTCCATGCCTCTGAATTCCTCTGCTGTGATTGTTTTTAATTGAACTCTGAAGCAGTCATGGATACAAATTGGATAAAGAAAATGACACAAAGTAAAGTTGTATGCATCAAAGACAGAAGGTTCTGAGGGCACCACAAGGCGTATAACATGTGTTGCTTCCTTCTGAGGCAGGTCATTGACAAGATACAGACAGGCAGGGTTCTCTTGTTCTGTGCTGGGTTATATGTTATGAATGATTTATCCAGCTTCATCAGTTACGTTGGAGAAGAACAAAGCTGCAAGTCCTTTGTCTTGTTTTCACCCCTCCACCTTATCTCTTTTTCTCAGTCCTTCTAGAGCACAACGTATAGTATTGCTTAGAAATGTCCAGGAAGATTCTGGACTTTAGAACTAGTGAGACTCAGTGTATTGAGTATAATTAATTTGGGGGAAATTCATCATTGTATGAAAACATCTTCTGCCTTAGCTGGTTTAGGTGTAATGCACCACTGTGGTGTGAGGGTGCACATAGTCAGGATAAATTGTCTTAATAAACTCTTTTTTATTTGGTCGAGCAATGATAATAAACTTGTAATGGTTGTGTGCACTGGCAGGCAGGTCAATAATCTGCTTCCTAAACCACTCAGAATTACATTAGACCACTCAGAAAAAAAGGCTTATTACAGTTAATCTTCCACATACATCTTTAATCTCTCACTTATATTAAACTCAGATGAAGAAAAAACTCTACCATGTAAGAATATGGTTCTCAGCAGTTGACATCACATCTACACTTTTCAAGAAAAATGACATGTTTCTGATTTGCTACTGGATTTAAATTAAACTTCACAACTCTTCTATGATGAATGGAAGGGACATATATGGTACGGAATGCAGTAGCTTCTTAGCAGTAGTGGAATATAATTGCATATATAGTGTAACAGAGAGATATAGAGAACGATACAGGGGTGTAGGTTGTAACCATGTTGGTCTAAGGACATAGGCAGACAAGGTTCTTTGGGTGAATCTGATATCTTTTATTAGACCAACTTAAATAGTTGGAGAAACTTTTTTTTTTTAAAGCAAGCGTTTGGGTTCAAGGGTTTGGTGAAGGCATCAATATTTTATTAGGATTCAGTACTTTTGAATACTCCTGCTTGTGCTGTTGAGCTCTGGAATGCTTTTAGGCTCATTGTCCAATAATACACTTAAGGGCATTCAGTACCTCAGAGTTGAGTGAGGAAGATGCACAATTTTAAGACCTGTGCATGGAATTTATTTTACTGTGGAGAATACTCCCCAGGAACTGGTATATATAATGAGTAACAGAGCTCATTTATAGATGCAGAGATGGCACTATAGAAGCGTTCTGTAAAACAAATGTTTAACACACAATTAGTATACGTTCCTTGTTTGGGACACAGTAAAAATATTTTGATACCAAAATAATAGTGTGGGCTAGATCCTCCACTTGTACAGAAAACTGACATGCAGGGAACTCTACAAACAATACTCCTGCTTCAGAGAATCAGCTGCTGCTTTAGAGTATCCAGACTCACTGGAGGCCATGAGGTGTTTGCATGGCAAGTCTCCCCAGAGATTTCAACAAAGGAGAGCAGCTTTGACTGGGTTAAATAGGATCACTGCTGGTAGAGACGGTCTGGAAAATAAGGCCTATAAAGTTTCTTTACTTAGTTTTAGTCTATTTAAATCCTATGAATGTGTACATTTTCAATGCAATATTTTTGCGATGAAGCACCTTATGTATCTTTTATATTTGCATGTTGCATTCTAAATATTTCTTTAAGAAGCTTTCTTTAAGAGCTTTTTAAAGAAAGCTTTATTTATTTCTTTGGGGATTTATAGATGCTTAAAATGTAGAGAAATATTATTTTACAAGCAAGAAAACTGGGAAACAAGAAGGTTATGCAACTTTTCCAGGGTGGATGAGTGTACCCCCTCTGGGGGGAGCCTGTTCCAAACCCTTGGCACTTGACTTTGTAAAGAAGTTTTTCCTTGTGTCTAGCCTGAAGCAATCTTCAATCAATCTGTGCCCATCATTTTGTGTCTTCCCCTGGGGGGCCTTGGTGAATTGTTGCTCCTCCAGGCCCTGATGTACACCCCTGATATACTTCTAGGCTGCCACCAAGTCCCCTCTGAGTCTTCTCTTCTCCAAGATGAACAGTCCCAAGTCTTTCAGCCTCTTCTCATATGACCTGGACTCTAGCTCTCTAATCATGCACATGGCCCTCCTTTGGACTCTCTCAAGCTTCTTCACATCCTTAGTTGTTGGTTAACTGAAACATAAAATAGCTTCTGTCTTAAATTTCTGACTTACAGTTCATACATGGTAAGAAATAAAGTGTATGTAATGGTGTATGTAGTAAGACTGTGTGTAATGGTGTTCTTCAGTGTTCTTCAGTTGTTGCTATTACTGTTTGGACTAACAAAAAAGTCTCTGCACAGCAGTAGTACCTGATGAGGTTATCAGATTCTCCTAAATTAAAGGAAACATGAAAATGACTCCAATCAGATACTATAGCTCTGTGTGTGAATGCTTATTTATTAGCTCAAAGGATAGCTTACTCCTGCACAGCTGAGGGATTTCAATCCTTCAAGATTTAGCCCTGATTCAGCAAAGTACTGAAGTACTTTCTTAGTTGTTATTGACTTCAACAGGACTTAAGTATGTGCTTTGCTGAATTGAGGCTTTAATATGTACACACTTTCCTGAGATTGCCTTTTCTTGTTTTCAACTTTGGTTTGATATGATGCAAACTGATGCTGAAGGAAAAAAAACCCTTTCACTTCAGAGTAGATTTCATTAATATCTTCAGGTTTTCTTTCCCCCCCTCCCCCTCCATCTCATTTTTTGAGAAATGGCTCTGAGCTGCAAAATTCAGACAGGGACTGGATTTGCATTAAATTGGAATGTTGGGTTCCAATTTCGGATTTCGGACCCAGATGCCTTGTTTTGGGTGGGGGGAAACCCACCCTCAGACCAACCATAACCTTTCCATTTGATAATAAGCAAATTTATTGATACACAGTGATAACAGAAATGAAGCAATACAAACAATTGAGCAGTTCTGTATATTTACCAAATCCTAGGGCTGTCGTCAAAGTCAAAGTACACCTGGCCAGAATGCAGTCTTCACTCTGAGGTGGTCTTAGGTGTCAGATGTCAGCAGCCTGGAGGCAGGATACTGAGGCCCACACCCCGCAGTGGGATGGATGAGATGGGCTGGTGGTGTGCCCTCTGTCCATGGTGGCCTTGGGAACCCCTCCCAGGGATTGGCATGGGGATGGGGACCTGGGTGGAATGGGGAGGGACCATTTGTTACTCTCAAGTCTCTGCTTTTTTCTTCCCCCTGATGACTCTTGATCCATGGCTGTTGCTGGCTGGTCTCTCTGTGGTTGTCACACATCCACGTAGCTCATCACATGCACACATACTAATTTGGTCTTTCCGGGCTTTTTCCTAATTTGGTCTGTTCCCCCAAAACCATGACTCAGGCCCTCCTGTTCTGGGGCCTTGTTAATTGGTGCCATCCTTATCTTATGTTATGGAACAGCATGGTACATGCCCCCAGTTTCTCAGACTGTGTGTATATCCAGTGGCCTTGTTGTGTTAGACAGACTGTCTGTTTTTGAAGGCTGTGTAACTCTGTATGTGAGACCCAAGCTTTTTAGAAATCAATTAACCCCTGATGCCAACCCTGAACCATTCTAATGCATATACCTATAAGCCAATTCCCAAATAGCAAACCTTTAAATACCATTTTCTGAGCCAAGAGAGGAGGTTTGGGAATTGAGTTTTTGTTTGGTTCATGTGGGTCTGCTACAAAAGTTCACATTTGGCTCTGAGTTCTATAAAATCCAGGGATGTTTCAGTCTAAACATTTGTGTTGGGTTCACTGTTACTATTTTCAATGGAATTTTTTTTACCCATGGTTGTGTTGTGTTACTTAAGTAGCCTTTCTGTATATGAATGTGCTTGCGCTTGATAATTTTCCTTGTTCATAGTTTTATTAGGTATACCAACAATTCTTGTGTTTCAAAGGCTTTTGACTGGGGAGTACTCTCAGGTCCCTTATCAGTCAACCTTCTTTTACCACCTATGGTCCCAGCAGGACAAACACATCTTGCATACATTTCTGATTTCCCAGTGGAAGGTCAGTTTACTGTGATGTCTTTTCAGTCCTTTGAACTTTAAAGATCTTTGTTTCCTTATGGCAACAAAAATAGGTGGCAAAAATAGATTAAAAAAAAAAAAAAGGAAAAAATCCTTGTGGTCTTATGTTAAACCTCAAGGCATTGCTTTCACTTTCTGAGTTACTTTGCAAGCTTTATTATATTTTTCAATAATTACTGGGTATCACTTCAAGAAATTTTGTGTTCCAAATGAATTTACAATGAAAGAGTCAAAATGGAAAGTACCTCACAGTAGATCAAGGAATGTATCAATGACACCTGATCTTTGCATAACTCTTAAAGGAAAAGTTACCTTTTCTGGCCCAAAAGGTATTTTCCTTCTTTAAGGGTGAAAATCATGGGTTCCATGTATAGAATAACTATATCTACATATATTTCTATAGTTATATATAGACTACAGGAGCTTTAGCTATACCGAGTCCTCAGTGCTTACTGTATCTTCTGAATTTTTAGGACTTAAAATAACATAAAACAGAAGATGTATTAAGGGCTGGATTGTTCCTTATATTTATTACTTGGTGACACTTTCAAAACTACCAAAGTCTTACAGCAGCGTCATTACATTCTTAAAAGAAAGTGGCATCATCCTGGTCATAACACCACATGCTGTGTTCACACTGGTGAACCAGAGCAGGTGCTTAAGGAAAGGTGTTACTATTTCTGCATCTGTGCCCAGTCCTCCAGAGCACTGGGTTGCATTCATCCTACATGTGCCTTCTACAGATTCAAAACCGGCTCCTAATCTTTTTTCAAATGCCTCATTCTTTTTACTTAGACATTATGTTCATGGCTCACTTTCTCTACTTAGATGTAATATCCCTTTTGCTTTCAGAGAAACAATGTGGTTTTCTGAAATACCCGAATCGTAATTGTGTTTAAGTATTTAAAATGGCAATGCCAATGGGGTTTGTAGGAAGCTGTGGGGTTATGTGGAGGAGGAGGGTGACTGGGGGTGGGTGCGTGGGTGCATGTGTGTGGTGGGGTGTGTAGCATGTAGCAGTGAGCAGGGCTCCACCTCAGAGGTGTGAGGATATGTTTGAGGTTACGGTATTTGTGGGATGTGTGATTGTGTGTGGAGGAGGGTGTGTCTGTGGGGTTTGTGGGGAGGGTTTGTGGGTATGTGGGATGAGCATGGGATCCCCCGCATGCACTTCTGTCAGCCGGTCAGCACCTGCCTCCTCTTCTCAACAGCCTGGAGCCTATGCACCCTGCGGCACTTTCCTGCCACTACCAACAGTGTGCGGCCCCAGCGTGGCCTGGGCTTGCTCTGCACCACTCAGCCATGGTGAATCCTGCCATCCCTGTGCATTCAGCAGGGGTGGGGCAGCTCCTTCTGGCTCCTGCTGCTGGCACCAGACCCGTGGTAGTGGCAGGGGCCAGTGCGCGCAGCCCTGACTCTGACCCTGACACCGCACGCCCCGTGCTGGCTCCAGACTTGCCTGTCAGGGCTGAGTAGCAGTGGTAGCAGCAGCATCAGGCAGAAACTGTTGCTTGGTGAAGGGGGCGGAAGTGGCCCCTCCTCTTCCCCCTTATTCCCGCAAGACATTTTTTGGTGCGGCTGCCCACACTGAGCTGCAGTGTGGCTCTGTCACTGCCACCTCTGGGCTGCTCTTTGGCTGCTCTGCACTGTCACTGCTGTCATGCTGAGTAGCCCAGAGGTGGCAGTGACGGAGTGGCATGGCAGCTCGGTGTGGCGTGGGCTCTGGGCAGCTGCACCAAAAACTGCCCAGTGGCAGTGAGTGGGAGGGGCCACTTTCCCCCCACACAAAGCAACAGTTTCTGCCTGGGGCTACCACTGCTGCTGCTGCTGCTGCTCAGGCCAGAGGGGCAAGCCCAGAGCTGATGCTGGGGCCCAGGCTCAACAGTGGTGGCATGCAAGAAAAACTGCTGCTCAGTGTAGGGTAAAGGCAGCCCCTCCTCTTTACTGGTGCAGCTGCCTGGAGCCCACGTGGGGCTGCCTTGCATCTGCTCTGTACTACCAACACTGCCCAGCTGGCAGTGGGCAGGAAAGTGGGAGTGAGTGGGTGTGTGGAGCGCAGCCACTTCAGGGCGGGAGCATGGGGCCTGCGCTGGTGTCTCGAGGCCAGTGCTGGTGGGACCTAGAGTGGGGCAGCAGGAGCATTGGGTGCAGTGGCAGCTGTACTGGAGGGGGGACAAAGGTCCCGCACTCCTGCCACCCCACTCTGAGTCCCTCTGGCACTGGCCCTGGACATGGGCGCAGGCCTCACGCTCCTACCCAGCTGTCCTTATGCTCCACATGCCTGCTTGCTGCCACTATCCCCCACTTGTAACTGCCATTTCCCTGCTTTCTTGTTGGCTGCTGGCTGCTCCAGCACCACGTGGCTCCCAGATGCATGGCCGGACTGCGGGAGCACAGAGCCCATGCCGGTACCCCAGGGCCAGGACCAGGAGGGTGTGTCTATGTTCATGGGGCAAATCCCACATGCACACCTCACCATACACATACACCCCCCTTCGCACTGCCATACACACAGACCCCCACATCCACACCCACCCACACTCCACATATCCACACACACACCTACATGCTCCCTCACTCCACACCCACACTTATGCATCCCCACAGACACCCGAACACCCACACCCCACTACAATCCTATACTAACCCCAATGTCTGCCACCCCCCCCACAACATACAAGTGTAACACCTCATTTTAAGCTATTGTGCAATCCCCTCTGTATGCACTACGCAAACACATGTAAATCAGGTCAAAAGTATTTTTGAAATCAAATTAATATTGTAGATATTTGCTTTTTAGAATATAATTTGGTATTTTTCTGGTTCCGAGATGGCAAAACTTATTGCTGAAAGGAATACTTGTGGGGGCAAGGGGAGGTACTTCTGGTGGCAAAGGTCAGGGGTTAGGGGGTAGGACTTCTGCTTATAAGATGGTGACCAGGGGGCAGGGCAGTTGTCAAGGGATGGGGCTACCCATGTGGCCCTTGACAGCTTGCCAAAATTTGGTAAGTGTCCCTTGGCCCAAAATAATTGCCTGCTCCTGATATAAACCCTTTCCTTTGCAGTGGGGTACCCCAGGGCTTGGTCCTCGAGCCTGCACTGTTTAACATCTTCATCAGCAACTTGGACGAGGGGGTGGAAAGCATGCTGTCCAAGTTTGCTGATGACACTAAGATGTGGGGCGAGGTGGACACACTTGAAGGGAGAGAGGCTGCAACTAGATTTAGGCAGACTACAAAAGTGGGCAGACGAGAATAGGATGGGGTTCAACGGAGACAAATGCAGGGTGCTGCACCTTGGGAGAAGGAATCCACAGCATACATACAGGCTGGGGGGTTCCCCTCTTGAAAGCACAGAGGCAGAAAGGGATCTTGGAGTCATTATTGACTCCAAGATGAACATGAGCTGCCAATGCCAGACTGCAGCCAGCAAGGCCAGCCATACCTTGTCATGCATCCAAAGGTGCATCTTAAGCCGGTCCAGAGAAGTGATACACCCCTTCTATGCGACTTTGGTCAGGCCGCTGTTGGAGTACTGCGTCCAGTACTGGACGCCGCACTTCAAAAGGGATGTGGCCAGCCTGGAGAGGGTTCAGAGGAGGGCCACCTGCTTGGTGAGAGGGCAGCAGGACAGGCCCTACGAGGAGAGACTGAAGGACCTGAACCTGTTCAGCCTCAGCAAGAGGGGACCTGGTGGCTGCCTACAAGCTCATCAGGGGAGATCAACAGCAAATAGGCAAAACCCTTTTCTCCCCAGCACCACCTGGGGTGACAAGGATCAATGATAATAAGCTGATGGAGAATAGGTTTAAGTTAGCGATCAGAAGGCAATATTTTTACAGTTAGGGTGGCCAAAATCTGGAACCAACTTCCCAGGGAAGTGGTCCTCGCCCCTACCTTGGGCAAATTCAAGAGGAGGTTGGACGATCACCTGTCTGGGGTCAGCATTCATTCCTGCCTGTGGCAGGGGGTCAGGCTAGGTGATCTGTTCAGGTCTCTCCTGACCCTAGCTACTGTGAAACTATGAAACGATGAAACAGGTAAGATTTCAGAGATGGATGGAGTCAATAATAATCAAAAGCTCTGTTTTCCCCAGTAACTATTTAGTGGCATATTTGGAATCAGTGGACTCTATTTACATAGCTATCTATATCACAGAAGTACTGGCAAGAATGTGCACATATAGCATAGTGGCTAACATATATACATTAAACTACCTTCTGACCTGGGAAATGATAATTGCTGAAGCAATGGGAAGGCAGGATGGGCAAGCCTGCTTAGCTGTTGCTCATGAGATATCTGTTCTGTGGAATACGCAGAGGACTTGAGTCTCCAGGGTTGCCATTCAAAGCAGGAAATACACTTCCCATTTTTTAAAGGAAAAATAGATTATCAATAAATAATGGAGTGAGATGTGATATCTCTTTGTTCCTTTAAGAATTTCTGAGCTTGGAACATTTTGTAAGATTTGGCATGGATATCTAGGGACTGAGCTGAAGATGGTGAACATATGGGAAAGCCCAGGAGGAAGCATGCAGTTTTAACTTCCAGCCCTTGTTTTTGGGTTGTTACACTAATATAATGAAAGGACATTAAATGATCTGAGGTTATTAAACCCTAAATGTTACTGAGTCCTTTTGGGGATCACATGCAAAATGTAATTAAACCAAGCCTAGATATTTTAACTTGTAGCGCAACATTCTTTCAATATAAACTGATTTTGGCTGAAGTTTGGAAGTTGTTCATTAATTTGTTCACTTTTTGATCAGTAATGTGCATAGACATTGTCTTCTGCAGTTGGGTCTAATAAGCCAGTAACTACTAATAACATGAAGTTGTGGTACAGATCAAACCATTACCCAGAAAGGCATATGTTGATAAAAGATTGTTAAAATCCTG
>NW_005842070.1:1791260-1792738 GCF_000455745.1 Alligator sinensis | reverse complement strand
TGCTGAACTGAAGATTTTTCAGCTACTAGTGCTATGGATCAGAAAATGGACACAACCCTAGTCTTTAAAGTACTTAACAGCCTGCACATCCAGAAGAACCTTCCATGACTGATTTTGTAGCCAGGAAGAGAGGTCTTCTCTTATGTTTACTGTTATGTGAGCTATTGCTGGAGGATATTGATAAAGCTTCCTCTACACATTACATGTATTACTCAATTACCTGGTTAATTGTGCAATTAATTTAGGCTGGATACATGTGCAAATTAACTATGATGCCTTTAATAGGTCCAATCAGCTGTAAAGTTATTGCTAGGAAATGTGTAATAATTTTAGAGCTGGTTGCTATTCTGCTTTAATTTGTACATGTAGGCCATGCCCCCGCAGCTGGGAGCCCTGCCAGGTGATCAGCGCTTCCAAGTGCAAGGGCCTATGTGCACCCTCAAGCTGGGGAGCTCCCAGCTGATGCCGACTCCCAGCTGTGAGAGCACATGCCCCCGCAGTTGGGAGCCCCATCAGCTGACAGGACTCCCAGCCACAGGGGCAGCTGCTGTTATCTCCCAGCCCTAGGGGTGCGCCTACATCCCAGTAGCGTGGACACCATGGCACGTGACTGTGTGGCTGGGAAATCACAGCAGCTGTGGCCACAGGAGCCACAGGAACTTGCTTCTTTCTGGTGTAGGGGGTTCCCCTCGTTTGGGATCCCCCTACACCAGCAATAAGGCTTGATGGGATCTGATTCACAGTCCGAGAGTCTTAGCTTCTGCCATGCATGTATGGCATGGCAGGAAGTGTGATTGTGTGGATTGTGCATTAGATCTTCACTTTGGAGGTGGGCAATTATTTTGTCTGGCGGGCCACTTCATGAATTTTGGTGAGCTGTAAACATAAACAAAATCTTTCAGAAGATATCATTTTAATAAATGATAGATAAAGAACAAATTGTATCCTAAACATCAAACATCTACTATAACATAATTTCATTTTATTTAAACAATTAATTTTTGTCCTGATTTTATGTTTTTTTGAATAGTGTATATAGAGGTGATTTCATAGTGGCTCAAAATAAAGTCTTACTTTTGTATATTGTATAGGAGGGGTGTGGGTGCGTGCATGTATGTGTGGGGCTGCCCATTCGCTAGGTCCTGGGAGCTGGGTTGGGGGTGGGGACACAGAGGAAGGGAGCGTAGGGGGTGAGCCCAGCAGAGCTCACCTGGGCCGTGTAGGTGCGGTCCACACTCGCACCCATCTGGCCTACGGCTGCCTCCTGCAGTGGTCCATTATAGGGCAGAGCCCTACCTGCTCCCACCTGGATCAGTCCATGCTACGCTCTTACCCGTATTCACTTTGCATACATCAGGTGGCCTTGCTCTCGCCCTGCCCAGCATGCACAGTTTCCTGGCAGGGCTGCTGCCATAGATGCCCAGGTACTGCTTGGGTCCTCCCACCTCCAGTGGCTCCCTCTCTTGCCCCTGCTGTTC
>NW_005842070.1:1784110-1791229 GCF_000455745.1 Alligator sinensis | reverse complement strand
TCGGAAGAAAGTTGCAGCCAGGCGGCTCTTACTCCAGAGCACAGGGCTCCAGCTTCAAGTCCTGGCCACTTTCGTTCCACTCCATCCACCTGGTTAGTGAGCAGCCAGCAGCAGGTGGCTGAGTGGGTGAAAGTCAGCTGAGAGCTGGAGCTGCCCAGCCATGCGGGGGTAGAAGCCACTCAGCTTCAGCTTCTCCCCTGCCTGGCTGCATCTGTGCTTACCAGCATGCGTCTCCATTGTCACTTCCTTGTGCTACCTGCTGCCCAGACAAGTGCAGCAGGGGTAGGAGAGGAGAAGCCTCTGGAGGCAGGGGGAGCTGAGAAGTATCTGGGTGGCTGCAGTTGCACCAGGACCAGTCCCGCTGGGAAGCTGTGCATGCTAGCTGAGGCTGGGACCATTGGTGGGTGTGGAAGGGAGTGTGGTGCAGGCTGCTCCAGGCGGGGGTGGGTAGGGCTCGCAGAACCACGGGGGCAGCCATGGGCCAGATACAGTCAATTGGCAGGCAAGATCTAGCCCATGGGGCATATTTTGGTGAGACCTGTTTAACATGCACACATAGAGGGGCCCTAAGGAGCTTATTATTCACCAACCAATTTTACTCAGCAAGAACAGCCCTCATGTCAGTTTCTTTGTCACTCTAAAAACACATTTTAATAAAATGAGTTAAAAATATAGTTTTTGTGGAATTTGTCATTTCTATGCAGTGAAAATGTTTTAATTTTCCTGCTTCATATTTATTTTTCCCCTTCACTCTCTTTTATTAATTTCCTTGGTATTGTTCCTCATATATTCTTTGACTTTTTTCATTCTACTTTCCCTTCAATGTTATTTCCATGCATGAAGTTCCCAAAGATTATACTTGCATATGCAGGACCTTTCCTCAACAAACCCATACAACTCCCCACAAAGGCTCCCCCAGTCCACGTGCACTTTCCTCTGCACTCTGGCCCTAATTCAAACTCTTTCTCTCTTAGCTTCCTGCCTCTGACTGATGCAGCAGCCTTCCCTGGTTCTCTTGTTTTGCCCTGGTCTCTAAGGGTGCAAACAGACGGTGTTTTTGTGCCACCATAAAAATATTTATGGCAGCACAAGTTGTGAGCACACAGATATCTTTGCCCCTTGCTATGCTCCAAGCGCCCCAAAATGTTGCCACAGCTAGTCTATATACACAGAGATTCAATTTCTGTTTTAAGGGCCCCATCAGTCTTACAAACACTCTCTCCCCCTTTCCTCCACTTGTCTGTATAATATGTCTCTTTCCTTTCTCTTTTACCTTTTGCTCCAACTCTTCTTCACTCTGTCTACCCCCTCCCTAGAGTCTGTTCTCTCCTTTCCTAGACTTAAACCATCCTCCCTTCTTGCTTTAGTGCCTTCTATGGGAAATCCTTGCCCCCCTTAGGGTCTGTGCAAGGGGGAGACTTTTGCAAAGCGGGGCAATGAAGTACTGTTTTGACAGGCTGAGGACTGACTGGCTAAGCAGAAGCTCTGCAGGAAAGTACCCGGGGATTACAGTGGACAGTAAGCTAAATATGAGCCAATACTGTGCCCTTGTTGCCAAGAAGGCTAATGGCATACTGTGCTGCATTAGTAGGAGCATTGCCAGCCAATTGAAGGAAGTGATTATTTCCTGCTATTTGCTACTGGTGAGACCACATCTGGAGTAAGGTGTCTAATTTTGGGCATGCCACTATGGAAAGGATGTAGACAAAATAAAAAGAATCCAGCGGAGGGCAGTAAAAATAGTGAGCGGGCTGGGGGACATGATTTCTGAGGAGAGGCTGAGGGCTTATGTAGTCTGGAGTAAAGAAGACAGGGTGGTGGTGGTAGGGAATTAATAGCAGCCTTCAGTTATGTGAAAGGGATGGAGGTAGACTGTTCCTAGTTCAAAAGAGGATGTAGCTAGTTTGTTCTCAGTGGTGGCACATAACAGAACAAGGAACAATGGTCTCAAGTTGCAACAAGGGAAGTTTAGATTAGATATTAGGAAAAATTGTCTCGCCAGGAGGGTTGTAAAGCACTGGAACAGGTTATCCAGAGAGGTTGTGGAATCTCCATCCTTGGAGGTTTTTAAGACACAGTTAGAAAAAGCTTTGGCTGGGATGATCTAGTTGGGGCTGGTCCTGCTTTAAGAAGGGATTGGACTAGATGACCTCCTGAGGTCCCTTCCAACCCTAAATTTCTAGGATTCTATACCTGTGCTCTGCCCTTTGCTGGCTCTACTAACTGTGGCAATGCAGGAACCTTTTCCTTTTGGCACCAACACGAGCTGGGTAGGAATGGAGAGGAGGACAAGTCTTAAAAGGGGAAACATTTCCTTTTTTAACCTCCAGTGATAAAACGGGCAAGATTCCGTTAGAGTGGGTTGTGGGGGAAATATTACAAGGGAGAAATGAAGTAAGAGAGGGATGAGTTCTCTTGCTCACTGTGCCCAAAGATAATTGTGGCCGTTTATGACCCCTGGTGCCTCAGTAGAATCTGAACTGGAGACTGAATTCAATGGAAGTTGTTTGTATCTAGCAGGAGGAGAACTGGGTCCTTTAAGTGCATCTTTTTCTCTCTTTCTACACTTACATTATGAATGGACCCTACTGACTACAAGCAGGATCAACATGGGGCTGAGCAACTTGAACAGGTAAGAGACTGGGTCAAAGGTCAGAGACAGGGAGGACTTGAAAGGGGCTACTTTTGGGTGGAGATGACATGAAGTGTCACTAGTAGGACCATTTGTTTCCTTTTCATCAGTAATCAGAAAGAAGGGATGTGCAGTAAGGAGAGAAACCTGAAACCAAGCTGTTAAAAGCAAGAAGCATTTGATAATGTGTTACAACAGCCTCAAAATCAAGAATGGCTCAGTGAGACTAGCTCAGCACCAGATTTGTGGTTAGGAAAGTCAGCCAAGTGACATGTTAATGAGGTGAGGAAGTGAATGTATATTCTCTAAGTTGATTTGCTACAGAAGAGTTCAGTTGAAAAGATTTAATATGGAACTGATACTGAAAGAAACCTCATTGCATAGCACTTAAAATAAATAAAGAATTATTCACAGATTATTCTAAGGTATGTAAAGAGAAGCTTTGAAAATATATTAGGACAAATAATAATAATAAAGTAAACCTTGAAACTTTAATTCAGTTTTCATTCAGTTCTTTTTCAGGCAAACTCCCTACTGATTTAACTGAGATTTTTGCTTGCAAAAAAATGTTGATCCAATGCTTCTACTGCTGTCAAGGAACTAATGAGGCCTCATTTGTGACATTGTGATAAATTCTGGCCATTTTATTATGAACATTTTTCTTGAATAAGACTAGAGAATTAGCCAAATGGTTCTGATGCTTTAGGGAATGATATCGATATTTTGTTGTGAAAGGAATATACTAATGCCAGGATGGTGAATATCAGTAAACAGATATAGCACTGCACAGAGTCTGGTTCAGGGACCCTGGCAATTTTTGCTATAGCTACAGAAACATTTTTCTTGGGAGAGAATAATCTAAAAAGAGAACTCCAATATACAGCCCACATTATTCTGCAGGGATGTAAATAATATATATGATGGGTAAGAGAAACTACTTTGGATAGATCAAATTTAAGAATCAGAGTGCAAAAATTCAAGTTAAAGAAGGTCAAGCTTAAAAGGAGCTCAAATGGAATTTCTTTATATAGTGGGCAGTCAAAAGTCATGAATCTGCTGTTAAGGCTGAGTTTAGAGTTTAAAGCAAAGATTCAGCTACTTGGTTGCAGATGGAGAATACAGCATACCTTCCCAAAATAATGGTATGAATTCGGAATAAATTTCTTGAGAATTTATATGTAAATCACGTAATTACTTAAGCGAGTTAAAAGAAACTCAAGATGGGTCTTACAAGTCAGTTAGCTTCAAATCATTACTTTGTGTTGTGTTATTTAAATAATAGTATAACGCAAACATTTTGAACTTCTCACGTAGGCAAAACACATTAGCTTCTCATGCATTGGCTATGTTTAAAATTTTTTTGTTTAGCATTTCTGGTAACTTTTTCTTGTTATACTTTGTAACTGAAAGTTTCTTCTTCAGCAGAATCCAATAAATAATATTCTGCTACAGAGAACTCCAGGAAGAATGGCTCTCTTTCTTAAAAGACTGCCATTCCCTATTGTTCTCAGTGGGAGGTGAGGCTCCAGGTTGCTCTAAGTAGGCACTATAGCATAAAAAGCAATAGGAAGGGAAAAAAAGGCTTCTTCTAAAATGTCCATCCATTCTCATTGTTCCTAATTAGACTGAAGGCACGCTGTTTTCCAAGAAGATGGTGGCTCCTGATAGCATACTCTTGAAATTTGGTTTTGCATGTGGAGATCTCAAGCTACGGGAAAATAGCTAGAATGCTGGCTGTTTTACACAGATCCAAAGTGAGATAAACCAGCCAGAGTTTGCCCCCTGAAAAGCAGAATTAAAATAAAAAACATTAATATTGACACTATATATCAGAAAATTGTTGAATTCCTTTCTTACCATTCATGTGTAACTTTTTTAAAATTCTTTTTTAAAAAGCATGACAGCAGGCTTTCATGTTGACAGTGCACTCTGGCAAGCTGATGTCCTATTACATATTCAGGAATTTCAGAATTAAGACTCATTTGAAAATAATCCAAAATAAATCCAAGCATGCTAATAAGGTATGGGAATGCATAGTTTAGGAACTCAAGGAATGTTAACTCCTACCTATAGTAACACAGTTGATGAAAAAATAAAAGAAAAAGTGGAACTATTTTCTTTAAAAATCAATTTAATGTCATTGGGGGCTAAAAACATTATTATACCGCAATCATAATGGTTTGACTACTACACAGTGCTACTTCACAGTGAAGCTAAGTTTGTTATGGGTGCTTTAACTGTGGATTTCCACTTCTTCATAAGTTGCTTAGGTTTCTTTCCAGTTCCACAGTTTTTCTGAATTTCTTGGATTTATAGTGCTTAGTTTGGGGATTATGTAATGTTTTTACCTTTAGAGTACTGCCTTAATTCCAGTTTAATGTCTTTTTATCTGACAAAATGGAATAGAGAAGAATAGGTACTACAGTATGAAGAAATTCTAAGTTAAAGAGGAAATCATAGGAAAAATACTGTGCAATAAAACTGGGTAAAAAAAAAAAAGAAAACTGGGTAAAAAAAAATGGAAAAATATCTGACCATTGGTGGGGGTGGGGTTGGGGGAATCATTGAATAAATTGGAAGGATTGTTCATGCAGGCTGTCCACCTCCTCCTGTTATGCAGATGGTTGAGTTCAAGTGTTAGCCCAAGGGACTTGGATTGATTGAGGGCAGCCAGTGGGCCTCTGTTTGTTCCTGGTGATTGTTAAAGTTAAAGTTTTGTGGAAGAAAAGTTAGTGTATTCTTTTTGCCATTTCTGGTCACTGTTACTTATACAGTTTCTTTGACAAATTCTAATTAACAGTATAATGAATGAGCATAAATAATACAAAAAATTCCAGCACTTCTTGCAATTTGTCAAAACTTTAAAAATACAGCTGTCTTTGAAAACTTTTAAGAGACGTCTCTCCGAAAAGTTCTAATAGCTATTTCTCCAGAGATGCTTGTACTTTTTCTCTCTCGTATAGCTTTTTTAGGCTCTGAATTCGCTGGACAAGACAGTCCACTGATCTTCAGAGGCTGTAGTTACTATACAGGGAACATGAATTCATTTCCTCATTCCCCATCTTTCACTCCTTTTGCTGGTATAGATTTGCAAGTTCAAGGTATGCAGCATATATGTTTGTATACTATATCACTGAGAATTTCAAAACAAACTGGATGATTTCCATACCCAACTCCTGTTTTAGAGACATAACTCCCATTGGAGGTATAATGAATGGGAGGTATATCAGAAACCATAGGGGACTTTGAAAAACTCAACCTGTATCCAGTACTAACTAGACAACCAAGACAGTGAATGACCAGGGGTTGGAAAACACTCATTTTGCCATAGCTAATGTATCAAACATTTGCAACGAGCAGTTCATGTACAGTGTCTACCAGTATTAAAAATATCTGCTAACTGGCTGATACCTCTGGCCCTTTTTCCTCCAAGTGACTTGCTTCTTGACACTTGTCTTGAAATCCCAGTAACTGCTGTGTGTCACTGGCTATGGAAGAACATGCTCAACTTGGAGGGATCTAGGAACTCACTTTATTCAATGGTAAATTCTTTGGCCATCTTTGAAGCACTTTGATTGTCTAGCAAATTGATTTATTTGCAGTTTTTCCCAGCAGCAAAGAAGACAGTTATTGACTCAAGGCCTTGTCAAAAACCAGGAGTTCTCAAAGCAGGGTAAAATGGGAGGATGCTCTACCAAGAAAGCAGAGAACTCTGTGGAGTAAGAACTGAATCTGTCTTCTATTGCAGTGGTTTTCAACCTTTGGTACCTTACATACCCCTTGCCAATCGACGTAGCAAAAGCGAAACTGGAAGTCCCACTGTGGCACTTCCAGTTTTGCCGCCGCGAGCTGACTCCCACTTTTTCATAGATTTCATAGATTTTCATAGACATCAGGGCTGGAAGGGACCTCGGAAGATCATCGAGTCCAGCCTCCCGCCCAAAGGGCAGGAAGTCAGCTGGGGTCATAGGATCCCAGCAAGATAAGCATCCAGTTTCATCTTGAAGGTGTTCAATGAAGGCGCTTGAACCACCTCCGGTGGCAGGCTGTTCCAGACCTTGGGGGCTCGGACAGTAAAGAAATTCTTCCTTATGTCCAGCCTGAAACGATCTTGAAATAGTTTGTGACCATTCGACCTCGTCATCCCTTGGGGCGCTCTGGTGAACAAACGTTCCCCCAGATGCTGGTGGTCACCCCTGATAAACTTGTAGGTGGCCATCAGATCACCCCTGAGCCTGCGCTTTTTCAGGCTAAAGAGCCCCAGGGCTCTCAGCCTGTCATCGTAGGGTCTGCTTCCCTGACCTCTGATCATGCGCGTGGCTCTTCTCTGGACTCTCTCAAGCTTCTCCACATCCTTTTTGAATTGTGGAGCCCAAAACTGGACACAGTACTCCAGCTGCGGCCTCACTAAGGCCGAGTACAGGGGGAGAATGACGTCCCGGGATTTGCTTGAGAAGCATCTATGGATGCAAGCCAGCATTTTGGTC
>NW_005842070.1:1778911-1783108 GCF_000455745.1 Alligator sinensis | reverse complement strand
CCATCTGGTTTAGCAGGGGTCCAATGTTGCCCCTGCTTTTCCTCCGGCTCCCCACATATCTGAAAAAGGACTTTTTATTGTCCTTGATGCTCAAAGCTAGCTGGAGTTCAGTTGCAGCCTTGGCTTTCCACCGTGGCCCAGGGCAAAGCAGCCTGTGCAGGGCCTCTCTCCCTGGATCCTGGCACAGTGACGCTGGGGAGTGAAAGCCCTGGCACGCTGGACACGGCAGGAGGGGCAGTGGCCAGAACTTCCGGCCTGAGCAGGCAAAGACCAAAATGTAGCACCTGTGTACCCCCTGCCCATATCTTGCATACCCCAGGGATACACATACCATGGGTTGAGAAACACTGTTCTGTTGTAATACTTATAAGGACTCAAAACAGTAGGGAGAGCTAAGGAACAGCAATCAAAGGACTTTTCTACACAGGGGAAGCTAGTTCACATTAAGCTAGGGTGTGAATTCACAGCATGCTAGCTGCTGGCTGAGTCTACATGAGATGTTGACTACACAGTAGCATCCCATGGGAGGAAATGTGACGTGACGCTACTATGCATTAATAATGAGCTATTGTATAGTCAGCATACCTTAAAGCCATTCAGTGATGCTGCTGCGTAGTAACTCGGGTTAACTTATATAAACAACTACTAAATGACTGTGCAGTAATGACTGTACAGTCACCATCTCGTGTAGATGTGGCCTAACTTCCTATAGGGAAGTACTAACTTATTATGAGGGCACTGTTAGTACTCATTAAGGTTCGCTTTACTCCACTTTTAGTATGATCTAAGAGAAGCTCTCAGTGTCTGCAAAGGAATTGTGCATGGAATAGCTAGTGCATTGTAAATTCACACCCTACTTTGCTGTGTAATAACCTCTCTGTGTATACAAGCCCTCAGTTTCTCTATGAAAACTATTTCTAGATGTGGTAAGTCCAACAAAACCCCCCCCAAAAAACAGAACAGTGAAGAGTCCCATACACCTTCAGATCAGAGGGGAATTGAAGGAGAAATCAGGAGCAGCTAGCTTGACCCATAATGTTTGGCATCATACTACAAATTCCCCAGATTGTTCAAAATGGGAGAGTGTGGCTTGGGTCCATCTCTGTCTGAATTTTTAGTGAGTTTATATTCTGGTCTATAGGAGGGAGTCTATCTACTAGATCCCTTTATTCCCACTTCATACTGGTAGTTGGCAATTTTTAAATAAAAATTATTGTAAGGCAGGCTCTTTTATGGCCAATTAGAACTTCTGAGTGAGAACTAGGGAAGAGTGAAGTATTTGTTCATCTAACTGGACCTGGAAGCTTCAGATTACATTTGAATTCCTGCTAGCATGTATATAAACTGTGAGCAGGCAACAAGAACGTTTAAAAGAAAAATGTGAATTTGCTGGAAGTGGGTATAGCCTCCCTAGCTAAGGACTACATGATGTTGTTTAGAGTGAAGATCTTGAAAATAATTGGAAAAACACAAACCTTGTGCTTACTTGGTGTAAAGAATGTTAAATTAGAAGTAGCAGTGGATGGCATTTGAAATTTCTTCACAAGGTTGTTAGGAAAAATAATCTGAGCTACTATTACTATTATCTCTATAGTTATAGAAAGGATCCCTACTTTGTACTACTACATGCACAACAGATCACCCACTGCATAAGGTATTAGATTCTTCATTGTGTATTGAAACTAATTATTTATGTGTGACTATTTATGTATTCATTTCCACTCTATTTTTAGATCATATTGAGAAAGGCATTAACCAAACCTTGGCTCCCTTGACATAAGACAACACATGCAATTGATTATTTATTACTCATATTACCTCCTTTGACCTCACATAAACCCTTGACTCTCCACGGCACTTCTCAATTGACAAACCTTCTGAAGTACAGATGTCCACTGAAATTCATCACCAGTCTTTGTCTACTGTATGATGGTATGTGAGCAGTGGTTCTCAGTAATGGATCTATCATAGATCCCTTTGAGGTTAAGATGGGAGATAAATAAGGCTGTGTTATTGCTCCAACCTTCTTTTTGATATTCCTTACCATGATGCTACATCTGACCACCAACAAGCTCCCGGTCAGAGTGGAGCTAAACTACTGAATGGATGGTAAGCTGTTTAACCTCAGCTGGCTCCAAGCCAAAACCAAGACCACACTGACCTCAATCATCGAGCTCCAGTATGCTGATGATGTGGTAGTCTGTACTCACTCAGAAGCAGACCTTCAGGCAATTATCAACATCTTTACTGAGGCATACAAGAAAATGGGACTGATGCTTAACATTCTGAAAACTAAGGTCATCATCAACTAAGGTTTTCATCAACAAGCTCTTAATGAGCAGTCCCCATTCAGCTTCAGTAATTCAGATTAATGATGAGACTCTGGAGAATGTTGAGTATTTCCCATACCTCAGAAGCCATCTTTTGCAGAAGACTGACATCGACGAAGAAATCCAGCATCGCCTCCAATGTGCAAGTGCAGCCTTCGGACACCTGAGGAAATGTGTGTTTGAAAATCATGACATCCAATCCAAAACCAAGCTCATAGTTTATCAAGTAGTTTCAATCCCCACCTTACTTATGGAGCTGAGGTGAAGACAACATACAGGACATTAAGTCATTAGAGAAGTACCAACAGAAGATCCTTTGAATTCAGTGGGAAGATAGGTGCACCAACATTAGCATTCTCTTGCAAGCAAACACCACGTACATGAAGGAAATGATCATCTGGTATCAACTTCGCTGGGCTGACTATGTCATCCAGATGTCTGACTCCAGACTCCTGAAGCAAGTTTTATTCTCTCAGCTCAGTCAAGGCATATGCTCAAGAGGAGGGTAGAGAAAGCACTTCAAGGACGTCCTCAAGGCCAACTTGAAAAAAACGCCAACTTGACATCAACTTATGAGAGACTATTGCCCAGAACTGCCTCAAATGGAAGAAGAGTCTGGTACAAGGATCTTGATACTTTGATACTTTGAAACCTTACAACAATGAGACAGAAAAGCGGGAGTGGCAGAAACAATGTGTTGTGAATCAAGAATTCAGAGCCACCCTTCTCTCATAGACATGGCTGGATTAACACTTTAGTGGGCCCTAGGCAAACAAACTTGTGGGCCTTGGGCTGGTTGAGACCCCCCTCCGCACCCTGGTGCTCCCGCCCACGGGGAGTCGAAGCTACCACTAGGAAGCATCCCTCGCAGTGGCAAGGCCAGAGTGGGGTGGGGGGAAAGGAAGAGAGGGAGATGGGGCCATTCACACTGCCAACATGGAGGGAAGGACCGAGGTCCCCTGCAGCTTGGGGCCCTCGGCATACCTAGTTTGCTTATGCGTTAATTTGGCCCTGCTCATAGAAACATGTGTCTGAGTTGCTGTAAAGTCTGTCAATCCTGGATCGACCTCCTCCGCCATGTTTGGACCCATAGATAATACACTCATGGAAGACAATCATCCTCGACTGTGAGGGATTGCTGAAGAAGACGAAGACTTGTATTATGCTAGTGCAGTACAAATGTAATCAGAGGCAGGTCATGCCCTGATGAGTTTACAATTCAATTTGAAACCAAATTCAACTGATGAATGTAACAATACAGGCAAGGAAAACAGTCATATCAACATGCATTTGGGTATGTTGGCTACACACACAATTGGATGGTTTTGAGTCAGTTTGAAAGAGCAAGTACATTGTAACTTACATTTTAAAAGTCTCTGGTTCTCTTTCTATTGGGCCATTATCTAGAGATCTCCTACTAAAAGATGTTAAACAGGAGAAGATTGTGACTTTAAACTATGTGCTCTAAAGGGTACTTTTACACATGCTCCAGGGGTGAGTGGGGCACCGCTTTAATTAGAGCAGCTCTGAGAGCCGCTCTAATTAAAGTGTTGCAGCATCTTTTGGATCAGTGTTCCCATGCTTCAAAATGGTAGTGGGGGCACTTGAACTAAAGCTCATTTGAGCTTTAGTTCAAGTGCCCCTGCTGCTATTTTAAAGTGCTACACAAGAAATGGGAAGCTGCTGATACACAAGAAGTGAGAAGCTGCTGGAGCATGGTAATTATCACACTCCAGGAAACTCGATGAATGAATCAAGTCTGCTCTGAAACATTTTAATTACAGCGCATCGAAGCAACCTCTGTGCTCATGTAAAGGCACCCTAAAAATCTGTGCTAATGTGCATTAGATCTAGCCACCCCAAAACA
>NW_005842070.1:1767427-1778901 GCF_000455745.1 Alligator sinensis | reverse complement strand
TTCAGCAGCAAGATGGATGTTTAGACTGGGACTTTCATTTGAGTTACAAACATAGAAACTCTTTGTAAAAATTGGGAATGAAGATTTTAACAAACAAAAATTTGTGGGTATTTGAGGGTCTGGGGTAAGCTTGCATGTAAATATTTGTAAAATGAACATGGGCCCAGATTGTTTCCTGTGTTCCAGCTCCTATACGTTTCCATAAGTCAGTAAAAGAGCCTTGAAACAGCTAAATCTGGCCATCTGAGAGTGTCCACCCCAGAGAGGACTCTCAGCTGATGCAGAACAAGTGTAACCAGCACCTGCACCATGCCCCATCTGACCTGATATAATGGATATGCTGGGAAGGAGAGGATGTTGTAACAATGCAACCTCAAGATGGCATACCCTCCCTTGATGGTTTATTAGAGAAGCCCAGAGTCTAGTGCTGGTACAGATGGACCAAGAGAATCTTCTGTGCTAAGCAGATCTCAGTGCAAAACTGAATAGATTAGGATAATAACTGAATCATTAGCTATATTTATTCCTATTCTGAAGGCCAGTCTATCAGAGGAAACCAGATACTGCAGCATCACTAAATTCAATGAACACATTCTGGTTCTGTACCACTGTAACTGAGATCAGGGTAATTGGTTTTGTGTAAGCTTTGAATAAGCAGTGATTTACAGTGGGGTGAAAATCATATGTGACCAAAGCCTGTGGTTTGCAGATCCAGGGCATGTAAACTGAAGAATAATGTTGCGGGATAATTTAGCACTAGTGTGCATTCATTTTTCATGCAATGATATAACTAGGTTTGGCCAGGAAATAATTGTTGTTCACTTGTGATTTCTGTTTTGCCTGAGATTTTTCTTTTGTTTGGAATATGCTGAGAAAATAAGGGAATTTCTGTTATAGAAATTTAGGTGCACATTGGCTCCTAATGTGTTTAAAAAACCCCAAAACATGGATTTATACTAAACAATACCACTCACGCAGAGTAATCAAATGACCACTGTAGCTAAATTGAAAGGCTATAACTCACCAGCTGATAAGGTACCAAAAATTCATTCATATGTTTGGCTAAAACAATACATCCTACGCTGTGCCCTGAATGCTGCTAAATTGTGGTTCTGGCAAACTCTTGAAGAAACAAATTGTATTGGCAAGTTTCTCTGTATAAAAATGAACAGATAACAGCACAAGTTGACTTCTCCTGCCTGTTTAATGAGAACTTGTGCTTCAACAACCTGCATGCATGGTCCTATGGGTTTTACGGTTGTCCTGGACAAAAACACTAGTGAGGGTGATTGTACACGTGACGATATACACGTGACGGAAATGTCACTTTGTGTAGCTTAGTTGTGTCGCATATTACACATGCACCAGTTGGGGGGGGGGTGGGTAGTTGAGTTTGCATAGTTGCAAACTAAACTACACCCTGATGTTTAATTTGCAATGATGCATTGCAGCTAATAGTCAGCTTGTCCCCTGGCTGTGGGAGAGGTGGGCAGGCTCTGCAGAAAAAAAGGATCAGGCTCCTTGCTGCTTCTGCCTTCAGCAGACACCTGCTTAAGGCACAAGCGGTGAGGGGCCTGATCCTTTTTCTTTTCTTTTTCATTGGAGCCTGCCCACAGCTGGGAGGTGACCTGCCAGCAGACCAAGTAACCCCTGAGCTGCAGGAGGCCCTGGTCCTTCCCTCCATAGTGGCAATGCTGTCTGGACAGGCTGCCAGTGGGCCAGGTGCCTGCCCCAGCATGGAGGCTCACCTGGCCTGATCCCTGTGGGGCACTGCTGCACAGAGAGAAGGACCAGGGCCCCTCACAGCTGAGGGATCGCTCGGCCCACCAGCAGCTTGCCCCCTGGCTGTAGGCAGGCCCTGCCAAAAAAAAATAGGATTGGGCCCCTCATTGTAACATGACAGAA
Source organism: Alligator sinensis (assembly GCF_000455745.1). Lineage (NCBI taxonomy): Eukaryota > Metazoa > Chordata > Crocodylia > Alligatoridae > Alligator > Alligator sinensis. The sequence goes on along the minus strand of NW_005842070.1, from coordinate 1,776,996 downwards.
AAATAAAAACCCTAAATTGAAATGATGGGTTTCAATTAAAAACCCACCGTCTCAATTTAGGGGGCATAGAAGACTAAACCTACATCACGTGTACAAGCAACCTCAGTGCACACTTTTGAACGGGATGCTTTCCAAGCCCAACCACTTTAAAGCTATATAACTTGCAAAGTCTCTGCCCAGGTTTGGGGAACTGAACAGAACATTTCAGTGCCTTCCAACTGGCTGTCCCTCTCATCTGCAACCCTGTTTATCTGAGGGATTCAGAGGCCTCTGAGACCTTTTGATAAATGTAGCTATATTGTATTTGAATGGTGTTGCTTACTTTCTATTTTTAGTTAACTTTCCCCAGGTGTAAAAAAACCATATGTACAGTTTGTAGTAAATGTAAATTTAATACCTGCGTGTAGCAATGTTTCTGCTGCCATCCATAAAATCAACTGAGGATATTTCCTTAGCCTATGCTCCAAACTGTACACTTTCATCTGAGAAGTGTGTATTGATTTTGTGAGGGCTATTTTGATCTCATGTTCATTCTCTGTCATTGTTTTGTCTTGTTAAATGTTTCTGTCAAGAATTATCAAATTTATTTGTAATAATAATATTAAAAACAAATGAGGCATATCCCATATGTAAGAATTCTGTCTGGCATCAGTATTGTATCATGACATGGATCTTCTTTCTGAGCAGCAGAAAAATGCTGTAATACACTTTCTTCTCTCCAGAAATCTATCTATCATATTTAAGCAATCAAGGCTGAGTTAGAGATAGGAATAATATTCCTCAGGCAGTGAATATTCCACATGACTCTACTACACAGAATTTACTGTTCACTTAGGATTTAGTGCCTGGGTCAAAACTGTCCTCATAGCATAATAAGTGCTTTTCATTTTTAAAACATTTTACAAACTGTCATTCATTAATCCTCATGCCACCCCTGAGGAGGAGGTAAGTCTTATTATCTTTGTTATAGACTGAGACACAGGAAAGAGAGATTAAGTGACTTGCAAAAGGCCACAGAGGGCATCAGTAACAGAAGTAGAATTGGAACTCTACAATCTTAGCTGTAGGTTTTTAAGCCCTATGCCATGCATTTCATCCTAGGTTGATTAAGAGCTCTGAACCACCAGGTTGCAATGAAAAGAAAGATGTTATTCATTTTATTTATATCCTTTTAGGGAATCAATCTGGCCATTCTGTTTCTCCAGCTCATTTGCTGTGACGTTAGTGCAAGATTCAGCACAGTGGAAGCGAGAAGAATGCAGAGTGTTTGTTACAGGCATTAAGCTAGAGTTTGCTATAATGACATCTCTACATAAATGATAATTCAACAATTCTATGTTAGAATTATCTGAGGGTGACAAAATTTTCAGAATCAAAGGTATGGGGATAATTAGGACTCTTGTTAATCATTCTGTGGCTTTTTTTCTCCTCGATGAAATGAGATTCGTACAGATTAATTACTACCTGCTATAAATAAACTCTGAGAATGGCAATCTACATAGCAGAGGTAGAGGGTAACTGTCATTTAATATATCACAGCTTTCCACGCACCTGTTCTCCCAATGCTGTTGCCATAGAAACTACATTTTATAAGAGAAACTATGCATAATTAGCATGGATCGAGGTCTATATCAATCAGAATAATTTGGAAGAATGCTAAGAGCCCAAAGGAGCAGGCAAAGCTACTTGTCTCAGTAGGAAGGTATCAGACCTCTGCTGTGCGGTAAATAGTGAGGCAGTTACTGTAGGAAATCAGAGGAATTAGCCATTCAAGAGTAACCAAATTACACAAATGTAATGTTACTTTTACCAAAAGGAGGACAACTTTGTACGCTTGGTTTTCACTACTGTTAAGATACTGTTAAAGAAGGAAGGGTATTAAAAAATGAATAAAGATACAACAAGATGCTCATAGGGCACGTATACACAAGATGCTTAATGTGCAGTAGACTAATTCTACTACCCATTAGGGCATCGTGGCAAAAACCATGATAATGCGCTAATGGGCAGTAGAATTAGTCTACTGTGCATTAAGCATCACAAAAAGACTGCGCGCCTTTGCTACTGTGCATTAGCACTGGCTACTGTGTGTTCATGTAGAACCTCATATTAGAGGTACTAAATTTAATGTGCAGTAGCAAAGGCACATTGATGTATGTGTAGATACACCCATATGCTAGTATTACTTTCTTGTAAGTAGCAAGAAAGTCCAGGAATTTCACTGGTAAGGATGCAGCAGTGCAGCCTGCTAGCAGGCTGCAAGAAGTTCAAGTGTGGACCAAGGGACTGCTGATTTTATTGGTGAATGTTTTATTTTGTACCTGCAGAACTTGTGGTGATAAATAGCAAAATGTTGCATCTTGTAGGAGTAGTGCAGGGGCGGCTCCGGAGCCATGTGCTGCTTTTCTATGAAGTTAATATGCGTCTCTTTGAATCTTTGCACAAGCACACAGTGACCAGCTTCCATTTGGGTAGCTGGTCACTGTGTGCTTGTACAAAGATTCAAGGAGACACGTATTAACTTCTGAAGAGCCACAAGTGGCTCCGGAGCTGCAGGTTGGCCACCCTTGGATTAGTGCATACTGTAGGCTAAAATGAGATTACTATTCAGGCAATGAAAAAATTTCGCATTATGTTCTATCATTTAATCTAGATCTCAAAGGACTGATGGTTAGAAATCCTAGCACACTTAATGGAAGGTGCAACAAGAAATGTCCACTTCAGTCCTGTAGTAATGGTACAGAAGTGCTGGGAAAAGACAAATTAAACTCTTGGTCTGTATCACTTCATCTGGATCAGGGTTACAAGGTTAAACCCCTCAGTAAATAAGAAAGGTTTAGTATTTCTTACATTTTAGCATTCAGTATTTTACAAACTCTCTACCCTTAACTTATACCCTCGTAGCTAAATCTTACTGTACATAGGGCAAATATTCAGGTCCTGATTTCTGACTGGTGCATCCTTATAAACAGAGTGTAGTGAATTAAGAGTGAAGCAACAGTTGACACGTCCAAATTTTCTTGCATTTGACAGTTTGTCACAAATATAACTTTGCAGAAAGGGATTTAATGGATTTAAAATTGCCTTTTTATTTAACCCTCCCCCTCAGAAGTAGTTTAAAAAATGGTAATAGTGGAGGTGTGTATGTGTGAAAGGGAGGGCAATAGAGTGTACAAGCAAAGGAATCTTCTTTTGGCTATGAGTCTTTGTTAAATCTGATATAATTTTAATAGGTCTACTACAATGCAGTTGTCTCACACTCCATGAAAGAACATGAGGCAGTTTCTTTTAATATTTAGGCATCAAATCTGAATGTAAGTTACAATGATATAGCATTGTATGTTTTGGTATTAGTGATAATACCATCAAGACCTCTCAAAAAGAAAAAGATGTAGAAAATGGGCTTTTATCCTGATATCAATGTTCTTTGGCATTACTGAACATTGAAAATTGGATATGCAGAATAGTAGAATAGTAGAAAAGTTATCCAACAAGTGCCCCCACTCAGATATAAAGTATCTAGCATATATTCAATGCTATATTGTTTTGACATTTAAGGACATACCCACAGGAATCATATTAGGCCTTAAAGATTTGTAGTTACCTTTATAAAAGGAGGGCAATTACAATTCTTGCATGAAGTGAGAATTACCTATGTTGCTGTAATATATATAGTTCAAAAGTTCACTTGAATTTTCTATATGAAGTGGACTCAGTGAAAACTGGGATGAAAGTCACAAATTGCTTTAGTTCATTTCAATGGGCTTTCATTTTGTGTTCAGGGAAGGTAAACTCCACTTACCTTTAAAGATTTTCTTCACGTATAAGGAGGATTCACAGCTAAGTGCAGCATTACAAGCCTTTGTTCAGTGAAAGAAATGGAAGGAGAAAAAAAGTTGTTGCTGTTCTTCACCTCCACTGACCCCGGGAGTGGCAGGACCCTGGTAACCCCTGGTGATGGCAGGACAAAGAGATGACAGTGTCAGCTTCTACCCATAGAAGAGAGGCCGTGTCTATTTTTTCTGTGACTTTGGCAGAGGAAGAGAAAGTGATGTTTGTTCCTTTTGAATTCCTGGGGTCTAATTCAGATTTGAACACCACCATCACAGGAGGAGGTGAAGAGACCCTGCTCAATAAACTTGATGCATATGGGGAAGATGCAACATTGAAAAAACGAGGCTGTTGCTGTAGTGGATTTTTACTTGTGGTAAATAATTTGGACCAGAGCCTCACCAGCCATACCAGAGACAGGTGTGCCACAAATGCCATGCCTGTACAATGGCAAAAGTAAAGGGGGAATGACTCTCTCCTTCCTGAATCGGACTCAGGACTCGGGGGGTCGGATTCGATGATCTATTGAGGTCCCTTCCGACCCTAACATCTATGAATCTATGAATAGCCAGATGATTAGGACACAGTTGGGAGATGTGGGTTTGAATCTTTTCAAGGTAAGGAGGACATATGAACCTAGGTCTCCAACTTCCTGGGGGACTACACTAACCTCTAGCCTAATATGTCATAGGTGAGTAGAAGTGGCATCACAGCAGCCATTATCAACTTTTAAAAGAAAGCAGCCGGAACTGAATTCCTTGGAGACTCTAATTCTGGAAGTGTGTGTTCAGAGCCCTGTGCACACCTGTTAGAATAGGCTCCTCCATGTACTAAGGTCAGAGGAACTCCTGCTACTGTCTGCATCCAAGACATGCTTGGGCAGGAAGTTGGTGTTGAACTTTTCAGACTGGGACAGTTCTGGGCAAGAAGGAGCAGAATTCTAGGCACATTGGGAACTTAAAGGTGAAAAAAACAAGGTGCTCATGGAGTTTGGGCACATCCAGACCTAGAAAGCAGCTACTTCAGTGGTGTTGTATGAGAGTTGTGTTTGAGTGCCTAGGTCTTTTATTGGGTTGAGCCCTAAGTCAGTTTGCTAAACTAATCACATGATAACGCATGCCCGATGCATACGCTGATGTGTGCTAAGTAGCATGCATCAGACCAGATTCGATCAATTGCCAGTTAGCTCCGATGTGTGCTAATTAGCACACTCCAGCAGCCTTGGCGTCAAGTGTGTTCAGTGTCCCTGTGCTTCAAAAAGTTTGCTTGAATGAGCTTAAGTTAATGTGCCCCCGCCGCCACTTTGAAGTGCAGAACACTGAATGCATGAGATGCTGTGGGTGCTTTCATAATTGAACCCAAGTGTCTACCCCAGGGGCAGGCAGAGTCTGACCTGTGGCCTGGACTGGGCCTGCAGCAGACTCCATTTCCCAGAAGCATCTGCCCACTTTGCTGTGGCCAGTTTCTGTAGAGACCCCAGGAGCAGTGGGGCCGCAATAGCATGGGGCCGGGATTTCCATGGACACCAGCCTGGGTGCCCTACCTGGGGCACATGGGCAGCAGATTGCAGCTCTGCCCTGGCTCTGGCCCACGCTGTCACTACCCAGCCCCTGAAGCAGCTCCTTGCCCAGCTGCACACCCTTCCAGCACTGCTCAGGCTGGCGTCCATGAAAAACCTGGCCTCATACTGTCATGGCCCTGCCACTTCTGAGGTCTCCATGGAAACTGGCCAGAGCAAGGTGGCAAGGGGCTGCTGGGAAATGGAGTCTGTCCACCAGCTAGATGTGCTATTTTGCCCACCCTTGGTCTACACAGATTCACAACCTAAAAATAACATTTTCCCTGCTCAGGAAGGGGCTTGATCTCATATCCATTTGAACTATCTGGTTTTACCAAAAAAGTTGTATTTAAAAGAGAAAAAAAGATATGCCAGAAGGACAAACATTTATTTAATATGATTCAGGAAATTTTGTAAACCTCTCATTGGAAAGAAAGTCCCTTTGAGTGTAGTAGCCTGTTGGGTTGGTGGGGTTAAAGGAAACCCAGCGTTAGCCAAGGGAGTGATGCGGTTAGCAACACATTTGGAAGCCTTTGATTCTCCAGCTTGAAGGAGTAGGACACCTTTGGCATGAGTAAAGAGCAGGGCTTGAACTTATGTCTAAAGCCCCATAGTGAGATACATTGGCTGCCCCTAAGACTCTCACAACTGAAATTAAACCTGATTTGTCCTTATACATGTGACAGGAGAATAGAGCCCTTAATTCTAATGTGGCAAAGCCATTTGTAATTATACTGCTATAATATTTTAGTGAGCAGGAGGCAGTTTAGTAAGAAAAGCCTAAAAGATACGAGAACATCCATTTGAAAGGTAATCTCTTCACTGTGTTAAGATTGAACGATGATGACAGAAGTGATCAGTTAAAAGCTCTTTCTAACCTAGACCAAATTGTTCTGTGATCCAGGAAATCAACATGCTAGGTCTTTTCAGTCTGTCTGATTTTTACTTTTTTCTAACATTCATTTTTTAAATCAAAAACAGCTATACTATTGTCATGTCTATCAAAGCTGAGGGTGAAAAATATGTATAAAGCCCCCTTAAATATATATATTTCTATTTATATATGCATGTGACATAGACACATTAGAAGAAAGATGATGAATAAAAACTCGCTTCATGATACAGGACCAGAAACAACAGGGTTAGAAGAAAGATTATTTTCAAGTGATTTTTTTTCAGTGTTTGTGAAAGGTGCTGGATTGACAATACAGAAAACTGAAGACCTGCATTTATTAATAGAAAAAATACAGCTCTGGCAGTTTCTCACACTGTTCCACTAATATGCTTCAACATTTGATATGAACAGACCACTCAGGGAGAGGAAATAGCAGTTCACTCTTTCTCCCAGCCAAATCTTGGTCTCTCTTGTGAGTTTGGCAGTGATGGTAAGGACATCTGTCATTTAGGAGCTGAACTGAGACTACTAATTTACTTCACTTGGATCACCAAAAATCCTCTTAAATGATCATATTTAATCACTACCAGTGTTTGCTGTATTTGAACCACTAATTCTGAGATGAAAGTCTCTGTATCCCATTACCAATCTCCCAGAACCAACCAGTGTACTTGCAATAAAAATTTAATCATAGTCTCTGTCTAAATTTAATATGTCTTTTTGAGCAATGGATGGAACACACAGAAGTCCTTCATGCTGACCTTAGAGTTATTGCAGCAGATCTGTATGAAGGTGACAAATCCACTTCCCTCCCAATTTAGGAAATTAGGTACCAAAGGTTCCACAATAGGTCTGCTGCTTTGGATAGCAATTTACAAAAGCAGCAGCTGCACGGTCAGTTGAAATGACTATGTGCAATTTGTTTTGGTGGAACTTTTCTTTCCACTGGAGATAGGTTAGATGAACTCTGTTTAATTAGTGATGGATAGGTAGAGCTGTATCACAGAGATCCATTATTGAGCATGCATGCATGGAAGTTGAGAGTGCAGCTTGAACTTGTAGCTGTGTGTGTCCCACCAAATATGTCCCTCTTGAAGTCTGACTTCCTTTCATAGAATCATAGAAAATTGGGTTTGGAAGGGACCTCAGGAGGTCATCTAGTCCAACCCCCTGCTCAAAGCAGAACCATCACCAACTACATCATCTGAGTCAAAGCTTTGTCTAGCCGGGTCTTAAAAATCTCCAAGGATGGAGAGAGATTCTACTATCTCTCTGGGTAACTTGGTCCAGTGTTTCACTACCCTTCTAGTGAGAAAATTTTTCCTAATATCTAACCTAACCTAACCTTTCCTTGCTGCAACTTGAGACTGCTGCTCCTTGTCTGTCATCTGCCACCACTGAGAACAGTCTAGCTCCATACTCTTTTGAACTCCTCTTCACATAGTTGAAGGCTGCTATTAAATCCCCTCAGTCTTCTCTTCTCTAGACTAAATAAGCCCAGTTCCCTAACCCTGTCTTCATAAGTTATGTGCCCCAAAACCTTCACCATTTTTGTTGCCCTCCTCTGGACTCCTTCCAGTTTGTCCACATCCTTGCTATAGTGGGGGGCCCAAAACAGTACTCTAGATGTGGCCTCATCAATGCTGAATAGAGGAGAATAATCACTTCCCTTGACCTACTTGCAACATACCTAGCAATGCAGCCCAGTATGCCATTAGCCTTCTTGGCAACAAAGGCACACTGCTGGTTTATATTCAGTCCACTGTAACTCTGAGGTCCTTTTCTCCAGAGCTGCTGCCCAGCCAGTCAGCCCCAAGATTGTTCTGTCCTAAGTGCAGGACTTTGCACTTGTCCTTGTTGAACCTCATGAGATTTCTTTTGGCCCAATCCTCCAATTTGTCTAGGTCACTCTGAATCCTAGCCCTACCCTCCAGCATATGTGCAACTCCCCCCCCAGCTTGGTGTCATCTGCGAACTTGCTGAGGATGCACTCTATACCATCTTCCAGGTTGTTAATGAAGACAGTGAACAAAACCAGCCCCAGGACCGACTCCTGTCCATTTATCCAGCCCATAGTTCCTTCGGTTCCCTATGAGAATGCTGTGGGACACTGTATCAAGAGCCTTGTTAAAATCAAGGTACACCATATCTACCAGCATACACAGGGTCAGTCACCTTGTGAAAGAAGGCAATCAGGTTGGTCAGGCATGACTTGCCCCTGGTGAATTCATACTGACTGTTCCTAATCACCTTTTTGCCCAGTAGTTTGGGAGCTGACTGCCTGTGAAGACTAAGGCAAAAAAGGCATTGAGCACTTCAGCCTTTTCTGAATCTTCTGTCACAAGGTTGCCTCCGCCATTCAGTAAGGGACGCACACTTTCGCTGATCCTTCTCTTGCTACTGACATACTTATAGAAACCCTTCGTGTTACCCTCCATATCCCTTGCTAGCTGCAGCTCCAATTGCGCTTTGGCCTTCCTGACTTCATCCCTGCATGCCTGAACAATACTCATACTCCCCCCTGGTTGTTTGTCCAGGTTTCCGCTTCTTATAAGCTTCCTTTTTGTGATTTAGTTTACTGAAGAGCACCTTGCTAAGCCAAGCTGGTCTTCTGCCATACTTCCTAGTCTTCCTGAGCATCAGGATGGTTTGTTTCTGCACTCTCAGTAAGGCGTCTTTTAAAGTACAGCCAGCTCTCCTAGACTTCTCTCCCCTTCTGACTTCCTAAGGGATCCTGCTGATGAGTTCCCTGAGCATGTCAAAGTCTACTTTTCTGAAGTCCAGGGTCCTTACTCTGCTGCTCTCCTTCCTTCCTTCCTTTCTTCAGGATCCTGAGCTCTATCATCTCATGGTCACTGCTGCCCCAAGTTGCAATCCACTACTGCATTCCCCACCAATTCATCCCTGTTTCTTTTGTTCCACTCACCACATGGCAGGTACCTTCCTGTGGCTACATGTGCTATAGTCAAGCATAACTGCTATAATTGCTCCCTTTTCCCCCTGTTTTCTTTTTCATTGTTTACTATTTTAATGCCTTTTGCTCCATGCTGGAAGATAGCGATTTCAATATGAAGAAAAAGAGACAGGTCATATTCGTATCTGTAAATTGCATAATCGGCACGTTTTGCAAACTATATGGCTATAAGTACTGATCCTAATTCACCAACACTCTTACAGCAATATTACACTAGTATGAGGGCATTGGTTTTAAATGTAAAATTGGTGATGTGGATTGGTGGCAAGTGATGAATTAAAGGATCCACAAAAAACATCTGCTCTCATCCC
>NW_005842070.1:1739546-1767417 GCF_000455745.1 Alligator sinensis | reverse complement strand
TCACAGAGGTGTCCCTCAATATCCATGATTTGTAGGTCTGAAACTCCACATCACAGGCTGGGGAAAGAGAAGGTAAGTGTCCTCAAATGTAACATAAATCCTACTTTGTTCTGTGTAGTGGGACCTCCCAAGTTTTCTGACATTGTGGGCCTTTAGCACTGCTGAGGAGAAGTTAAGATTTGCCCCCGAGAGAGAGAAGTGAGATGTGTCATTATTATGCTTTATTTACACATTTTTAGGTGATTTTGCTGCAAAAGAATCTAAACACAATGCTTGATTGATACTGGGATCTAGAAGGGAAAAATGTCTTTAATGGTACACCAAAGTAATTGAGCTTTCATTTTAAATTTAGGGGGCACATCTACATGTATGTTTTAATGCACAGTAGACTATTTACTGTGCATTAAAGCATGACTAAAAAACCGTGACATTATGCTAATGTACAGTAAAATAGTCTACTGCACATTAAGTGTCACTGGAAAAGTGTGCAAATGCACTCAGGCCTGTTAGTACAGCCAAATGTGAATTAATTTAGTACCTCACATTGGGGGGCATCTATACACATGCTCCGAAAGCCACTTTAATTAAAGTGCCTGCAGTGTCACATGTTCAGCATCTCACACTTCAAAATGATAGGGTGCTTGAACTAAAGCTTGTTCAATGAGATTTAGTTCAAGCACCCCAGCTGTCATTTTGAAGTGGGGGACACTGAATAGATGTGACACAGAGGCTGCTGGAGAGCAGTAATTAACACATTCAAGCAGACTCGATTAATCAAGTCTGCTCTGTGTGCTAATTAGCATGTGTCAGAGCAGATAGCCAGCACTTGTATAGATGCCTGGAGTTACTGAATTTAACGTGCATTAGAAAAGGTGCATTAATGCACATGTAGATGGGCCCAGGGAGTCTTTAGTGTTTTGTTGGTGGCAGGGGCTGTTTTACTTTCTTAACAAGATCTTTTACCACCAACCTAGGCACTGGCAGCTCCTTATGTTTCTTGCTAATGCAATGAATTCTTAGTTGCTCCCTGTTACAAGCCCCCTGTAAGTTATTTACAACCTCAGTAGAGGGATCAAACAATGCGGTGATAACTGGCCCCTATTGACACTGTCAGGTTTCCAGTTCTGTAAGAAAAATGTTGTTTCTGGCTCACAGCTCTCCGTGTGCCATGCATTTTGATGCAGAGTTTTATTACACAGCAGGCAGCACTGGAGTCACAGCTTGTAAAAGGGCTGAGATCAATAACTGCAAATGATAAAGCCGTAGTGCCAAGGGGTCAGCAGGCAACACGTGCAGTGCTTGCTCCTGGACATGCAACTCCAGAGAGGGGAGAAACTTTCTCCTAACGTGGCTCAAATTGTGCCCCTGCTTAGTTAGAGCTGTCACTGTGAGCAACATTAGTTAAAGTAATGGAATGTTTCTGGTAGGACAGGTAAATAATCATATCTTGTTCCTTTTGCAGGTCTCCAACCTTTTGCCCTTATTTATTATTTGGCCTATTGTGGTAATTTATTGTTTGCATTATGATTGCATTTAGAAGTCCTGGTCCCCTTATGATTGTCATACACTGCATAATGAGGAGCCAGGCCCTGCTCTGTAAAACTTGGAATCTAACTCTTTTCTCTTCCCTGATCTGTTCATCTTTGCGTAGCAATCTAGGCTGCTACTGCTTTTCTTGTAAATTTTAATTTAGGAGTAAATGAGGAAATTAAATGACAAACATTAGTGGCACAAGCAGAGTGCAGCCCTGTCAGGCAGCAGCCAGAACTCTGTTAGCCTGTGTGTTGTGCTTTCACCCTGGCATAAGATGTCCTTTTCTCTGTTGTGACCAGAGACATTCAGTCTTCTGCCAGGTTCACTGACCTGCCATATGAAACTTCACTGGGGTTTCTCATGCTTACCTCATCTACTTTGCCATGAACCTGCCAAAATGGCAAGGATGTGGAAGGACCTCACCAAAGTTTCAGTTGTGATTCAGTACTGGGTGGAAAGAGTTGGAGCTGAACCAAGTCATGCTTACCATGAACTATATCCCCCTTGGCTCAAGTCTCTTTGGAATTAGAAGTGCAGGGCAGTTTTCCCACAGCAGAACCCAGGAAGACATTTGTAAGCAATTTCTCTGTTATAATCCCTATTTATATCTGTAATTAAAGAAATAAGTATCGTGGTTATTGTTCTAATTTCATAATTACCTCTTTGAAATAATAACCCTGATCCAGGTGTTTTCTAAAATGAAACAGCTAGGGAAATTAATTTCAATTAGAAGGGAAAAATACAAACTGAAGTTGAGTTGTAAAAAAAAAAAATACCCAACACACATTTCTTGGAGGGTACTTCATTTAGATAATTAAATCTCTGTAGTGTGAATGAACCATTGGCAGTGGTGCCCTTTAAAGAATGACATTTAAAATACATTAATCTGCTGAATTCTGAGGCTTTCCAACAGCTTAAACACATCTGGAAGGCAAAAAAAAATCTGTAAATTCTTAATAGGAAGGAATGGTATTTTGGTGAGTAGTACAGATGCTCTAGGCTTTCTTGATTAGAAGCTTTAGTAATGTTGAGAAACCTTAGCATATGCATATACATTCACAAAGCACTCTCAAATTAATACGTGTATGCTTGTGTTCAAAGAAAGTTTGGTAAACTCAAAGAAGGATGGAGAGTATGGAGACTATGAAAAAAACACTGTTATGTTTCAATCCATTGCAACCATTTCTTTGTTTGCTTGTTTGTTTGTTTGTTTGTTCCACATGCCCTTCAGTCTTTTTTGCCACTTTCCTTTGAATTGGCTTTTAACATTATGCATGCTTTCCTGACATTAAAGCTGAAAATTTAAAAGTGATTTGTCTCATAATTCCTCTCCCATTCTTTTGTTCAAGGCCACCACAAAGATTTAGGCACAGAAGCAAAGCTCATAGAAACAAATTAGAAAATCACGTCTTGGGTAATGTAATGTAATCCAAACAAGGGTTTATTTGGCAAAGGAGAGGATTCTGGAGTGCGTTTCTTAGGGTATCTAGTAGATGTAAAATATCTAATTTTCATCCATTAGTTTAGAGTAGTGCCCCCAACCTCAGGTTGCGACCCAAATCAGGGTTGCAGGGGGTCTGCCCCTCGCCCTGTCCCTTCTGCCTGCAGGGCTCTCCCAGTGCATGGTTCATGTGGCTCTCGCTGCTGCTGCCCCCTGCGATTCTGGCCTGGCCCAGGATCTGCTGGCGTTGCTGGGCACGAGTGAGTTGGCGGCAGGGGCCACAACCTGGATTTAGGGTTGCAGCAAAAAAAGGTTGGGGGCCTCTGGTTTAGAGGGCCACATGTTGCATAGGGGTTGCAAGTTGAGGAGCTCTAGTCTAACCTATTCTAAAATTCATAAACAACCCTCTCAGATACTATACACAATGCCCCAAAATACCAAGAACACCATAATTTGCCTCACAGAAAGCAGGAGGAGAAGGGTACTGTCAGTGTCCTGCTGCTGCAGGGAAGGAATAAATTTGTTAAATATTCTCAAGGGGCGCATCCCTATAAGTGCATGCACATGCATGAGCATGCTTTTCCCACGGGACAAATAGCAGCAGCACATATTTGTGCCACTGCTATTTATTCCCAGGCATGCCCCTGCATGCATGCTCTAACACGTGGCAAAGTGACCTGGGTCGGGCAGGAGAGGCTGGGGTCAGCACCTGTGTTGGCATCACCAGCCTTAGCTGGGGTCCTGGGGGCCTCCTGGGGCATCACCAGTGCCGAGGCGGCTACTTGGAGCCTGGCTGGCAGCCAGAGCATGGCTCTGGTTGGCCAGGCTCTGCATTGCGGTGGTGCACGCATGGCTCTGGTTGGCCAGGCTCTGCATTGTGGTGGTGCCCCCTGCAGACACATGCACCATGTCGCTTTTTTTTTTTTTAGCAGTGAGGGTTTTGTTTGACACTGGGATCTCCCAGTGTCAAAAGAACTGACCATACTGCTAATTAGCAGCGTGGCACATAGGTGCACTTGTGCTGCATGAGGTTTGTGGTGCCTCAAATGGCTATGAGGTACCACAAACCACACCTGTGCACTCATGGGGATACACCCAAGGAGGTTCAAGGAAGAGAGATCTGGGCTGGGTATCTCCTCAGAAAAGGTTTTCTTGTGAGATTCCTAATGCTTCTGGCTTCTGGTCAGGGCAGAAAAATATTTCTTGTATCACTATTCTGACTGTAACCAGGAAAGGCGGTGACCGAATTCAGGCTAGCAACTGAAATCAAGGAAAATAAGAAGTCCTTCTATAGGTACTTAGGTAACAGGAGTAAAACCAGTGAAAATGTGGGACCACTGCGCAGTGTATATGGACATTTGATCACCGACACTGAGGAGAAAGCTGAACTCCTGAATTAATACTTTTTTATCTGTGTTCCACCAGTCTAAGAGTGATAGCCTGCCAAATGCAAATATGATGCAGAATAGTCATAGTAGGGATGATCATCTACCGACAACCAATGCAGAGCTGCTGAAAGAATAGCTAGAGAGGCTGGATATCTATAAGTCAGCAGGACCAGATGAACTTCATCCAAGAGTGCTGAATGAACTAGCTGAAGTCATCACAGGACCACTGGTGAAACGTTTTGAGAATTTGTGGTGCTCAAGAGAGCTCCCAGAAGGCTGGAAGAGGGCCAACGTTGTTCCCATCTTCAAGAAGGGGAGGAGAGAAGGAACTACCAGCCTAACCTCAATCCCGGGAAAAATCTTTGAAAAATTTCTCAAGGACTCCATATGTGATACACTTGTAGAAGGCAAAATTCTGAATGATAGCCAGCATGGTTTTGTCATGGGTAGGTCATTTCTGACTAATCTCATCTTCTACGACCAGGTTACTCACCACCCGGATAAGGGAGATGAGGTCAGCGTCATTTGCTTGGACTTTAGGAAGGCCTTTGACTTGGTGTCCCATGAGGCCCTCAAGATAAAACTAGGGGACTAAGGGCTCAACAATTCAATGGTCAAATGAGTGGGATACTGGCAGCGGGGTCAGACCCAGAGAGTACTAATAGATGGATCTGTGTTGACCTAGCGGAAGGTAGCTAGTGGGGTCCCCCAGGGTTCGGAACTTGGACCGGTGCTTTTCAACATCTTCATCAGTAATCTGGATGCTGGGGTGAAAAGCACAGTAGCAAAGTTTGCCGATGACACTAAGCTGTGGGGAAGTGTGACCATGCCTTGGGGAAGGCTGATGATCCAGGTGGACCTAGGCAGATTAGTTAGATAGGCAGACCAGAACCAGATGCCATTCAACACTGAGAAGTGTAAAGTGCTCCATCTGGGGAAGAAAATCCACAACAAACTTACAGGCTCAGTGGTGCTATGCTCGGTGTTGCTACATAGCTAGCACCACATCCGAAAAGGACCTGGGGGTCATAATTGACCATAAAATGAATATGAGCCACCATAGCAAACAATATGCTGGCATGCATCAACCATGTATCTCAAGCTAAACTAAGGAAGTTATTCTTCCACACTACTCAGCACTGGTGAGGCTGCAGCTGGAGTACTGCATCCAGTTCTGGACATCACACTTCAAGAAGGATGTGGAGAAGCTTGAGAGAGTCCAGAGAAAAGCCACTTGTATGATTAGAGGCCTGAAGAGCAAGCCATACAACAAAAGGCTGACAGATATGGGACTGTTCAGCCTAGAAAAGAGGAAACTTCAGGGGGATTTGGTGGCAGCTTACAAATATATCAGGGGAGAGCATCAGAGGCTAGGCGAACAACTATTTACCAAAGCATCTCAGGGGAAAACCAGGAGCAACGGTCATAAACTCCTAGAAGGAGGTTTCAGACTGGATATAAGGAAAAACTTCTTTATGGTTCATGCGACCAGACTATGGAATAGACTCCCAGTGGGGGTGTTGCAGGCACCTACCCTGGAGATCTTCAAAAGGAGACTGGATTCACACCTTGCTAGGGTTATTTGACCCCAGCAGTATTTCCTGTCTAGAACAGGGGGGCTGGACCTGATGATCTCATAAGGTCCCTTCCAGCCCTAAACTTATGTGAATCTGTGAATCTGTAAATGCAAAGGATGGCAAAAATGAAACATAAAAGTTATTCTCAGACATCCTCCTTAGAGTTTTAAGTGCACTCTTGTGGACTCAGTCCTGTGGGAAAGCATAAATATCTGTATCCTCATTCCAATTTTTCTGGAATAGATAAACCATTGCTTTTTATCTTATATTTTATCTTTATCAATCCAATGATGCAAGCTTATGGTCTGTTTTAATCTGAATCTGGACAAACCTGTGAGAGAATCTCATGAAGGCATATGAGCTGGAAATTAATTCAAAACAGATGACTTTGGTAAGAATAATGTAAAGGTAGAAACTGGTATGTGTGAAAATCCATGACATGGTGTCTTAAAAAGAGAGACTTTCTTTCTAGGGGAACCATTCATATGTATATTCCAGTGAGATATGAGTTAATTTGCCTTAGTCATATATTTCATAATTGTTTTTCCTTTCTTTGCTAATAACTAAAGCTATTTGTATTTAAGGACTTGATCCTTCACAGCCTACCTTTTTGTCTTCTCTGATCCTGCAGGGAAATCATAAGGCTGCATTATTTGTGATATTACAATCATTTCCATGGCAACAGACTGATGTCCAAAGCATAGGATCATGACTTCAATGTGGGATCAAGCAGGAAGAGATAAAGTCCTTATTAAAACACACACATTGTCAATAAGAAGAAAGGGAGCTCATAAAAAATCCATTAATTTTATTATGCATTATTTTTTCCAAGTGAGCATCAGTGTGAATGAAAGCCCTCCCTTTAAGAAGTTGTTTAGTTTTTATTTGTTTGTCTAGATCAAATCAGACCTTGGATTTGATGGCTTGCAGGGAAACACGCTAAAAGGCAATGCAGTAGTGATTTATACAGGACCTTATTTAAGGGTCTGGTGATTCAATTTTTTTTGTATTAAGTAGTATTTACTCACACAAGTTATCCTGTCAAGAGCAAGGAGACTACTTGTGTTAGCACTATTCAATGGGTAACATTCATAATGGCGCAGAACGTTCCTACTAAGCCTGTGCCCCTCTTAAGAATTTAAGATAGTTCTTAAGCAGTGCATAAGCCTTGTATGGGTATGCACATGGGCTCAAGTTTTGCTTCTGTAATTCAGGGTTCAACAACAGGATACTGCTGGTCCTTGGGTACATGTACATGTCCCAATGCCTTCTTCCAGAACTTGGCCCTTTAAGGCAGAGGAAGCCATGTGACTGCAGACTGCAAATTGCACTTGCTGTATGTAGTGGCAGTCTCCCTTCCTATAGATGCTCAGGACCAGGGAAAGTGATAATTTCACTCAGCACTTGTTAGGGACTGGAAAACTGGAAGCAGGGAGTAGACAAGTCTCTAATGGACAGTTGGACTGTTTTGAGTTACTTTGTTTTGTTTTTAAGTTAGTATAGAATATGGGTGGATCCAGGAGTGAGGTGAGGGGGGTATAGCCACCGCCTTTGGCTGTATTGCATACACAGTGAGCTGTGCTGGAGATCTGTATCTGCTGTGGGTTCTTTGAGCTCACTAGCATATTGGCACAGTCTGTGGCCAGTGCCACTACTTTTGCATGACTTTGGAGTCCAGGGGGTGAACACTGTTGCTGTTTGACCTCTCCTTCCTCCTCCTTTTCCCTACCCACACAGAATTCAGTGGCAGGATTAGCTGCAGAGAGATTCATCCCATGGGCTCCAGAACCATGTGAGAGCAAGGACTCCGGTGTGCACTGATAGCTCACAGCCCAGATGGAGCTCCAGGAGCTGTGTTGATATGCTGGTGAGCTCTGAGAGCTCATTGCACATGCACTGCACAGCTGAAGGGGGGTGCAGCCATACTGCCACACCCCACATGGATCTGCCCCTGGTACACAAGAGCCCTGAGTGAAGGATCTGGAGCTGTTCTATTATGAGAAGGGATTCATCCTCTCCAGCTGATGCATCTGCCTTACATGAAGGCTGATGAAATGCAACATTAGACAACACATAGGAACAAGCAGGGATGTCCCGTCAGACTAAGTAGAGATTGTAGAGACCAAGACCAAGTCATTGTCCTGAACGTACCTAAGAAGTGTCTCTCTTCATCCCAGATTCCCTGTATTGCAGAGAATAACACAAGTCTTTAATGTTTTAATATTGCATTTGTTATGCACAAACTTGTGAATACTATTTAGGTTAAACACATGATGCTGAATATCTAAACTCCTAGCAGTATCCCATGGACCTCAAGGGGACTTGAAGCTACTGCTGCTCCAGTGTATTAGAACAAGGGTTAGGCTTAAAAAAAGGCTGGTGTAAACTGGCGGATTTCTAACTTGGACATAAATTCATGAGAATCATGTGAAAAACTAGTATGCCCTATTCCTCAATATAACTTTGAACCATATTCCTTCAAATTTCACTGAGAGTTACATATGAAAAACATGAGCTGCTGCTGCCTGTCCCCTCCACCCCCCTGGTATAAAGCAGGAATACGTCCCTTGGGACCAATGGAGTTACACTAATCCATTGCTGATGTAAATGGGAGGAGCATCTGGTCCTCATTTCAGTGCGCAAAGACAGCAAGTAGACTTCAGGACCTATTCCCTTATCAATGATTTGTGTGTAACTCCCATTAGCATCAGTTGGGGAACAGATACTTACATTGCTAAACAGGATTTTTTTTTCCTCTGATACCTGAAGCTAGTCAACATAGGATGTATTAGTCTGTTGCGAAGGAGACTGGAAATCTAGGAGAAGAAATGTCAGAGAAGGGATAGAAAAGAAAAAAAACCTAATCCCAAATTGAATTCTTATAGAAAGTTTTTGAAATCTTTTTTTTTTTTAAACCAGGAATTATTTATCAACTAATCCCATTTAACAGTACTGGAGCACTGGTGTCATTGCATTTTAAAAAAAAATTGTTGGGTGCTAAGGTGCAAATCCTATACCCAGAATGCAGGAGACACATATAGGATAGCAAAAATTGGGGAAGGAAGGAGGGGAGTAGAAATGAGCATCCCTTAGAGTTTCTTAGGGCCTGCCCCTGTATTTTGAAGGAGTGCCAGGTTACAATCCCACTTCCAGCATGCTAACAGTTCTGCAGTTCTTGCTGTTTCCTCAAACTGGTTTTGTGCTCTCTCTTCTTTAATAGATGCCTATTTTCCTGTCCTCTTGCTTGACCCTTCCCTTCAAACATATATAGGGATAGGCTACTATTGAAAAAATCAGGACTCTGCTTCTCCCCTCTGAAACTCAGCTGCATGTTGAAATCTAACATCCATTTGCTATAACCCAAATCCAAGAATTGCAGCAAGCAGGCAAGAGTTAATCTTTATTAAGCAGATGCATATAGGACCAACACAGGCTCTATTGCCCCTCTATATTCTCATGCTTACCATTTCCTTTATTGATTTGACTGTCTAAATGAGTACTTCTAAACTCTGTGGGAGTTTTCCAATTAGATAAAAGGCAATTCATGTCACCCTGCTGCAGCACTAACAGCCATAACCAAGAGAACACATTGAGGACTTCTCAGCAGAACAACCTGGTTTAATCAAGGCGGCCCCCTTCAGAGCTACCTCATCTGCAGGACATTTCTCTTAATATGCAATGCTTTCTTTATTAGAAGTTTAGAATAATGGGATGCAGCTAAACTAAGAGCTGTGGTTGGGTTTTATAGGCCAACTATATGGTTAGCGGAGAAGATGCATGAGTTTCCCTTTCATAAGCTGTTTTTGGAAAGTGCTTCTTCTCAAATGAGAGTGCGGGTGTCATGCCCACGGCTCAGTGCATTGTTCCAATCAAAGCTGCCAGAGGCATGACCCTTTTTCAAATTAGAACAAAATGTCTTGGAAGAATGTGACTGTCGCTAAGGGAACGTTATGCTGCTGCTATGAAATCTGCCCCTTTGAATCTGACAGCCTGCTAATGTACGGAATCCAAATGAAGCGGACACTGAGTTTTGCCTCTTTCGGTGACATGGAGACTCTGAGTCTTGTTGTAGAAAATGTGTCCTCCTGGATGCTCAGAACTCTTTGGGCATGTCCAGATGAGTACGCACACGTGGTTTGTGGTGTCTCAAACCCATTTGAGGCACTGAAAACTGCACATGGTGCATGTGCATCCATTTGCTGCACTGAAGATTTGCAGCGTGGCACCAAAATTTGACACGAAAAGATCCTGGTGTAAAAAAACCCCAACAACCCAAAAAACTGCTACAAAAAGTGGCGTGGCAAATGCTGCAGCAGCATGCACTGCCAGAAATGGAGTCTGGCTACCCAGGGTCATGCCCTGGCTGCCAGCCAGGCTCTGAGTAGCTGGATCAGTACTGCTGCTGCAGTGGGAGGCCCCCAGGATCCCAGGTAAGGCTGCTGGGGCCAGCACAGGTCCTGGCCCCAGCCTCTTCTGCCCTACCCAGATCAATTTGCCATGTACTGGAGTGTGCATGCAGGGGAGTGCCCTTGGACAAAAAGCAGTGGCACAAATATGTGCCATGGGAAATTTATGCCTCTGCACATGCACGCTCGTCTGGACACGCCCTTTGAGTTTACCCATGATGAAGGGAATGAGTTTGTGGTAGAGGAGTAGGATGGGTAATCTACAAAAAATGAGGGAATTGGTTCCACTCAGCTAATCATTTGGAGCCCTGTCCTAGTCTGGGCCCTTTAAAGTTCCCCTGCCACTTATTCTTTCCACCTTTTTCTTCTGCCATGGGACTACCATCTAGAAACTGGTCTACCTGCTAGCTCCCAGCACCTGGCGAGTCACTGCTGGATCCTGGACAAAGTCCCTTCTCTCAGTGTCCCTTTTTCTAATCCCCATGAGTGGTTTTGGCAATCTCCTTTCCAATACGCTAATGAGCCAGCCCAGCCTTCTGGATATATCCCTGTGCACTGCTGTACAGAATTTAGACCAAGGGTGGGCAAAATGTGGCCCGGGGGCTAGATGTGGCCCACCAAGCCATTCTATCTGGTCTATGGGGCCCCTAAAAAATTTAGAAAATTAATATTAATCTGCCCTGGGCTGCCTGTCATACAGCCCTTGATAGCTTGCCAAAACTTGGCAGGTGACCCAAAATATTATTATTATTCAAAATAATTGCCAGCCCCGATTTAGACTCTAAACTTCTAGCTTCTGTGTCCTGTGTGTCTCCAGCAATTTCCTTATCACAGGCACTCAAACAAATCTTGTTGTCCCTCCCACACAATAGGTTCCTAGAAGAGCTTCTTCCCCTTTGTGCTAAACTGTGGCATTTCCACCAGTGGCTCAAGTAGAGGGAAGCTGTAACACTGCCCCCCTTCAGGAGGTCAGTGAGGGATAGCTCTGCTGAGAGGCACACCTGCTGTCTCAGCAATCTTATGTATAGGGGACTACAATCTGTACCAGTCTCCAGTGTTACAGAGGTTGTTGAGATGGGACATGTGGTGGGCTCATGTGGGCTTCCAAGCAAGTTGGTGACGTCCCCTAGGGAGGTGGTACTCTCCTCTACTCTGGGGATCTTCAAGAGGAGACTGGACAAGCACCTAGCTGGGGGTTGTCTGACCCTAGCGCTCTTTCCTGGCCAGGGCAGGGGGTTGGACTCAGTGACCTACTGAGGTCCCTTCCAACCCTAACATCTATTAATCTACGTCTTATGGATGCCTGCCCACTTTTTGCTGTAGCTGCCACAGGCAGTAGCAGAGCAGAGTGAGGTTCTATAAGCCCCAATTTTGTAGCTACTAGATAGGTGGTGGATCCTCCTTTCCTTTTGTGTCCTTGTGACAAGGTAGTTAGCAGAATTTGTACATTCATTGGAATTTGACATGCTGCATTATGAACACTTCTGCTATGGCTTTGAATTTGTGTGACCTCTGAGCCATCAACTGTGCACCTTAGTGCCTGTGCCAACAGATGGATCCTCAGACCAGTACAAGAGAGCACTTCCCAATGGACTGGAGATAGACCTACTGGGTGCACCTCAGGGCTATAGGACTCATCTGTCTGCAGACTGCAATCTGTGGCTGAAGGAAGGGGGCTATGATGTGGTCAAACTATGTTCACAGACCCTCAAAGTTACAGTGGCAAATGGTTTTATTTATCATTTGTATAAGCCGGGAGTGTCAAACTCATCCAGGTCTGGAGGCTGGATGAGTTGTGTGAGGCTGGTTTGTAGGTCAGATCTGGAGTGCAGGGTCAGTCCTTAGGCTGGATCCAGAATGTAGAGCCATGTCATCTGGCCTGCAAGGCTGCCTTTGAGGCTGAAAATTTGGTGGTGGCAATGTTAATTGCTGTGGCTCCTGGAGCTGTGGCAGCTGCCATTTCTCCCAGTGCCAAATTTCTAACCCTGCAGGCAACTCGGCAGGCCAGATGACATAGCTCTATGCTCTGGATTGAGCCTGTGGGGCTTCCCATGGGGCAGGAAATTCAACAGGCAGTGTTAACTGTGGCAGCTCCAGAAACCACAACAGTTAATGCTGCCACTGCTTGTCCCCGTTCTGTGGGGCATATCTGGCCTGAAGGCCATATGTTTGACACTCCTGGTATAGGTATATAGTCCAAACTGATTAGGTGTTTCTTCCCCACAAATGAAATTATTCCTTTTTCACATACAGATTTGGTATTTGTGAATGGAGAAGTATTGTCTTTAAAGGCTGCCCAGGGTCTATGAAATTCTGGGTGGGAGCTCAAGTTAGTTTTAAGAGAGATGCCTTACCTTTGTTTCATCCAGCAACATTTGGCAGAACAGTTACATAAATTTCAGAAGTCATCAAGACCTTACCGGTATGCAATTAGGCCTAATATAGTATAGTCCACCTAGGCAGAGTATATCAAACATGATTATTTGGACTCCAGTGTGCCCAGGAATTTCTTTCATATTATGTTTATCAAGTTAAGAACAGAGACTCGCCAGGGATGCTTTTGCTTTCTTTTTTTCTAACAAACTGCCTAGTTCAGTTTTAGAAGAAAGTGACTGAGTTTACTGATGCTCTACCATGGTCACAGGCATGGAGATATAGTGCCCTGCACCTCCCTCCCTTCTCCAGTCCTAGATATCTGTGGAGATACCTGTGTGAAATATGGTAAAGTGGTTGTTTGTTAGGAAAGGTGAATGGCATGATAGCTATGCCATCAGCTCTGCTGGTTCTTTTACTCATGTTTCTAACCTGAAAAGAATTCTCCAGTCAGAAATGTCCATTAATGCAGTGAAGGTCAGAGCACATGGCATTTCCCAGGTGAGATGCATATGATGTACCAGCCTACTAAGGCAGGAGGCTCTTCCTGAGAGGGGAGTTTTTGGGTCCAATTCTGTAAATCTTACCTGTGTGGGTAAAAGTTATTTCCTTTAAGCAAGAGTTAAAGAATCATTCTGTTTATGAGCCAGACGGTTTAGGCAGGGATTTGAACCAAATGACTGTATAGGCAACCCTCGCTTAACACGGTTTCACTTAGCACTATTTCTCTCTAACGCTTGTTTTACATTGATACCCAATTCCACTTAGCACTCAGTGAGTTTCATTATAACGCTCACAGGCATCGTACACCTGGCAGCAGGTTTTACTTAACACTATTCTGCTTAATGCTCAGTTTTTCAGGAACTAATTAAGAGCGCTAAGTGGGGATTGCCTGTGTAGCTATGAGTCACTCCTAAAGAGACATAGCAGGGATAGCCTCATGTCACTTGAACCCAATCCACTCTATATTGATACTTCTGAGGACTCAATACTACGTCCCTACAGTAGATCCCTTTCTCACATGAGCATGCATTTCACTCTTTTACTCTGAGCGCAATAATGTCATGATAACTATAGTAAATACTGCAAACTCAGTACTGATGAGGAAAAAAGTTCACTCACTGAAGGGGACCTCTTCATTTTAATATGAATATCTAGCAATTTATAGTTTACAACTACAAGGCTGAATTTGATGACAAATTAAGATTTTGTTAAATAAATGAAATCTTACAGGCTTACAGCTACCAAATCTTTGGAGGCCATTTATTTTCCCTAAAAAAGAAACAAACTAAATATTGTAGTGCAGAACAACCCTAGTGGCATCCTGTTCTTGGCCTTTTCTTTTAGGTTAAGATCAAGTGTAGTATATGAAAAGCAGAAAGTGAAACAGGAAAACTGACAAGTCTATTTTCATTAGTCAAACTGAAAGAAACCATAAAATCACAGAAAAGTAGGGCTGGGAGAGACCTCTGGAGGTCATCTAATCCAAACCTCGGCCTGGGGGAGGATCATTCCTATCCAACCCATCTCATACAAACCCTGAGCAGAGATGCAAGACCTTCTACCCAGGTACCTCCGGGTTTTAGTTCTGGCAGGAACACTAGCACATCCCAGTTCAAATCCCCAGTCTTGGCTACAGCCACCACTCGATGCTTCTGAGGAAGGCAACATCTGCCAACACATGTAGCAACAGGAAGAGAAAAAAATCCTTCCTGGTCCCATGCAAAGCCCAGAAGCATGGAAATACTCAGCATAGCATAGGCATAGCTAATCCTAGATCATTCCTGTCCCATCCAACCTCTTCTTGAACATCTCCAATGATGGAGAGTGACACAACTTTCCTACGCAGTCTATTTTACCATTCCTCTATTTGTCTAACAGTGAAGTGTTTCCCGTATCCAGTTGAAACCTACTTTACTGTAACTTCAAGCCATTGGTTTGCATCCTGGTCTCTGCAGCAACAGAAGAAAGATGTTTTCTTGCTTTTTATGGCAGTCTTTTACATATCTGAAGGCTGCTATCATGTCCACTCTTAATTGCCTTTTCAGCAAGCTGAACTTGCCTATTTCCTTCAACCTCTCCTCATGTGGCTTGCCTTCCAAGGCTCTTAAATCCTTCTCTGCCATGCTGCCATCCATCCAGCTATCATCCATTTCATATTTGTGTTTTTGATTACTCCTCTTAAGGTTTAGTACCTTCATATGTCAGCACTGAACTTCATTCTGTTAGCTCCAGCCTACCTTTCCAATCTGTCAAGATCCTTCTGAATTGCACTCCTGTCTAGCAGTATGTTTGCAGTCCTTCCCAGTTTCATGTCATTTTCAAGTTTGCCCAAAAACCTCTCTATTCCAGTCTCCAAATTGTTAATATTGAAAAGCATTAGTCCTGGACAAATTCCTGTGGGACTCTACTCAAAATGTCTTGAGATTCTGACATGGATCCATTTTTAATTACCCTTTGCGTATGGCGATTGAGTCAATTGCCTACCCACCTTGCAGTTGAATCAATTGCCTACCCACTGTATTTACTTGAATACAAGACAAATCTGAATGCAAAATGACTCTCCAATAATTAGATTCTACACACAGAAAATTTATAAATTTATTATGTTTTTTCATGTATGCAATTGAATTATTGGAGGATCATCTTAAATGTGTGTGTCCCCCCCACTTGGTGGTGGGAGGAGAGCTGGTGAGGAAGGCAGTAATGAGGCAGGTGGTAGGGAACACATAGAGGAGGGATGGGGTAGGGCAAATAGGGGGTTCAAGAGGTAGGGGGGAAATCAAAGAGAGAGGCAGGCAGCTTGCTCCCTGGTGTCTATCTCCCCACTTACTCACATTGTGCCTGCCCCAACCTGCAGCCTCAGGCTTTCCTGATTTCCCCTTCCCCTGTTCCCCCTTCCTCCTCTCTCCATGCCGTGCCTGCTACCTGCAGCCTCAGGTTCCCAGCCTGCTTCTTCCCATCCCCATCAAAAGCTTTGCTGAAGTCTAGACACTCTATATCCACTGCATTCCCTTCATTCACTCAACTAGTTAACTTATCAAAGAAAAAGATCAAATTTGTTTGGCACTATTTGCTCTTGGTAAATCCATGCTGGCTGCTCATGATCAGCCTTTCCTTCTGCAGATACTTGCAAATGGACTTCCTTAGGATGTGCTCCAGTAACTTCCTGAGTAATGAGGTGAGGCTAACCGGTCTATAGTTCCCTGGATCCTCCTTTTTACCTTTTTTTTTTTTTAAAGAGGAGCACTATTTTGACAATAAATGTTACGAAATGGCAAATGTAAATGTGTTCTGTGAATATGACAGTAAACATCATGAATACTAAAAAGGTAACAAAAGAATTTATATTCTAAACTAAAGTGTTGTTATTTAAAAAGAGTGAGAAAATTTGCTGTTTGAAATACAGTTTATGAATCTTTAACTCAAATTTTACACTAATACTTCAAGATTGTTTCTTAACCTTGCCGTTCTTTGACCTGGTTCACATGCCCCTCAAAGTTAACTGTCCTCGGAAGTATGGAGCTATGGAATGGACACTGTACCATGAAGCAAAGTAAATAGAGATAAGGTGGCCTTGGGCTCTATATCTGTGAATTTTCTGACTCTTGTCAGTTTAAATTCTAAGCCGATAAGTCCCAGTAATGTTTGGCTTTTGCGATTTTGCACTGAACACGCATATAAATTATCAGCCCACTCAGTGCTGCAATGTAGCGAGCGCTGTTACTGTCTATTGTATAATTCCCTGTACACATACTGGCTTTGTTTTTCCTTGTTCTCTAAGTTTTTAATTGCCTAGTGTTTTGCAGTATGACATAAAGAGCAGGTGTTCAGAAACCATGTAGCAATAAAAAGGAGATCCAGGTTATCTTTTGACTGAGATATTTCCTCCGGTGTTTGGAAGGAGGGAGGAGGATACATGAAGAGCAGTATTCAGTGAACAGTTTTATGGATACTACTGTAAGGTTATAAAAAGCGAAAAAAAGGAAACAGTGAATAAAGACATGTAAATGGTTCCAATCGGGGAAATAACAGATTGCTTGGTGTTTTTGACCAATTATGTAACCCTCTGAAAGCTGTCTATTGCTGTGAGAAGGTTATGATGGGTTCTATTTCTGACAGCCTGAAAGTTTCACAGGAAGTTTATATCAAAAATGTATTTAATGTGCATACACCGTAATTTTGCTATTGAGATAACAACATGATGGGCACCGCATTAGAATCTCAAAAGCTAAAATAACTCCTAACAGGGCTTCATCCTGTTTCCATTCAAGTCAAATGCAAACTTCCTTTTGCCTTCAGCATTGCAGGATGAGGTGGATAGCAATTATATTTCGCCCCTTGCTTCTGAACCATGAGGGAAAGAATGCAGAAGGCTCTTCAATCTTACTGAAGGTGAAGTTAATCTGAGGAGTCATGTTAACATGTACTGACAACGGGGTTACAATCCCAAACAGCACCTAACTACAAAACTGTTACAGTAATTCTGTGTTGCTGTCACTGAAATGACTGCAGCTTTAAAGTAGCTATCTTAAGAAGCAGCAGCAGTGAATCTGTGACAGCAAAGAGTTTAATTGGGGCTAACCACCCCAGTATCTGCCCAGCATTTATAGTGTATGCTGAGCTCCGTTCCTGCTACTAAGAACACCTGATCTCACTTGTTAAAAGTTATCTTGGCTATTTCACACACACTGCAGTCCTATGACTGCAGTCTAAGATGTATCCTTAGACACTTGGTAATTCTAGGGCATAAGATTTACGTTAACGGCAGCTGCTTCCCTAACATTGAATGAAACATTTTATTTTTTTGGTCAGTGCCTTTGAGACTTTAGGAGAATGTTTGATCCTTTGCACCAGGCACACAGGTTCTGACAAGCTTCGGCGATAATGTTTCCACCATGACCAGTGTAACCATCTCCTAAACACCCCACCCTGATTCTTAACTGGATGCAATGTAGGATACCACAGATAGGCTAATTGCCTATGGCTAATTAGCAGGCTTGAAGTTCTGCACAGAGGGGGCTTGCTGCCTTTGGTTTAGGAGGTGGCCTGGCTGGCACAGTGTAGTATCTTGGAGGGTACCACTGCTGTAGGTGTAAATTTACAATGTAGATGTGGCCATAGTCTCACTGTTGGTGTGTGGGATTCCTCAGGGTCCTGAAGAAGCATTGTTATGCCATCCCATTCATGGCATGGCTGTAAGACATTCTGGGGAGTTATTTCTGACTATAATAGCCATACATTATAAGATATATTCTGAATCCAGATGAATTTTAGATGCTGTTACTTTTCATTACAAATGCAACATGAGTGGTACAGTTGGTGAATGTTAGTCTTGATAGAATTTAGACATTATTTCAGCCTCAGTGCATTTTAATCATGCGTCTTCTGTCAAACATAGCAAAAATTTCAATTTTTCACCAAGGTCTTAGTTTTCTTTCTATGTATATATCAGGAACAGGACAGAACAATAGAATTATGGCAGCTGATCATATGCTAGTTTTGTCTGCTTATAGCTAGATAGGGAAATTTTAAAATGTGCAGTTGCTTTTTTTAAGCCTAAACCTAGCTGTCTGGTATTCCAATACACAGACAAAAGTATTTAAGGCAAAAAGGTAGCTAATAATGGGAAAATCATCTCCTTCTTTCTTTAGCAGAGGGGAATTACAAACCACTATAGTAGCAGGTAGCTGCAAAAGCAGAAAACATGAATACTACCATGTCTGACTCTGAGTCCTAGTTCAGCACAGAGAGAGCTTTGAAATTTAATCCTGACTGGGATGCTGTTGTGCTTGCTAGATTGGGGCAAATATTTTAGCTTCTCCATCTCATCTGTACAATGAAGATAATACTCATCAGATTTTCTCATCTGTACAGTGAAGATAATACTACTTATGATGATTAAAATGCAAAGTGTTACATAAGGTTGAAGTGTTACTTTTTCACAGGCTGAGAATGAATATAAAGCAACTCTTCTCAGCACTTTTTTTCCCCTGGAAGCCTGTTCATGTTAGAATATATATTAGTAAACAGCTGTGTATAGGCTGAAATTCCTGGGTCTATTTTATTGCATTTATTTCCGTTACCGATGCGCAATAAATTAAACTGTGTATAAGTGAGCACAAAGCTGCAATTCCAAGAGGGGTCTGAAGCTCAGTATTGTATTAATTGAGCATCTTATCCCATAATAATCACAATAGGTGCATCTACACATGCACATTACTGCAGAGTAGACTAATTAGTAGGGCTGTGCAAAGCTTCGGTCGCTGATTTGATTTGGCAGAGATTCGGCCCAATTCAGTGAATCTCCAAATCTGAATAGAATCGGGAGACCCTTCAATCTCTCCAAATCAAATCGGAGCCCTCTGAATTGATTCGGAGACATTCGAAGAGATTCGATGATTTGGACATAGACACAACTTTAAATGTTTTTTCTACATACCTCAAGGTACCAGGCGGCTTGTGAATGTTGAGATGGTGGGGCGATTGGAGCGTCCCATAGGAATGTGGGGGGGTCCCCAGCGTGCTCTGCAGTGGACCTGGAAGTGGACCAGAAGCACTTCTGGCCCACTTCTGGTTTCGCCGCAGAGCATATTGGGGATTCCTCCCCCCAGCTCGGCGACTGGTGCCTCCTGGGTCTGGTGGGGCACCAGGGGTCCCTCCACAGCTGTTTGCTGAGCTGGAGGGGGGGAGGGGGGGAGGGGGCTCTGCTACCGAGCACACAAGGGGCCCCCCCCCGTGTTCCCGTGGGATGCTCCATCCTCCCCACCATCTCAGCATTCAGGAGCCATGCCTGGTACCTTGAGGTATGTAGAAAAAACATTTAAAGCCATGTCTATGGCTGAATCTCTGATTCTCCAAATCAGCGTTGAATTTTCAGATTTGGATTTGGCCGAATCGAATCGGGACAGTGATCCGAATCAATGAATTGAATCACTGTCCCGCTGAATCAGGCCAAATCTGAATCTGAATTGAATACGGCCCACTTCACACACCCCTACTTATTAGGTCCGCAGTAAAGTGTCACTGTCTACACATGCAATGGTATTAAGGTGCAGTAAATTAATTAACTACACCATAAGATAGTACTGTCTCTGTATCTTATGGTGGAGTATTTTACTGTGCTGAAATGAATGCATGGATGCTGACTATGGGTGTAAACTGTGCCAGGTGAGCCCACCTCGTTGGGGGCCTGTTCTGCCCCAGTCCAAATTGCTTCCATCCTGGGTGCATGTGTAGATGCTGCACCTGGGAGCAGTTTCCTCCAGCTCAAATGGCACTGGAGTTTATTGTATCACATTAATCGCACATGTAGATGCACCCAACGTGACTGATTTTAAACTTCTTGGGACTGCAGGGACCAGAGCAGTGGAAACCATGACAGTTCCTCCTTGTGAGAGTGGCAGGTATTCTGAACCTGTGCTTTAGTGTAACAGACTTCTGGAGATAGACTTCCACTCACATAAATAGACTGAACTAGGAAATACTTTTCTCCAGCTATGGTTCAATGTGAACTCTGTGAGGAAACCAGAAAGGCAAAAGTGGGGAATTATTTGTGAGGGTAAAGGCCTGCCTAAAAGGAAGAACTGGAAGATAGATTTTGTAATGTGAGCAAAGTTTTGTTTAATTGTGTGTGTAGCTTTTTTGGGTGAAGGTAGAATAAAAGAATTATAGGGAAGCAGGGCTGGAAGGCACCTCCAGATATCATCTAGTCCAACCCCCTGCCTGAGGCAGGATCATCCCTATCCAAACCATTCCTTACAAATCCATAATCTAAACTTTTTGTAAAACTACTATCAACCCTGACACCGTACGTAATGATGTTGTGGTAAACTTCAAGCAAAGGCAGCAAGGGTCAGTAGGGATTTGTCTATCTGTTAGATCTAGGTGTCCCCACTAAGCAAAGGGAAGACAAAACTGGATTACATCTGATGCACCCAAGAGTACAGTTCTGCAAATCTCAGGCTCCTTTAACCTCTGCCATTGGTTCTCAGACAGAGGTCTCAGTCTTGTTTCACTGTTTTGAGCATTTTCACTGTCTTACCATTATTGCACTTTCTCACTTTGGTTCTGCCCTTTAACAGGAGCCCTTTTCCATCATATGTCCTTCGAATCTGACCCTTTAAATGTTGTGGCAGGAGACAGGCAGCTTTATCCTTAAGGGCCAGGTACAGACATTACACTTTTACCAGTATAAGTGATCAGAAACCACTCCATACCCATAACAGGACAGAAGTTCAGCACACATAGACTGGTTTAAAAATGGTGGAACCCAGTCTAAGATTTGCTCTCCCCACCAAAGGGCAAATGTGTGTTCTGGTTGTTACTGATCTAAGGGACACCGCATGCAGAAAACAACATAGCTGAGATCGATTCCATCTCGGGCTTTTTGAATGTCAGTGCTTAGCCAAGAAGATCATTGTGGCTACAGGCGTGAGTTCCTCCCAGCAGGCTGGTATGTACTTCAGCTGCTTTTAGGAAGGTGAATCCTGGCTTCTCTCATTTCTGTGGAAGTGGCTCATTCTCATATAGTATTGAGGTGGAGTGGCTGTTTTGAGTTGAGGAAAACTTTCATACAGGCCAGAAGGTGTGGTAAGAGTCACTCAAAATAGAAAACGAAGCCACCAGGCAGGAACAAAACAGTTTATAGGAATTTGCTCCTTCCAGAAAAATCTTATTTCCATGGAACAATCAAGTGCATCTTAAAGGTCTTTAATTCTGTTTGAAACTTGCTTTGTCACTTACAACTTCATTCTGTCAGTGGTCCCTTTGAAAGGGCAACTGTGGACGGACTGCCAGGTAGCTGAAAAGATAATATTTTGAAACAATACTCCATACAGTTTCTGTATTCCTTTCCTTTTGTTCATTGGAGCGTGCACCCTGACATTCATTGTGCTGACCAAATAATCAATTGTGATGTCACAGAGGATTTTGAGCCAAGTCTTGATCTGATTTATAACCTTCATTTCAGAGTTGTAATCCCATGAGCATGCTTGGTCCTTTGATTCCACAGGGCAGGGAAAGAGGAAGAGTGGCAAAGCATTTAAGAAAGGAAGGAACTACTTATTTACTCAAATATAAGATGAGGTGTGTCCCCTAAATCAGCATATGGAAAAAAGTCCTTCATCTTATATTTGCAAATGAAGTGGAGGGGGAAGCAGGTGGCTGCTGCAGCTCTGATGGGTCAGGGTCAGACCCAGACCCAGACCCACAGAAGCCTTCTGCCTCCTTCCTGCTTCCTCTCTGCAGCTACTGCCTCTTCTGTCCCCAACTCACCACCTTTCCTCTCTCCTACTGTCAAGTGCATCTTGGCTCCTGCTTGGGCTCAGGTCTCTCCCAAGCATGGAGCACATGGAAACTCCTTCTCCTGCCTGGGCAATCAGCAGCGCCAACATTGCTGCATGGCCGGGCCGGGTTTGAACTTCCATATGTTGTGATTTGGGATGGAGCAGCCTGAGCAGCATGAAAGCAAGTGGTTGTGGGGGAGAGGCAGAGACTGTGGGAAGTAGAGGTGGAAGAGGCAGAGATGGGGAGTTGTGGGGGAAGAAGCAGAGACTGGGAGAAGCAGGGGGAAGAGACAGACTGGGGGGAGTTTGGGGAGGGGCAGAGGCTGTGGGGAGCTGGGGGTGGGGGTTGCGGCAGGAAGGTGGGAGGGAGAGCAGCAAGGTTGCAGTGCGTAAAAGTGGGCAGGGCAGAGGGCAATGGGATCACCTGATTCTCTCTTGCAGCCACTGCTTTCCCTGCTGTAGCAGTGGGAGGTGGGGGATTCAAGACAACCCTCCAATATTTAGATTCTATACCTATAAAATGATAATGAATTTTACACATTTTCCATGTATAGAATATAATTATTTGGGGGTTGTCTTATTTGAGTAAATATGGTAATTCTTGTCTGGTTTATTATGCCATGAATTAGTACAGATTCAATCTAAGACAGTTGGATTGTACAAATATAAATGGAATCAGAAGCAAAATATATTTATTAGAAATATCCTTTAGTGAAGGAAAAAGGGGAAAGAAATACAGCTAATATCTGCTGTAATCTGAAGCATCTCCTAGCTCTGTAATTAACCAGTAAGGTCACAGACTAACAGTTGGATAGCTTTGTGAAATGCTGGTCTGGGATGCCATCATGGAAGAGTGATGGCATCCTCTATAGCACCCTGGATTACCTGTTTATTTCCCTTTCACTTTAGAATGTATGCATCTCACATGAATGGCCAGTGATATGATATCCCAATCCCCTCAACAGAGGCTTTGAAATAAAGTTTTAATATCTTTAATAAGAAATAGAAATTGTTTTCATTAGTACAAAAAGCTTTATGAGTATTGACATACGTACAGTAGATTAAACAGAATAGGCACTGGTGATGTAAAAGGTTCTTTGGAGGATTATGCCATGTAGCTGAAATTTATGGCTTCCTAATAAAGCCAGCTTTGAAACTTCAACAATTGATTTGAAGAAATTTCCACATATACCATTGCTATTAGCCTGGAAGCTATTTTGTGTTTTTCTTTGTGTTTCGGCTCCCTTTGGAACTTGACATTATGAAAGAACATTAAAAAATATATTTTTAAAAGTTTTCAATCAGAACCATCAAACAAACTAACACAATAAAACCACATCGGAATAATATAATATTTGTCATTGCAGGGCATTGAGATTATGATCTGCTAAGGAGAACTGAGCAACAGCTTGTGTAATAAATACAGAGATTAAATTTTGTTTTCAATGAAGCCTCAAAAAAGTTTATTTCTCTGTGAATATATGCAGTTTTCTTAATTTATATCCCCCCCCCCCTTTATATTATTGAAAGAGGGCCTGTTTGACTTCTTTTGGAATCTCTGGTTAACATCAGCAGCCAACAAAGAACAATCTCTTTGACTATTGATCTGTTCACCAGGTTGTCCTCAGGTAAGTTACTGACCACTAGGAATCTACATTAGCAATGGAACCAGCACATCAGAAAATACGTTTTCTGTCCTGCCCTGTCCTGTCTGATCCTGTTTGCAGGAAAGTAATTTTTAGCGCTACTGCAGACACAGAAAGAGCTTGGCTTTCTTTTTGTTTGTGTGCATTATTATTATTTTTTAAGCTAACCCAGGGCTTTTGGCTTGTCTCCTCTTTAGTACTGTTGCTATCATGACTGGTATCTTTAGTAGTGTAGGCTCTTTGATGTGAAAAGTGTTCTCCATATTCTTACTATAATAAACCCATGACTGTGCAGTTACAGTCATTGTGGTCATTAGCTAGTCTACTGGCAGGGAGCCTGTGGGATTGAACCTAAAATGTCCAACTGCTAAAATACAAATCTCTGTCATTTATGCTTTATTTGTTAGCATAAACGATAGAGGTAACATCTGTAGTAGCAGTAGTAGCAGATCACCCACAATATAACAACTTATAGGCCCTGCCATGATAGATTTCCCAAGTGTTTCCATTGCGTTGGTCTTTTTTGCATCCTATGCTACAGTCTACTTTCCTATTCAGTTACTTTGGCACTGATCACTTCTCCTGAGGTGAAGACACGAGTGGTTCTCGTGTATTTTATTTTTTCCAGGCAGTTACCATCTGCATAAAATACAGGTTCAATAAGGCTAATGGAAAGCCTTTTTTAGTTCGTATATTTTGTTTTTACAGATATTTGTCCTTGTTGGGGAGGCTGAATAGCAGTTATGGCATTCTGGCTATTGAAAAAAAAAATATTCATAGACCAATGACCAATAGTAAATGGACTTTTTTTTTAATAATAGGCCCCTTACCTTTCAGTATTGTAAGATGGGTAACTTTCTTCAAACAATAATTTACCTTTTTTTGATTTTCCCATTAACATATCACATTTTCATTTTAAAATTTACTGCTCTTTGGAAGATTTTAATTTCTGTCACTATCTTATAATTTAAGTGTATTGTGCACATGATATAATCCACAGGAAGTTAATCAGTAAGAAATATGAGGACATAGTTTTTCTAAGAACTACCCTTTAAAACAGA
This sequence comes from Alligator sinensis, assembly GCF_000455745.1. Taxonomy (NCBI): domain Eukaryota; kingdom Metazoa; phylum Chordata; order Crocodylia; family Alligatoridae; genus Alligator; species Alligator sinensis. Next base: position 1,742,705 of record NW_005842070.1, on the reverse strand, counting down.
TGCAGCTGACTAAGAGGCATAACTAGGAATTTGAGTACCTTGGGTGGGGGCAGGTGCCACATGCTGGAGAGTGGGCAGGGGTAACAGTCTGGGACAGCTTCTAAATTGGCACCTGGAGCTTGTCCCACTTGCCCACCCTGGTTATGCTACTGGAGTGAATGTAGCCTGAACTCAGACTGATAAGGGAACAAAATTGTTAAAAGTCCAATGAGGCTTTGTGGGATTTTGTATACTGGAGATGTCTCTGCTCATCCACTTGCTTCCCAATTTTGGGGTCTCCCTTATTACTCACCTGCCATGTCTTGATGTTCAAAAGGAAAGAAAGAGAAGAAGGGAGGTGAGGTATTTGTTACCAATACTGGTAGGAATTAAAGCGAGGTCTTTCTTCACAGGGCTCCACCTCCTCTATACCCTGCCCTTACCACATCTATATGTGTGTGGGCCCATAGTTTCCTTTAGTGTCTCATCCTCACATTAAATATGGTGTGGTGTCTGGCTGCTGACCAGTCTTTCTGGTCTCTTGCCCACAGGAACAAGTGGTTAGTAATCCAATACTTGCTGGTTCATGCCGCTTACCAGCTATCTTTTAATTCACTTGCTAGTAATTTCATCACCACTGGTCCACCTAATAACTTGGCTCTTATTTATACTATGCTGCTGGAGGAGTTTATCATCATTCAATTTATTTTCATTTTTTCTCTCATCAAATAATGAATGTATCCTCATTTCAGCAGTTAACTGGGGTTTGACTTTTGCCCTAGCTGTCCAGTCAGGAATTCCCTTGGTGATAATTGTGGTGACAATCACATTATGAACAGATATACATGCAAAACACTTAAAAGGGGTAGATGTTCACTTTTTAGAATATAATTTGGTATTTTTCTGGTTCTGAAATGACAAAACCCCTTGCTGAAAGGAGTACTTCCAGGGGAAGGGGAGGGACTTATGGTGGCAAAGGCCAGGGGTTAGGGGTGGGACTTCTGGTCACAAGATGGTGACCAGGGGATGGAGCACCTGTCGGGGGGCGGAGCTACCCATGCAGCCCTTGACAGCTTGCCAAAACTCAATAAGTGACCCTCTACCCAAAATAATTCCGCCCGCCCACACTCTAGAGCAAGGAAACAATTGGCAGCTATTCTGTGCTCCCACTAGGAATGCAGTTCATAGGAAACTGACCAGCCCTGAGTTTCAGTAATAGCAAGAAGTTGAGAGGAAAGCCTGGGGTCCAAATGCTCATAAAGCCTGGGGTCCATTCCGCTGTTCTCAAAACCCTCAGCTGAAAGGGGTGCTTGGATTCCTACTCACAGGTCCCCTAGCTGTAGGGTGGCACAACAGCATCAACTCTGGCAGATTCTAAATCACGTCACTTACAGAAAACCATGTAACTTAGATCAATTCTGCCTCAGGCTTTTTGAATGTCTGTACCTAGTCTGTGAGCCACTTAATTGGCAGGGAGGGGAGTTACATGTGTTTATACTACTAGCATCCTACAAACTGAAAATGCTTCAAATAAAGGAATTTGGGTTGTAGCCGTGTTGGTCTAAGGACATAGGCAGACAAGGTTCCTTGGGTGAATTTGATATCTTTTATTAGACCAACCCAAATGGCTGGAGAATAGTTATTAAGCAAGCTTTCGGGTTCAAAAACCCTTCGTCAGGCTCAGGAAGCTGCAGCAGTTGCTGTGTGCTCTTCCTGGATGGAATGAAAAGTAAACAAGCCAGGGGCTGGGCTGGGCTGGGGAGTCAGTTGCCAGGCAGATTATAATGTATCAAAAATCCAATGTCTATGTTTAGTCCATGATCTCTAGTATCCAGCAGGTTGATGAAATGGAGCTCATAGGCTTGTCTCTGGGAAGTGCTGTGTAAGTTTCCCTTGAGGATCAGGACTGAGAGATTGGAGAGAGAGTGGCCCTTCTGTGAGAAATGTGCCCCCACCGGTAGTTGGGTGTTTCTGTCTTTGATGGATTTCCGGTGTGCACTCATTCTGGTGCGCAGTTGTTGTTTGGTCTCTCCTACATATCTTCCATCAGGGCATTTGGTGCATTGGATGAGGTATATTACATTTCTGGAGGTGCAGCTGTAAGATCCTGGGATGCTGATGGCTCTGTTGTGGGGTGTAGTAATAGTGGGGGTGGTGGAGATGTGTTGGCAGGTTTTGCATTTCTTGTCCTGGCACGGTCTGGATCCTTTTGGTGTGTTCTGGGGTTGAGGAAGTTTGCTTCTGGTGATGAGGTTGGCGAGGTTCAGTGCTTGTCTGAAGGCTAGGATGGGTGGCTCTGGGAAGATCTTTTTAAGAATAGGGTCTTTTTCTAATATGGGTTGCAATTTTTTGAGGATTTTCCGTACAGGTTCAAGGGAGGGGTGATACGTCATAACCAGCGGTGTGAGATTTGTGGGTGTTTTTCTTCTGTACTGCAGCAGTTCTTCACGTGGTATCCAGGTGACTCTTTCAAACATGCGATCTACCTCTCTGGAGGAGTGTCCTTGCTGGGTGAAAGCCTTTTTAAGATTGGTGAGGTGGCAATCCCGGGTGTGCCCTTCAGTACAGATGCGGTGGTATCTGAGGGCTTGGCTGTATATCAAAGCTTTTTTGGTGTGTTTCGGGTGATTGCTGGTTCTGTGCAGATATGTATGTTGGTCTGTGGATTTCTTGTATACTGTGGTCTGTATTTTACCCTTCTGGACACTGATCCTTGTGTCTAAAAAGGGGATGTTGGTGTTGGAGTATTCTAAAGAAAGTCGGATGGAGGGATGGTGACTGTTGAATTTCTGGTGGAACTCAAGTAGAGATTCCAGGTTCTCACTCCAAATGATGAAGATGTCATCGATATATCGTAAGTACAGCAAGGGTTTGATGGTGCAGTTCTTGAGGAAGTCTTCTTCCAGGTGGCTCATAAAAAGGTTGGCATACTGTGGGGCCATTTTAGTGCCCATAGCTGTTCCCATCATCTGGAGGAAGTGTTGATTATTAAAAGTGAAATTGTTGTGTGTGAGGATGAAGTGTATAAGCTCAGTGATATCTTTGGGTCTGTATTCTGGGTTGTAATCTTGTTCCTGTAGATATGTAAGGCAGGCATGGATGCCATCCTGGTGTGGGATGTTGGTGTATAGGCTGGTAACGTCCATGGTGGCTAGAAGTGTGTTGCTGGGAAGGTGGTCT
>NW_005842070.1:1736213-1739320 GCF_000455745.1 Alligator sinensis | reverse complement strand
CCCCCGCAAGGGAGGACTCCACGAACACCAGGAGGAGGAGACTTCACGCTGTGTGAAGATCTCTAAGTGCTGCGGAGCCTATTGGACCCAGTGCATTTCAAGCAGGCAACAGGGGTCTGATCAGCCTCTAGCCTCTCCCCGTCACCGAGCACAATCCTCGACGTATCCCTCTCCCTGTGTGCACAAGTTCCACGGAGCCTAGCAAACTTTGTGTGAGTTCGAGTACTTTCTTCGGTTGGAGCGACGGGCTTGCGGTTTAGAGCCTTCAACCGGATGGGCTAGAAGAATGTTCACGGGAAGGAACTCTAGTCCGCCTCTCTTCTTTTCTATCTGTAACTGCAACTCAAGCAAGTTTTCCTGCCTGCACCGCGACCATCTTCGGTGTAAGTAAATAATCTTAAATCAATCATTACGCGTCCATGTCTAATTCCAGCATGTCGCCTGTTTTCTCCGACCCCGCGTGCCTGGGTTGCTGGCCACAGCCTGCGTGGAGCACAAAAAGGGCCCGGATCGCTCCCCGCCGCCCGCACATGGCGACGAGGATGGGATCTGGAGATGGCCCGCACAGGGAGCATGTAAAAAGTCCCCGGGTTAGGTAGCAGGGGGATCAAGGCAACTGACTCCACAGTCCAGCCCAGCCCCTGGCTTGTTTACTTTTCATTCCATCCAGGAAGAGCACACACCAACTGCTGAAGCTTCCTTAGCCTGATGAAAGGTTTTTGAACCCGAAAGCTTGCTTAATAACTATTCTCCAACAATTTGGGTTGGTCTAATAAAAGATATCAAATTCACCCAAGGAACCTTGTCTTCCTCAAATAAAGGAACAGTTTTAAGTGTTTTGCACTCAACTTCTTGCTGTTACTGAAACTCAGGGCTGGTCAGTTTCTGATGAACTGCATTCCTAGTGGGAGCACAGAAATAGCTGCCAATTGTTTCCTTGCTCTAGAGTGTGGGCGGGCGGAATTATTTTGGGTAGAGGGTCGCTTATTCAGTTTTGGCAAGCTGTCAAGGGCTGCATGGGTAGCTCCGCCCCTCGACAGGTGCTCCATCCCCTGGTCACCATCTTGTGACCAGAAGTCCCACCCCCTAACCCCTGGCCTTTGCCACCATAAGTTCTTCCCCTTGCCCCTGGAAGTACTCCTTTCAGCAAGGGTTTTTGTCATTTCAGTACCAGAAAAATACCAAATTATATTCTATTCTAAAAAGTGAACATCTACAACATTCATTAGTTTGATTTAAAAAAATGTTTTGTCCTGATTTACATGTGTTTGTGTAGCATGCACAGAGGTGATTCCACAATAGTTTAAAATGAAGTCTTACTCTTGTATGTTGTGGGGGGGGGGTTGGTATATGTTGGTGGGAGACTGTGGGTGTGTGGGTATGTGGGGTGTGAAGGAGGGTGTGGGTGTGTCTGTGGTGGGTGGAGAGGTGTGGGGGTGTGGCTGTGGGGTGAGGGAGCATGTGAGTGTGTGTCTGGATATGTGGGATATGGGTGGGTATGGGGTTTGTGGGTGGCTGTGTGTGGTGGGGAGGGTGGCTGGGGAGTGGGTGTGGAGGTCTGTGTGTATGGCAGTGTGAAGGGTGGTGTGGGTGCATGTGTATGGTGGGGTGTGCATGTGGGACTCACCCTACGAACACACACACAGAGAAACACACAGACACACACACTCTGCCCCTCCCTACACACACACACACACACACACACACACACACTGCCGGTGTGGCCCCGTGCTCCCACTGGCGATGTAACCAGGAGTCATGTGGTGCTGGAGCAGTGCAGGGGTAGGAAAGCAGGAAAATGGCAGGAGGTGGGGTGGGGGTGGGCTGTGGCATCCTACTGAGGCTCCCCTGGGTCCTACTGCCCTGTCTCCTGTCATCTTTGACAAGCAGCGAGGAGCAGATAACTTTTACTTTACTAATCTTTTTAGGGACCCCATGGGCTGGATAGAATGGTGTGGTGGTCTGGGTGCGGCCCGTGGGCTGTATTTGCCCACCCCTGCTGTAGAGTAAGTGAGTAAGCTATTCACTGAGTTCCTGGGTCTTCTGTCCATGTCATAGTGGAAAGTGTTCCTTGCAATGTTTTCCACCTTGTTTGAACCCCTCTGCCAGGTGGTATGCCTCAACATGGCAACTCAAGGCTCTGTGATCCTGACTGGAAAGGTGCCTTTTAGAGTTTGCTCTGCAAGTCCAAGAGCAACATGCCCAAGGAGCAGGAAATAATGAACTCCATGGGTGAGGGCCTTCTCTAGGACCAGATGTAGACTGTCTATGGGTGTTTCTGGATTAGGGATATAAACAGTGACAGGTGGAACTGGTTAGTTCCAAGGACCTGAGATGCTGAGTGGTGGGAACAGTACAGCTGGGGCATCTTTAGGGTGAGCAGGACCATCTTCCCTGAGATTTGGTCCCTCAGCATGAGGGTGCCCATGAGTGTGGAGAAGTGGGTGGCCATTGGTATCTGGAAACTGGTAACCCATCATAGCCTTCTGTCTGTTGCAAAATGCTTTTATGTTGGCAAGTCGATATCTACATCAGTCACTACCACTGAACTCTGGATGTTCTGCAGCAGCACTCCTACCACTGTCAGTGGAGTTACAGGAGTCCTCCTTCTGCCTAGTTGTTATCACGTTCAAGTTGTAGCCTATCAACCCTCCCTACAGTGGATTACTGGATGTATGGGCTTCTAGTTACCCATATGGACTTTAACTGCAGTTCCCTCTACCCCAGGACCTTCCCCAATTATCTGTACCACTAGTGGGCATGAGATGGAGGAATTAGGGGTAGGTGGGTCAAGAGTGAGACATGTGGTTTCATAAGCGATATTCTATATAAACATAAAGTTTTCATTTCTGAAAAAAAGTTAACCAAGGTGTTTGTGACAGGAATCCTTGACTGGCTTGGGAAAGATAAACCTTATACCACAAGCACAGAGTTGTTCTAAATGTTTTTGCTACTCATAGTCTAGGTAATGGGAGGGACAGAGGGTATGAACAATAATGGTCTTGAGTCTTTTGGGTCTATGATGGGATAGCCATCAATTGTAGGAAGTACGGTGTGAAAGTGGTGAGTGGTGCCTACCTCTCTACTTAGAAAGGGGGCAGGGAAAG
>NW_005842070.1:1727719-1736183 GCF_000455745.1 Alligator sinensis | reverse complement strand
GAAAGAGATAGGCCATGTTAACCTCTGCATGGAGAGATGCAACTAACTGGCAATGAAAATTGCCATTACTGAATGACTTGCCAACTGAGGAAATGCCCAAACAATGTTCTCCCAGTGGTCTGGGAGAAGTTTCCAGAACGATCTCCATTATTTTCCTTGGGAGAGGACACAATTTATGTCCCCACAGCTCCCTACCTCCACAGCACACAAATGCGCTGAATGGGAAAGTGTAGACATCTTTGGCCTGTGGCTGAAATTAACAATCAACCCATACTACAGCACACCACAAAAGGCTCTATTAGCACTGCTTTCTTACTGGCTCAGATGATGACCACCCCCTTTCCAAAGTCCCCACAGGCTGCCTCTGTGAACCTCCACCTTTTTATGAGCTGAATGCCAGAACCCTCCCAAAGGCTTTGGACTCCTTCTGCAAAGAGTACACTGAAACTGTGGATCAGCAAATACATATTTGCAAGAACTGCCAGCCCTGCATACATGGGCATGGCACATAGCAGGCCTCTGGATTCTTGTGGCCATTAAGAGAAAGGAAGGAATGAAGGGAGGATGGTGCCAGAGCATGGGAATACTGCTGCTCACTTTTGGGTTTGGTGTTTGGCCACACTGAAATTTCTGCCAGGCTGAACCCTGGGTACAAAGAGGATGAGGACAAGGTGGTTGCCTGGTGTTGGTGTCCTGACAGCTGGTATATCTCCCTAAAATCTATGAAGTCTCCTGACTGACAGTCCTGAATAGGAGGAAGGACTTCCAGGGTTCCTCTTGGGGGGTCCTGGTCTGGGACTTGGGCTAAAGTCTCTTTACAATCTTCATGGTTTGTTTTATCTCAGTGATTGGACAGCTTTGATTTCAGTCCAGGGTCAGTGATAAGAGTTCAATAGGATCATTCAGTGAGGATCTGGGACAGTTTGTCATACTAAGAGCATGTCACTTTATGTAGGCAAGGTTCTTTGGGCAGATGTGATATCTTTGATTAGACCAACTGAGTAGTTGGAAAAATGTTTCAACTACTCAGTTGGTCTAATCAAAGATATCACATCTACCCAAAGAACCTTGCCTACCTATATCCTTAGACCAACACAGCTACAACCAAAAACACTGTAACCTTATGGGCACTCAAAACCTGGTTGGCATCTCAAACCCTCATGCACCAGTTCAGGACCTCTGCCTTGGCCTAATCCTACTTATTCCCATGCAATCCCTGGCACAGTTTGTTTGTAAACAGCCTGGTTTTGATGGTTCTTTTTCATGAACTGCTGAGTTCTCTTCTTGGTCCAGATGGAGAGGACCTCCAGGATCTCTACTTGCTGCCAGCTGATGAAGTATTTTGCAGACCTAGACATCCTGTGATGGTGCTGAATGTTTCCTGGGTGGGCAGACAATCAAGAGTGTTTGTGGTGGATGATCAAACTAAGTGTCTGGGATGGTAGTCCAGGAAATGGTGGTAGGTCATGCCTTTGCCACCTCGTTCTTATAGTTCAGGTCATATGCAGGGCCTATGAACCCAGGGCACTAGAACTGGTAATGACTAATGAGTCACAGAGGGGTCATGGTAGTGAGGTTGGGGGTGGGAAGCAGAGCACCATGATGCTGCTGGTCTGACCAACTCAATAAGTGTGCTTTGATGAGAAGCACAAATATGACATGGAGTGTTTTAGAGTTATCCCTATTTCACTCATCTCATTTCTTTTTAATGTTTCAGGCCATGAAAGTGCTATATGTTTATGTATTATTTGTCTGCTTGTCTTTTATAGCACTTTTAAGCCACTATTAATGTTACATCTGTCAATGCCCTCAGACAGTGGAAAGCTATCAACACCAGGTCCTATGTGAATTCCTCCCCACAAACTCGATGCAGAGTAGTAGTGGAGCACCACAAATTTTGCATGTATGGGCCCTTAGGATATACAGCCAACTGTTGTAGATTACAGCAGCTTTCAGGTTAATTTAACTTACCAGTGGCAGCTGAAACTTGAGAATCAGGGAGTTGGAACTGGCTGCCTGAGAACTCTCCCTTCTTTCTTTTGCTGAATGGATCTTAATACATGACAAAATCTGGCCTCCTCTTTTAGGGACAGACCAAAATGAGCTTTGGTCCAATATCTTTGAGAGGCACAGTTTATGTCTGCTTTTGTCTGCTATGGCCACTGCTAATGCTGCACAAAGTGGATAGGAAAACACAGCTTACTGTGTTGGATATAGGAAATAATCCTCTGTGATTGATCTGAAAGGCAGACAAAGGAATTTCATGAGGCTGTAGTTAGGAACTCTTCAGGAGCTTTCTCTAAGGCTCCAAAGTCCTAAAGGAATGTGGTGAGTTAGAAAGCTAAAGGCTTCAGCCTACTGCAGTTTGGTTTGTAGTTGCTTTTAAAATAAAAAAGGTGATCCATATCATATAAAAATATAGAGAAGATACCTTTTTGTATGGTTAGAAAGGAGGGTTTTCAACTTACTTGGTTAAAAAGTATTTTTCAAAGCAAATGAGGCACGGTGGGGTCACCATCCAATTTAGAATAAGAGGCTCAAAAAAATGAAGTTCTTACGTTGTACTCTCCTCAGCCTGACAGTCTGAAGATTTACAAGCCAGGATGCATTTCTCTCCATTCCCAAACTTATTAGATTTATATGAATATAAGAGTTGAAAACACTTTTTTCAATTGTAATCGGCATTTCTGAACCTCCTGCTGGTAGGGCCCATTTTGCTTAAGAAAAAAGAATTAAGCGTCACAAATTATATCAGAGACTGCAAGGAATTTTTCTTTTTGATTTACTTTAAAATTGGTTTGACATTTTAATTTAAATCTTAAATATTACCTGTTTTCCTTCCTACAGCATTCATCTTGGAGTAGTTATATCTCAGAGAATACCATATTCACAAGTGGAATCTAAAGGAAGGGAATAGAATATTAAGTACTTTAGTTCTTTATGGATGGACATAATTTGCTATTTGGATCACTCTGATACCAGAGTGGTTTTTGGCAGTAGACATTAGTGCTGTGCGAGGCTTCGGACTGAGCTTAAGATCCAGAGAAGCTTTGGGTGCTTTGGCGTCCAAAGCAGCATGTCCAGATCAAAGCGCTGGCTTCTGTAGGCTTTCCAAAGGGGTTCAGAGCTTCCGAAGCGCTTTGGAAAAGCTTTGGAGCTGCTTTGGAGATGCAGCCATAGGGTATAATGGGGAATCAATGAAGTATCTATAACTTTGTTGTTTTTTGTCTGATTTGGATGAAACTTGCAGAGATGGTAGCCTCTGCTGAGAGCATGAAGCCTGCCAAGCTTCAAGAAGATCAGTGCAGGGATTCAGGGAGAACTGCACCCCAAGTTCTTGAAAGAAAACTCATGTCACTTCTATATGTTATACTACAGGGGGGTGAAAACTGCAGGTGTAGTAGCCCCTGGTGAGGCCGCAAAGCCTGCCAAGTTTCAAGAAGATCTGTGCAGGGATTTGCGGGGAACTGCACCTTAAGCTGTTGACAGGTAAAACTCGTGGCATAGATGACCCTGTGTGTGTTAAGGTGCAGCAGGGTGAAAGCTGCAGGGATAGTAGCCCCTGCTGTGGCCACAAAGCCTGCCAGCTGTCAAGGAGATAGGTGCGGGGGGGTTCTGGGGCCCTGCACCTCTGGCTGCTGACAGGCAAAACTCATGACATGGGTGCTTGTGCAACTGTGTCTGTCATTGGGGCAGTGAGGGGTGGGGAGGAGAGGGGAACTACTGCAGGCCTGACTGCTAAGCTACTGTGTCACCAGTTACCAATCAATCATGATTCACTCAGGGACCAGCTCAATACACAGTTGCTAGCTAATGTCACCAGTTAATTAGCAACAATTAACACCTACAAAATCACAGACTAAGGAGGGGAAAGAATCAATACAGACAATCAACTACCCCAAGACAGAGACAGTCAGTAGCAAAAGCACCCACGTCAAGAGTTTTGTCTGTCAGCAGCTAGAGGTGCAGGGCCCCAGAACCCAGAAGCCCTGCACTTATCTCCTCAACAGCTGGCAGGCTTTGTGGCCTCAGCAGGGGCTACCATCCCTGTAGCTTTCCCCCTGCTGCGCCTCAACATACACAGTGTCACCCATGTCACAAGTTTTGCCTGTTAGCAGCTTCAGGTACAGTTCCCTCAAACCCCTACACTGATCTTCTTGAAACTTGGCAGGCTTTATGGCCTCACCAGGGGACAACACCCCTGTAGTTTTCACCCCACTGTGGTGTAACACATACATGTGACATGAGTTTTACTTTCAAGAATTTGGGGTGCAGTTTCTCCCAAAACCCTGCACCCATCTCTTAGAAACTTGGCAGGCTTCATGCTCTCAGCAGAGGCTACCATCCCAGAAAAGTTTCATCCAAATCAGACAAAAAGCAACAAAGCTATAGATATTTCATTGATTCCCCGTTATACCCTATAGCTGGATCTCTGAGGTGGCGCCAAAGCTTCGGAGCCGCTTCGGCCGGATCAAAGTGGGAACTCAGTCTGGAGCTCTGGATTGGATCCCTGGCATCTGAAGCGGCTGGATTGGAAGCCGGATTGAATAGCTGCCTACTCACACAGGCCTAGTAGACATAGGTACAGCAGGAGGATAGGAGCTACCCCTTCTGGCCAGCTGGAGGCTAACTGTTTTAGATTTTTCAAGACAAGTAACTTCTATATGATATGGTTATAAGCTTCCTTTTCCTTTCTATTTCTCCTTATTTTGGTCCTAATCTAGCTCCCATTGAAGTTGAGTCTTTTCATCATATTTAGGGATGGCAGAATTTAATTTTTATTTTTAAATAATTTTAATGGCTAAAATTCATGTTTATTTTTAAGCACTTGCTTCAATTTCTATCCATTTAAATTTTCAGGATTGCACAGGGAGACAGACAATTTAGTAATGACAGTATACTGTTAAAAGCTTTATAAAATCACAGGCAGGTCAAAATATAAAAAGTAAATATCCATAATTCAATAAATCATACCCAGGCTTCTGGGTAGGGGTTTGTTTAAGTAGTCAGTTATCTCCCTCCAGCTCACTTCCTGCACCTGTGAATGAACAGCTAATTGCTTAATTCATGAGTTATTAGGACACCCATTGTTTTCCTCCCTCCCCTCCATCCCTCTTTCTCCAGTGGCCAGAAACAGGGGCAAGGGGTTATAGTCCCCTTTCTATAAATTGTGATTATTACTACTGGGAATCTTTTTTCATCAGTCTGTGGGTTTGAGGTGAATCAACGTTTATTGATGTTTATCAAAAAAAATAGAAGCCTGCCCAGCCTAATCATCTTCATTGGCACTGGAGCAGGAACTATTATATAGTGCTGGATGAAGGATTTTCATGAAAACCTTTTTTCTGTTGAAAAATGTAATTTTGTTGAGATATAAACATATTGCAGAAGTGTAACACTTCTGATTGCAATATTGTCAGGGAAGTTTCTTGAGTTCAGGATGGGATTTTTGGTCAAAGAGAAAAACCTAGCCACTTCAGACTCTCTGACTGCCTGGTGAGTAGAGGTGGGAGATCTAGGTTCAAATCCTGAAGTTCTGGCAGAGAAAGAGTCTGGGCCTGAATCTTTCATATCCAAGAAGAATGTTATAATTCCCAGGCATGCTCTTCCTTTTGTGTGTGTGTGTGCATGTACATGCATTAAGGAAAAACATGATAAAATCTCATTTTCTTTCCTCAATGGAATGAAAAAACAGATGTTTAAACAATGAAACTTTTTTTGTGAAATGGAACTGCTGTTTTCTGACAGTTCTGCTGCTATGTCCAAAATGTCCAGCCAGAAGCAAGTTCTCTGCAACTAGGTACTATGAGGATATGATTCCAGTGATATAATTTTTATTGCAACAGATGAAACTCGTCTCAATGCAGTGGATCCACACCAAGGCCTGTAAGAAAACAAAGTTCTTTGTATGCCCTGTTTTAAAGGTGTAAGTGCTATTTGATTGTATATATGCCTTTATGAATTATTTTTTATGGCTGGTTTATACCAATGCTGGCCTGTTTTTTCTTCTTTCCATTACTTGTAATGTTTTCTGAAACTAAGGCTTAAACCTTAATCCTGTTTTCATTGAAATGATATGAAAATTTTTCTGTGTAAATAGTATTTTGAGTGTGCATAATTTGACTTGCTGTCTCATGTATTTTTACCCCATCTCCTTTTCTCCTACAGAGAAATACTGATTAATACTGGTATAAGCACCAGTGTAGGTAGATTCTTGGTTGAATTTTCTGATTAAGCCATCACACTGACAAAACAGTAGAAATACCTAGTTTTTATATCTTATGAATAGTGCATAACGGAGATAAGATGGAAGGAAGATCTGTTGGACCAAATTCTTATTGAACCAAATCAAGTTAGCTCTGCTGAAGTGAATTAAGTAATACTGATTTATATCAGTTGGGGATTTATCCCATCATTTTCTTTTTCCAACACGTTATGTGAAGTTATAAAGCAGTACATGATTCTACCTATTGGGTGTGTCCAGATGAGCATACACATGTGTTTCCCCAGGGACCAATAGTAGCAGTACACAGCTGTGCTGCTGCTACTTGTTCCTGGGAAACGCTCCTACATGTGCACTCTGGTACGCAGCAAATTGCCCCAGGTGGGGTAGGGGAGGCCTCAGAAGCCTTATGTGAGGTCATCTGGGCTGGCCCTAGAAGCCTTACCTGGGATCCTATGGGCCTCCCAGGGCTGCAGTGGTGGCGATCCGGGTGCGCAGAGCCTGGCTGTCAGCTGGAGCGTGGCTCTGGCTGGCCAAGCTCTGGTTTCAGGTGGTGCACGCAGTAGCCATGTGTGTCACTACCTCTTTTTCAGATTTCCTGGTATCTAATATGGCTCTGCACTGCAAATATGCAGCTTGGAGAACCATTTGGTATGTGCTGTGTGCATTTTGCAGTGCCTTCAAAACTGCTGAGGTGCTGCAAATTGCATGTGCGCACTCATCTAGATGAGCCCATTGTATCAGAGCACAGAAAATATCAACTAGCCTCACTAGTATATGGCTAAAAAGAAAATAACTCAAGATCTTCAGATTGTACATGAAAAGTCCCCTTGTACAAGTGTAGCTGTTGGGGTTGCAGGCACATGCAAATCGTTATAGATGTGCAAACACTAGATGCATAAGCCTGCTTCTGAAAAGAGGTCAGGCGCAATTGCATGTTTTAGGAAATGGCATCTAAGTAAAAACAAAACAAATGCATTGGGTTTTAATATGACAACCTTCCAAATAAGTGAAGAAGGAGGTTCACATTATGTCAGCCAGCTACCTACACCAAAACGATGAATACAAGTGGACTTCTGCAGTGTTGGAAGCCAGACTGAACTTTTCTCTCATCTTTGTGATACTAAGTCTTGTTGAATCCAGTAGAATCATAAAATCACAGATGCAATGAAACAGAAGGAACCTGAAAGATCATCAAGTCTAGTCCCCTGCCATAGGCAGGGGGTAAGTGAGCTCAAATTAGCTCAACGAGGTGCTTATCCAGCCTCCTTTTGAATACCTTCAAGGATAGCAACTGCACTGCCTCTGCTGGGAATGTGTTTCAGGTTCTGGTTACCCTTACAGAGAAGAAATTCTTCCTTATGTCTAGTCTAAATCTTCCCTGTGTCAGCTTGTGATCATTGGTCCTCATCTTCGCAAGGGGTGCCGTCCTGAAGAGTTGCTCCCCCAGATCTTGGTGCTCCCCCCTGACATGCTTGTTAGGTGGCTATCAAGTCACCTCTCAGCCTCCTCTTGCTCAGATTGAACAAACCTAGTTCCCGGGGCCTCTCCTCATAGGACCTATCCTTCAGGCACTCAATCATCCAAGTGGCACTTCTCTGCACCCTCTCAAGCTTATCCGCGTCCTTCTTGAAGTGTGGTGCCCAAAACTGGGCACAGTACTCCAGTTGCAGCCTCACCAATGATGAGTAGAGAGGGAAGAGCATCTCTCTGGATCTGTTGGCAGCACCTCAGCTGGTGCACGCCACCGTTCTATTTGCCTTGCTGGCGACTTCATTGCACTGTTGGCTTGTGTTCATCCTCTGGTCCATTGTGACCACCAGGTCCCATTCAGATGCTGTGCTGGCCAGTGGGCTGCCACCTATCCTGTAATTATGGTGAAGGTTCTGCATACCCAGATGAAGGACCCATCACTTTTTCCTGTTGAACTTCATCTGATTCTGATCAGCCCAGTACCTGCTCCTAGTGGACTCCAAGATGAACATGAGTCGTCAGTGTGACGAAGCCATCGGAAAAGCTAACGGCACTTTATCGTGCATCAGCAGATGCATGACAAACAGATCCAAGGAGGTGATACTCCCCCTCTATCGGGCGCTGGTCAGACCACAGTTGGAGTACTGTGTTCAATTTTGGGCGCCGCACTTCAAGAGGGATGTGGATAACCTGGAGAGGGTCCAGAGAAGGGCCACTTGTATGGTTAAGGGCTTGCAGGCCAAGGCCTATGAGGAGAGACTGGGGCAC
>NW_005842070.1:1710790-1727421 GCF_000455745.1 Alligator sinensis | reverse complement strand
TTCCTGCCTATGCAGGGGGTCGGACTCAATGATCTATTGAGGTCCCTTCCGACCCTAACATCTATGAATCTATGATCATCTTCATGTTAGAAGTTCCCGGTGATTTTGATGGAGCTAGCTATTTTGAATTTATATGAGCATCAACAGAACTTGACTGACTGACCTCATTGGGACCTCTTCGCAGGAGGCAGGCCAACAAGGTTTGTCCCTTGTTATAGATTTTTCTTTTGTAGTAACAATTGTGAATGGAAAGCAAATAGTGTCAGGATTTTAAAATATTACTTTTAAATTTGCTGTACTTGAGCTTAAGCCTAGGCAATTGATTTGGTTTCCTGAGCAAACTTCAGTCTTCCTGATGAGTATATGCAAAAAAAAAAGGTGGGTGACAAAAGAGTGAGAATTACCAAGGTGATGTTTAATTGACTAAATCTACATATATTAATTCGCAGTTATGGTGAAGTATACCACTTTGATGAAATAGAAGCCACTTAAAGATACTATAAATATTGCATTGTGTTGTGTGCTTTTTTTTTTTAAGATTGTCATATTAAATGTTTTATAGTTGCCTAGCAGCATGGATTTCAGTAGAGTTTCTTGTTTTACATCAGGCAAGTTAGAGGAAAAGCAGGCTCTTGTTTTGTGTTTTCTCCTCTCCTTTTTAAAAATAAATTGTTTGTTATTGTTAATAGAGGATGGAAAGCCTTTGAAAAGCTAAAAAAAGAAAAGTGTGCTGCTGATTTCAGGTTGGTTCATGGAAGAGAATGGAGGAAGGCTGTTTGAATCTGTCAAAGATAAGTATCTGTAACCCATGGCTAAACTTGTCTTTTGTGGCAACAGTTGGTCATCATGGGAGTGCTACTCTGGGTGATGCTTTGGCTCCAGTTCAGTGGTTTTTAACTTGTGGTCTGCGGACCCCTAGGGGTCCACAGACTATGTCTAAGGGATCTGCAAAATATGACTATGGTCAATCAAAACTGTGAATCCCCACACTTATAATTCAAAGAGGTCCACACCTCCATTCAAAATTTCCAAAGGCATCCACACCTCCATTTGAAATTTTTAGGGGTCTGTAAATGAAAAAAGGTTGAAAATCACTGCCCCAGTTCATACAGGCCCCTAACCAACCTAATGTATTTATTTTTTTCTAAGCTGCAAAAAATTTGAAAGATTAAAGGGACCTGCTCCTTGTTCAGTAATCTTTTTGGCTTGCTATGTCAGGCCATACTAGATACACTAGTGCAGGGAGCAGCAGTGCTGCCCAGAGGAAAGAGCTCAAGGAAATGTGTTCACCCATTTCAGTTTAGGACATGAGAATGGATAGGCAAGTGTGGGTCTCAGGTCCCTTTCACAGCAGCATGTACTCTAGCCTTGATCCTGTGTTCCTTACACACTCCAAGCTCTACCTGAAGTTAGTGGGGCTTTTGAGTCCTTAAATCTGACTCGGTACCATGTGGGTACTGCTCTTAGTTGTCTTTATAATGATCTGAATCCTTGACCCTTGCTGACATGTTTTTGGGGCTAGTCATTTTGTGGGAGTTTCTTGAACCCCATGCAGTGCTTTTTGTATCTGGGGAGATGCATAAAGACAGGTCTTTACTAAACATCAGGTCCCTTTTGACTAAATGTTGCTCAGTGCTGTCATCATTTCTCTTCTTGATTATCTCTCTATTTATTTTATATTAATAATAATCACAAAACTATTACTACTACTACTAAGTATTATTAATATTTTTACTAAAATCCCATAAAACTGTGGAATCAGAAATGCAGAGATGGAGGTTTGGCACATTTGCTAACAAGGGCAGATAGGGTCCTTGGCATGTCATTCTTGACTTCTGGTTATGCTGATATAGTTTTGGCCTGACTTTTAAGAATCCTTGTTGGCCTCTTTCTCCAAACACTGGCAAACATGACTTCTAGAACAGCTGGATCCTTTTTGAAAAACAAATCCTCAGAGTCCCTCAGGTCCTAGATTTGGCAGCTATCTCCTTCCAACCTTTCATGTCTTAAAGTGATGGATCGTGGCAGAGAGTGTTGTGCTTTACAAATCTTTCTTTCCAGTCATTTTTGGCAAAGTTGGGGAATCTTTTTTGGTATCTCTTTAGAGAAGCAGTTTACCCCTGGTTTATTGCTTGAAGCTTCATTTAAAACTTGAGATCCAGAGTTTGATAACTCCTTGGAGGGACAATTTTTTTTTTTGGTGAGTTGGATCTTGAATTGAGGTGGTGATATTTTCTTCAGTCTAGAATTGCAGTGAGAAATGGCTCTGTTAAAGGAGAAAAAAATCCCAAACAGCCCAGCTAGAAGATAATGAGCCTTTAGTGCCAATTGAGCCAAATTTAGTTGTTTAAATGCAGCTTCAAGTTTTGCATTGAGGTCAAAGGAAGCTATTCATGTGTTGAATGTGGCCTATAATGACAATTAGGGCTGTGCGAAATGGCACTGTTCCATTTCCACTTGCATTTCAATGTTTCGTTGAAACAGCATTTCATTTCGAATTTTGTTTCAATTCAAAACCGCTGTTTTGTTTCATTTTATTGAAATAGTTTCTCTGTTTCACCGCTGTTTCGACATTTCACCCATAGGCTATAATGGGGAAGCTCAAAACAGCCTATAACTCTGCCATTTATGGCTTGGTTTGGATGAAAATTGTAGGAATGGTAGTGCCTTCTGATGGCATGAAGTCTGCCAAGTTTCAAGGAGATAGGGTTTCAGAGAAATTGCACCTCAAAGTCTTGAAAGTAAAAAAACGTATGTCACGTGTATGTGTTAAGCCACAGCAGGGTCAAAACTGCAGGGGTAGTAGCCCCTGCTTAGGTAACAAAGTCTGCCCAGTTTCAAGGAGGTAGGTGCAAGGGTTTGGGGGAAACTGCACCTCAAGCTGCGGACAAGCAACACTCGTGACCTGGGTGACACTGTGTGTGTTAAGGCTCAGCAGGGTGAAAGCTGCAGGCATGCTAGCCCCTGCTGAGGCCATGAAGCCTGCCAGCTGTCAAGGAGATCAGTGCAGGGCTTCTGGATTCTGGGGCCCTGCACCTCTGGCTGCTGACAGGCAAAACTCCTGTCATGGGTGCTTGCGGGACTGTGTCTGTCTTCAAGCAGAGGGGAGTGAAAACTGTAGGCCTGCTAGGCCCTGCTGCAGCCATGAAGCCTGCCAGCCGTCAAGGAGATAGGTGCAGGGGTTCTGGGGCCCTGCACCTCTGGCTGCTGACAGGCAAAACTTGTGACGTGGGTGGGTGACACTGTGTGTGTGTTACAGTGCGCCCTCACTCAACTGCCACCAAGGCAGAAAGCAGGGCAGTTCAAATGCTGCCTTTTATGCAGTTTTTCCATCCCTCTCCCAGAGCACTGGGATTGGAAGGGACCTCAGGAAAGGATGACAGTCACTGGCCAGCTACACGGTCAATAACGAGAGCGGTCCTTCCTACCCCTGCCCCTCCCTCTCCTCACTTTAGTTTCTGTTTCCCTGCAGGCAAGCCCAGCTTGAACGTCGAAACTCAAAATGTTTAGAAAACGTCAAAACATTTCAATTCCCCTTGTTTCATTTCAAGGCTGTCTCGAAGCTCTCTGTTTCATTTTGATTTCGCTGTTTCGAGCTCGAAATGAGTCAAAACAGCGTTGAAACGAAACTGCCGGCAAAATTTCTCACAGCCCTAATGACAATACTGATAGGATTACCTGAGATAACAACCAACTGTCCTTGTCATAGGATAACAGTATCAATCTGTGTTCCCAAAACATAACCACGGTGCATCAGGTTCTAAGCTTTCTTGGAAGAATGGGTATGTTTTACTCATATATGGTAGAACTGAAAAAGAAAAAACAGTCAACCATCCAAACCCATTTCACCACCAGAAAAGATATTTTGATTTTTACCGTGAAGACCCCATGTCAGTAGCTGATGGGCAGTAAATTTGTACAGCTCCACTGGTACCAACTACAGAGAAAGATGGATGCAAAAAAGGTCCAGGTGCATCGAATGAACTAATCAGAGTTATTTAGGGATCATAATACTGCATCTTTGGTTTTAGGCAGAGTTACTGGTGCACAGCAGTACTGAAAATCAGGCCCTGCCTGGGGATGACTTCAAGTGGGGCACACTACTGCTGAAATTCCCCCAGCTGTCTCAAATGTGTCAAGCCCCTGAGTGCATCAAAGAGATCATTCCTGATTGATGAACAGGAACTATTCTCCATGGTCTAGAAGGCCTTAATTTCATTGCTTTCTTCTAGTGGCACACCTTGGGTCACATTCAATAATTCTTGTCCATTCTCAGTTGCCACTCTTTGAACATTTGTAATGTCCTCACTTCATCACTGCTTGGATAAGTTATACATTCCTTGCTCTTTTCATCTTTTCTCACAGCTTAAACCTTCTGGCAGCAAATTTTGTTGCTCTGCTTTGAATTCTGGCCTCTTTGTTGATATGGAAGCAAATGTAATAATGCCTTGCCCAGGAATTAATGCAGCATTGCACACCAGTCACCCTGGAGCCATAGAAAAGAACTCTTGCCCCTGTGATCACTTAAGAACATAAGAACAGCCCTACCGGCTCAGACCAATGGTCTGTCTAGCTCTGACAGTGGCAGAAATGGATGCTATTAGAGGGAGAGCAAGGAACCGGATGTCTCTAGAGCTATTTATCCCCTTTTAAATATCCTCCCTGGCACTTACCATCTTTGGTGTGGCAATGCCAGAGGAAACATCTCCAATCATTCTATTCAATAGTCATTAATAGATTTATCATTCATTAATTTATCCAGCCCCTTTTTGAACCTGGCTAAGCTATCTGCCTCCACTACCTCCTGTGGCAAATTCCATAAATTAACTATGTGTTGCATTAAAAAAAAACAACTTTTAAACCTGTCACCAATTAATTTGAGTTGGTGTCCCATACTTCTAGTATTCTGGGACTGGGAGAGCAACAGTTCCCTATTCACTTGGTCCACATCTTACATGCATGATTTTATAGACCTCTATCATATCCCCCTTTCAGCCTTCTCCGTTCCAAACTGAGGAGTCTTTTTAGCCTTTTTAGCCATTACTTAAAGCAGAAACTATAATTACATTAATTGACAATTTCAAAAAAATCCAGTATGTTAGCTCTTTTTGTTTTGTTTTGTTAGAGCTTTCAGCTACTTGTTAAACTTGGTTTTGACAGCACCCACGAATAACAGCAAAGCAGGCTGCAGAGTTAGGGATATATTATTAACTAGTTGGTTCTTACCACACAAGCAATAATGAAGTTTCCCCTCTCTAATTTAGTATCCAGCAAAGCTTTGATGTGCTTGTAGTCTTCATCAGTGACTGCAGAATTTTGAGCTCTCTGTTGGCTGTGCATTTGTCTTGGTGCCCAGGCTCTGACTTAACAAGAAGAATGACAGGGGGAGAGAACTTTCTAACTGTGAGTACAAAGGACAAAAAAAACCTGTTTAAAAATCCCCTGCTGCTTTCATTTGCTGAAAGTTCCCTTGGGTGCTCCTTGGAAATCGTTCCATCCATCTGCTGCAAGTTGAGAGTCTCGCTGCAGCTTAGCTTGCTAGCCAGGAACACTCAGTGATCCAGAATCAACATATTACAGTTATTCAGTTGTTATCACATCACGTGCCTTGAGGTATGTGAAGTGTGATGAGACTAATGATGAGGAGAAACAAGAAAAGACGATGGGTTTCTTGTGTGTGTGTGTGTGTGTGTGTGTGTGTGTGTGCGCGTGAGTGTGGTGTGTGTGTGTGGGGCGGGGGAGGATGGTATTAACTGCAAGGAGCTACATTTTGTTTTAGCCTTTAATAATCAGGTTTATCTTTTGGCATTAGTGACTGGCTCACAAGCATATGGGCCAAATTTGAATCTAATTTACATGGATATGAAGCTGAACTAATTCTGAAGAATGCAAGAGAGATGCTCAGAATTTAGAACAACATAACTGAGAGCAGCACCTGAAACTTTGTCTGCAAAGCCTTTTCTGCAGTATTAACTTTGTCCCCTGATGACATCTTGGTCTGCTACCTGGCTCCCACTGACCTGCACATAGGTCTTTTCAGACATGCCAAGTGTAACACATCTTAAAGTGAACAAAATATCAGACAGCAGGCAACATGTCGCTAACTAGCATTTACAAGCCAACGTTAATATAACAATCAATTACAAATACTTATTTTCAGTCTAACCTTGCTAATAATGCTCAGTTGGTATTTGAGATGCACCATGGTGTGGTCTGGACCTTTGAGATTCCTCTGGAACAGCAACACTACTACCACCAGGAGGCGGCAAGCATGGTTGTGCCAGTCCCAAAGATTTTGATGTCTTAGCCTGCTTTGGGGTCCCCTGCCTGTGACCCTCTCATAAAAAATGGTTGGCTCAGTGCCTCTAATGTCCCTCCCTGCTAAAATTTTTGAGGTGTTGTCTAATCCTCTCCAGTACATATCCATCAGGGGTGGCAACTTTGTATAATTGCGGGCCTAACTCTTGTGACACTATTGCTGTTTGCAACCATTATTTCCCCTCAGAGAAGTGCCAACATTATTTTAATGAAGTAACAGCAACTGCCAGGATTTCAAATCATATTGATTTTTTGTTTGTTTGTTTTTCCTTATCCAGCTCTTTATACATTTGCAGGTCCCCAGTGAATCCAACATCAATATTTAACAGTGTAGGCATTCTGGTTTCCAGTATTCTGTTGAATAAAATATTGGAAGGTGACAACCCGTGCTTCTTTCTGTAAGTTAATAATGCCAAATAGGGACCAGAGTTTGACTCTGCAGTCTTTTTTAGTAGGCACTATATTTTGCCACTGTTTTCCACCAATCTGTCAGATTGTGGTTAATGGGGACTAGTGGTTACATATCACTGTAAACTGCTTAAATTCATGCCCAGTAAACTGTGGCCCATTTCACTATTCAGTATCGCAGCAGATACAGTATGCCTAGTGAAAAGGCAGTTGATATAATCATTCAGCTGTTTAGTTGTAATTTCTACAAGTAAGCCTATCTGAGCCAAATGAGAATAATCTTCTTAGTCAGCCACATACTTTTTCTAGCCAGTATAAACAAATTGACCTTTTTTCAGAAGGCTAGTTTTTCCTTTGTCATCAACATGAGCTCTTTTGCTTGACATTAGTCTATACTTTTGGAATATATCTCAAACCTTAATAGCCTTCTTAATGCAACTGTCTTTTGAGGCCAGTATAAAACATCTGGCTCTTCTCTTAGCTTTTTCACTCCCTAAATTAATATCATATATACTTTTAACACTTTTGGCACTACATTAAGGATCACCTCTTAGCCCCTAAACAAAATCCTATGTAGTCCAAGACGATCCTTTTTTGATGCTCTTAGGACTGTTCTATCTACTTGGCACTTACTAACCTTAATTACTTTCTTCCTGCTCTCATCCTCAGCAGTTGCTCTAGTCATCCTAGTCCATATTTCATCTGAGATTTGAACATTTTTGTTTCAGCAAATTGACTTGTACTAAATCTAGCACTAAATTTTGTTTCCTTGCATGCTTGTCAAATGTTCTAGAGAACATGACTGCAGTTACTAATTTCACCCAGTTTTAAAATCATACTGTGACAGTCTCCTGTCCTGTACACTGTGGGGCTGGCTTCCATGTGGCTGGCCTGCAGACACGCTGGCAGGCACCATGTGGCCAGAAGGAGCTTCACCACTTGGTCTGAGGTCTGGAGACCCTGGAGTTAAAACCAGTGCAGAGACAGAAGCTGGGGGGAGCATGTCAGAGCTCCAGAAGCAGAGCTGGATGCTCTCCCTGTGGCTGGTTGGGACCCAGAACTTCTCCCCAGGGCCAGCACACCTGGAAGAACAGCAAGACCATTGCTCGCTGCCAAGGAATCTGGGGAGAACCCAGATGCACTCTTTGTGACTAATTGGAAGCCAGTTACTCTCCCTGAGGCTGAATTCCCTGGGCAAACCTGGGAAGACTAAGCCGCTGATGGGGCACCAATGATCCGACCAAGCTGCAGCAGAATCAACATAGCAAGTGGGCTGTGCAGCCCAGGCCTGACACTACTCTTCAGCACCCATGTTGACCTATGCAGGAATACTCAGGTCAGGTGGGGCTGGGAGATGGTGTCCCAGTGGCCACTGTGGGAACCCACCAAAGGGAAAACCCAGCATGGAGCCCCCCTGGCAGTGCATATTGCTGTGAGCCCAAAGTGTGCCAATGGGGGATTGGTGGCAGTAAGAGCTTCATATGGGCATAGTGGGGCACACCACACAGCGTTATCATACCTGGCCAGGTGCCTGGATGGGCAGAACCTGGATCCAAAAGCTGGCCCACCAGGAGGCACCGCAAACATAGAGGTGGGTGAGGGAAGGGTGCATCAGGTACAGGACACACACGTGCTTAAGGAAAGTGCTTAGCACAGGGGCATCATTGCCCAGTGCAACACACCACCTGGGATATTTCAGTTGGATTTTCAGTTATATTGTAATTCTCGGAGCCTACAGGATAGCAGTAAGACCGCAACCATCATCCTCACTGGGCCCCACCATAGGAGGAGGAGTCCATGTTACTGCATCTGAGCTTCACCCAGGCTGATCATAAATATCTGAGTGAAAAGCGGTGGGGTGTAGGGGAGGAGGAGCCCCACCAAATATGTGCCAATAGAGGCACCCTGGGCCCTGCGGGATCCACTGATCACCACCTTCAGAGGTAAAACTCAGTGGGCACATCTACACATCCATTAATGTGCAGTGCCTATTATACATTGAGTACTCACAAAAGGAAGTACTAAATAAATGCACAGTAGGCTGCCCTACCACACATTAGTGTGATAGCATGTTTTTTTCGTAATGGTTAATGCGCAGTAGACTAATACTACTGCACATCAGTGTAATAGCATGGTTTTTGCTATGATGCTGTAATGTGCAGTCAATCAGTCTATTGAAACATCTCAAGTAGATGTGCCCAGGAAACAGCAAGTAATGGTAGGCAAATAGATCCAGGTGCAATGTGACCCACTGGCTGGCATGGTGATCATGAGCCTATTGCACATACATTTATCATTTAAAATCTCAACTCTGTATTCCTACTTAGTACAGTTTTCCAGACCCCTTTTGGTAAGGATAATAGCTCATTTTGGTCCATGTTAGCTCATGCAGGCGAGTAGTAATTAGGGACATAAAACTGTTTGCTGTGTAGTAAGCTGCCTTCTCTATTTGAGTGAAATGACATTCAGGTTTTGTTAGCATGCATGAGCCATTGCTTTCCACTATTGACCATAATATATAAAAGGATTATACTAATGCCCTTCACAGATATTTTGTGCTTATTGTTTAGCACAGTGATTCTCAGCCATGATGCCAGGGCACCTGAGTTGCCACCAGATCTTCTAATGGGTGCCATGAAGTGTGAGGATACAAGTGAAGTGTTAGGAGGTAAGCAGGTAAACTAAGCAGATAAATGCAGACTCAGGTTTATCTCTGCCAGGACCATCCCCTATCACTTCTGCAAGGAAGTAAGCACTGCAGTCTATAAATTAATTTTGCATAGGTGCCAGTCAATTCACAAAAGTTATGGAGGGGTGCCTCAAGTCCAGTGAGGGGTACCTGGAGTCCATTGAGGGGTGCCTCAAGTCCAAACAAGGTTGAGAACTACTGATCAATTACCTCAGGGTTCAGGCCCTTAACCAAGCTTTTTATTAAGGTTTGCATCACTTCACCAAGCTTTTTATTAAGGTTTGCATCTGATATCCATTGGACATCTTTTTCACTATAGTTGTCTAAGGTTACTGGTCCAGGCACCTACTGTATTTACCTGAATCCAAGATGAGGTTTTTTTACCCCAGTCAACACAGGGAAAACAAACACCTTGCCTTGGATTCAAGTACTGGCTTGGGGGAGGCAGTAGTTCAGCTCCAGCTTTGCCCCAAGGCTTGGAGGGGAAGCTGGAGCTGAGATGCTGACTGCTCTGGACCAGGATGGCTTGTTGGGTGGATGAAAGTCCTATGGCTGGGGAAGCATAGAGGAGACCATAGACCACAGGGTGGGGACCTGCAGCCTGCCCTCTGCCCCCAATGCCTGTGCCTGCAGGGGACATCAGGGGGTGGAGGAGGCAGGGAATGGTGGGGCATGCACAGGGGCAAGGGATGGGAATGCAAGGGTAGGCTGTGAAAGGCAGGAACAGAGAGCAGGGGGTGGGGGCACTGAGGCAGGAAGGGGGGGACAGGCTCAGGCATAGAGGGGTAGGTGGCATGGGTGTGCATAGTGGGGGGCAAGCAGCAAAGAGGGCAGGAACAGGGAGGCAGGCATGGGGGACAGGAATAAAGGGAGCAAGTTTCAGGGATCTGGTCCCTCACCCCCTGCCACTACTTTTCCCACCACAGCAGTGTGTGTGGGGGAGTGGGGGAGGGTGGACATGGGCAAATTTAAGATGGCCTTCCACTGGTTAGATTCTATACATGGAACTTTATAATAAGTTTATAATTTTCCATGTATAGAATCTAATTATTTGGGGGGGCACCATCTTACATTCAAGTTGTTTTGGATTTGGGTAAATACAGTCAATTGGCCACAAATTTCCTTACGTATTTCACCAAATCCATGGAAGTTTGTATCCCCTACTTGTCTGTTAGAACAGGGATGCTGGTGATGGCCTCAATGTTACTATTTTCTACTCTAATTTTGCTTTGTTTACTTCTCTCTTAGATATGATATTAACTTCTCATAGAATTTACATTCTTGTTTGGATTCAACTCTAGCTCCTGACACTGTTTATTCATTTTATTGAATGGCTGTTTAATATAAAAAGGTAGTTCCTGAAGCAAGGACTGTAATCCAGGATTCTCCCCTCTTACTAGACTACCCTCATCACTGAGCTAAAGAATCATGTTCCCTTTTGATTACTTCCCCTCTGAATCTTACAGTCTTGCTGTATAGTGGCTCAGTTTCAACATGAGGAGTAAGGAATGCCCCTAGCCCAGCCTAACCTATAGTATAGTGGTTAGGGTTAGCTCATGGGAGATGGGAGTTTGAAACCTCTCAGACTGATGAGGACCTAAAACTTAGGTCTCCTACTTCATGGGAAGTTCTCTGACCTTCTAGATATTGTTTAAAAGTTAATTACTTCAAAAACTGGGTTTTCAAAGAATGGAGTGAGCCAGTCACTGTACATGAAGGGGCAATTTAGGTCAGCCCTGGGTTTTTAATTACAGTTTCATACAAATGCCTAAGTTAGGACTGTAGGTAAAAGCCTACCTGCAACCTAAATGTGGGACAGAGAAAGGTTTTCAGACACATTCCTCTCTTCAGCATTTCTTATTGGCTGGCTTAGGCATCCTCTCACCCAGTGGGCTGAGAGTTGTGTCCCCCATTTCTAAGCATAACTCTCCCATTAATGTTTAGCAAATGTAGTCAGGTTTGTGAATGAGAGTCTTGGAGCTGAATACTATATTCTTGTATGGATTTCATCCTGCGAGCTTACTGTTGAAGTTACTGTAATGCTCATGTTTTTGTAATTTAGAAAGACACTAACGTTTAGAACACTGGTCACAACCAGTGGTCTTGATCCACCGGTAGATCTTGGAGCCTCTTGGAGTCAATCCAAGGCTGGGGTGGGGGGCTGAGTGCCCATGTGCATGCATTTGTACACCCCAGCCCAGCAGGTCAGTCCGTGGGGAAGGGAAGGGGCAGGAGCTAGATTGAGGCCCCTGTGGTGAGGGACAGTACTGCCGAGGCAGGGGTAATTTGAGTGGGGCCCCAGCTTGGTGGGACTTACCTGCTGGCGAGGCATGCCCCCAAATAATTTTTTCTCCCTCTGCCTCGATCTGCACCCCCCCTTCCCTCCCCAAAGACTTACCTGCTGGGCAGAGGGAAGGAGGGGGATGGCTAAAGAGTTTAAAAAAACTTTTAATCTATGTCTGTGTCCAAATCACTGATTTTCCAAATTAGCATTGAATCTTCAGATTCAGATTCAGCTGAATTGAATCAGGGACAGTGGTCTGAATCAACAAATCGAATTACTGTCCCTGATTCAGACCAAATCCGAATTGAATAGGGCCCACTTTGCACACCCCTACTGAACATCCTGCAGCACAAAATCATGCAGGATGTGGAGACTCAGTGAAACTCCACATACCTGATGCTCAAGAGGGTGGTGGAGCAACAGAAGGCCATCCATGAGATGGCCTTGCTTGGGGAGATGGGGATCAGTGGCCCCCTTAACAGAGCAAAGTGGGATACCATATCCCAGATCTTGGTGGTCCTCAAGCCCTTCCTCAGGGCCACCAAGAGCCTCAGCACTGGTGATACCTTCCTTAGCCAGGTGATCCCTGTAGTGAGGGAAATTCAGAGCCAAATGGAGAAGTTCTAGGGGATCAGTGTTCCTGGCTGGGGCAAGCTGCTGTCACCAGATGTCCAAGCACTGATGAAGCGGTTGAAGGAGGGCATCAGGAAATGGCTCGATCCCTTGTGGTCCAGTACGGTCCACGTGCTGGCCTCCGCATGTGACCCAAGGGTGAAGGGCTGTGTATGCAGTAGCCAAACCCTGAATCAGGGGATGGAGGTGCTAGTGAAGAGTGTCAGGGAGGCAGAACGGTGAAGGAGTGGTGACGCGGAAGAAGGGGATCCACTGTTCCATGCTCACATGACATCCACCAGCCAGTCTCCTCCTTCACCACAGGTGCTGCCAATGTGGGCCAAGGGCATGGCTTCCATGGGGGGGGCCCGAGGCACCAGACCCCACCATCAGGCAGGTAGTGCTCAGGCCTTGGTGGCTGCCTATCTCGCCGAGGCTGCTGTGCAACCCCTTGGCCTCCTGGGCAAGCTGCAGCCAGATGTGGCCAGATCTGGCCACAGTTGCCTAGGAACACCTGTCCTGTCCAACAACCAGTGTTCCAAGTGAGAGGGTGTTCAGCATTGCAGTTTTATCCTTCCACAATATAGCCTATAGGCAAAACCTTGAAACAGCGTTGAAACAGAGAAACAGTTTTGATGAAATGAAACAGAACAGTACTTTCAAAATGAAACAAAACTCAAAACGAAACACTCATGTTGAAATGGTTAAACAGAAGTCGAAAGGACATGGTGCTGTTTCGCATAGCCCTAGTGCCCAATGTAGAACTTGCCTCTTTTAAAGTATGTTTTGCTCATGAATAGTGAGGGGGAGATAGTGTTATGTTACAAAGGGATGGTTTTTCTGTTTCATTCTCAAGATGTTCCTTCTTGTGCCAGGAGCGTAATGTGGGGTGGGTGAGTGGGGCATGCACACTGGAGAAGGGCACCAGAAGGCAGGGAAGAAGTGCATTTGCTCTCCCATTCCTCACTCTGCCTGCAATTTCCAGCTGCAGGAAGCAGCTGGTACAGGCAGTGTGTGTCATAGAGCACAAGGCATTCTGGGAGTTGTAGTTTTATAGAGTGGCAGTGAAATTTGCTGTGTCAGGGGGGAGACTTTACCTCATTTTTGCTGCCAACACCAGATTTTTTGCCCTTTAGACATGGACTATGATAGGAAAAAGTGGAGTGAAAGTTTCCCCCAGTAGCAGCTAACTCCACTGCTGCTCTGGAGAACTAATTCACAGAATACCTTGTACTTTATGGTATATTTCTGGATGCTGCTTGCTGTTTGTCCTGTGTGCTGCCTCATGCGGAAACCAAAGGAGGGGCAGAACGGGTGAGAGAGGCCTTCCCCGGTTATGTTTTTCCCACATGATGCCTCTGACTTGTGCTAAAGAAATTTTCCCTGAGAAATGAATGAAACTATTTCCAGATGAAGAGGCAGTATAAGAGGAAAGAGAAAAACAATGTACTAAGAAGTAAAAAAATTATATAAATGAGATCATTTGGAAGGGATAAATACTAAACTTGCATCCATCTAAAGGCATTTGTGCAAATTGCTCCATAAATATAAACTGCAAACTGCAGTGATAAGTAGAGACATTTTAAGGTTGAGATATTTTATACACAGCTCTGATGCTAATTGTATAGGCCAAAAAGATTATAATGATAAATGCATTACATTACATTTTTCCTTATGAAATGAGATTAAAAAACTGCACAGACTGAAGCTGTGACACCTGTTATTTATTATAAGTAAAGGGGACCCATATCAAGACTCTGGATCTGAACTTCCTTGGAGTGTGTGGTAAGAGGTAACAAAGAAGGGTTGGAGACTCCCTTCTATGGGGGATGGAGGGAGGCATCTGCTGACCTGACCTGTTGTCTCAGGAGGTCTGCTGCTTGCCCAGATCCTGGATCTGGGATGTCATGGAGGGATTACCAAGGCTCATCCAGCCCTCTGACTACTATCTCATGGTGCTCATCCATGTGGCGCCAGTGATACGCCAGGGGAGACCTGAGCATATCAAAAGTGACTACAGGGCTCTGGGTGTAAGGATGAGGGGGTATGGGGCTCAGGTTGTGTTCTTGTCGATCCTTCCAGTCAAGGGAAAGGGCCCAGGCAGGAGCAGGTGCATTCTGCAGATCAACACTTGGCTGTGCAGGTGATGTCACCAGCAAGGCTTTGGCTTCTTTGACCATGGGATGTTTTTCCAAGAAGAAGGATTGCCAGGAAGAGATTGGATCCACCTTACAAAGAGAGGGAAGAACATCTGCACCGACAGGCTTGCTAACCTAGTGAGGAGGGCTTTAAACTAGGTTCACCAGGGGATGGTGACCAAAGCCCTGAGGTAGGTGGGGGGAAGCGGGAGACTTGGAGGAAGAGCAAGCAGGTAGGGACAACAGGAGAGGTGCTCTCATACTTCCTGAGAAATCAGGGCAAGCAACTAGTTACCTCAGGTACCTGTACACAAATGCATAGAGCCTGGGAAACAAGAAGGAAGAATTGGAAGTCCTTGCACAGTCACGGAACTATGACATGATTGGGATAACAGAGAGTTGGTGGGATAGCTCACATGACTGGAGCACTGTCACAGATGGGTATAACCTGTCCAGCAAAGACAGACAGGGGAGAAGAGGAGGAGGAGTTGCACTTTATATAAAAGAGCCATATGATTGCTCAGAGCTCCAGTATGAAGCTGGAGATAGGTCTGTTGATAGTCCCTGGCTTAGGGTCAGAGGGGAAAGCAACAAGGGTGATTTCATGGTGAGGGTCTGCTATAGACCACCACACCAGGAGGAAGTGGTGGATGAGGCTTTCTTCAAACAACTAGTGGAAGTTTTCTGATCACAGGCCCTGGTTCTCATAGGGGACTTCAATCACCCTGACACCTACTGGGAGGCCAATACAGCAGTGTGCAGGCAATCTAGGAAGTTTTTGGAGAGTGTTGGGGACAGCTGTTTTTATTTTTTGTGTTGCTTTTCCGTCAGCCCAAAGGGATCACCCTCTCTGACAAGCCACAGGACTACCAGGATAAGGGTGATCATACACTTATAATTGAAGATCTTGTGAGGGAACAGCTTGAGAGGCTGGATATCTACAAGTCAGCTGGCCCAGATGGAATGCACCCAAGAGTGCTAAAAGAGTTGGCTGACATCATAGCATGACTGATGGCAAGGATATTTGAGAACTTGTGGTACTCGGGAGAGGTTCCTGAAGATTGGAAGAGGGACAATGTGGTGCCTATCTTCAAGAAAGGAAGGAAAAAAGATCCAGGGAGCTATAGGCCAATCAGTTTGACTTCAATTCATGGAAAGATCTTGGAAGAAATCAATGAAGCCATCAACAACAGGCTAATGGAAGGCAACATTCTGAGAGACAGCCAACATGGCTTCATTGCAGGTAGGTCTTGCTTGACCAACCTCATTTCCTTCTATGACCAGGTGACACATCACCTGGACAAAGGGGAAGAGGTTGATATATATTTAGATTTCAAAAAAGCATTTGACTTGGTCTCCCATGATGTCCTCATGGTAAAATTGGGGGACTGCAGCCTTGACAACCTTATGGTCTGATGGCCGGGGAATTGGCTCCATGGCCAGACCCATAAAGTGATATTCAATGGAACCGAGTCAACATGGTTCATGGTGACCAGTGGCGTCCCCCAGGGCTCTGTAATCGGACCAATACTCTTTAATATATTCATAAATGATCTGGATTGGGGTGTCAGAAGCAGACTGCCTGAGTTCGCAGAGAACACCAAATTATGGGGAAGTGTGGTCACACTAGAGGATAGACTGGCAATTCAGGCTGACCTGGGTAGGCTCACAAGGTGGGCAGATCAAAACCTGATGACATTCAACATGGAGAAATGCAAGCTGGGTGACAGCGACCACGAGCTGATCGCCTTCACCATCCGCCGAAAAGCTGGCAAGTCGGTCAGCAACGCGCAAGTCTTTGACTTCAGGAAAGCCGACTTTGACAAGCTCAGGAGGCTTGTCAGTGAGGCCCTAAGGGACTGTGACCACAGAGAGAGGGGAGTTCAAGAGGAGTGGTTGCTCCTCAAGGGAGCGATCCTCAATGCACAAACTAAGTCTATACCATCTCGGAGGAAAGGCAGCAAGAGGGCACAGCAGCCCCCCTGGCTCTCTAGGGACCTAGCAGACCTCCTGAGGCTAAAAAGAAAGGCCTACAAAGGATGGAGGATGGGAGTCACCTCCAAGGAGGATTATTCTGCACTGGTCCAGTCCTGAAGGGAGCAGACCAGGAAAGCCAAGGCTGCAACTGAACTCCAGCTAGCTTTGAGCATCAAGGACAATAAAAAGTCCTTTTTCAGATATG
>NW_005842070.1:1706951-1709402 GCF_000455745.1 Alligator sinensis | reverse complement strand
AGGTCGAATGGTCATAAACTACTACAAGACCGTTTCAGGCTGGACATAAGGAAGAATTTCTTTACTGTCCAAGCCCCCGAGGTCTGGAACAGCCTGCCACCGGAGGTGGTTCAAGCGCCTTCATTGAACACCTTCAAGAGCAAACTGGATGCTTATCTTGCTGGGATCCTATGACCCCAGCTGACTTCCTGCCCTTTGGGCGGGGGGCTGGACTCGATGATCTTCCGAGGTCCCTTCCAGCCCTGATGTCTATGAAATCTATGAAATCAGGAGAAAAAACCCACATCATACTTTTAGGCTTGACAGTGCTACACCCACTAACACCATGACTGAAAGAGATTTGGGGGTCATGACTGACCACAAGATGAACATGAGCTACCAATGTGATACCGCAGCTGGCAAAGCAAATAAAACTCTGGCTTGCATCTACTGATGCATCTCAAACAAGACACAACATGTCATCTTCCCACTTTACTCGGCCTTGGTGAGGCCGCAGATGGCGTCACAAGATGTCATCTTCCCACTTTACTTGGCCTTGGTGAGGCCACAGATGGTGTACTGTGTCCAGTTTTGGGCTCCACGCTTTAGAAAGGAAGCTTGAGAGAGTCCAGAGGAGAGCCGTGCATATGATTAGAGGTCAAGAGAGCAGGCCTTATGAGGAGAGACTGAGAGGCACGGGACACTTCAGCCTGGAGAAGCGAAGGCTCAGGGGTAACTTGGTGGCAGCCTATAAGTATATAAGGGGTGTGCATCAGGAACTGGGAGAACATCTCTTTACCAGAGCACCCCAATGAAAAACATGGTCTAATGATCACAAACTGCTGGAAGACAGTTTTAGACTGGACTGGACATAAGGAAAAACTTCTTTACCGTCTGAGTCTCCAGAGTCTAGAATAAACTGCCCCCAGAAGTGGTACAAGCACCTGCTCTAGATACCTTTGCACCTACTCTGGATAGATATAAGCACTTGGATGCTTATCTTGCTGGGGTGACCCCAGCTGACTTCCTGCCCCTTAGGCTGGACCCAATAATCTCACAAGGTCCCTTCTACCCCAATGTCTATGAAATTTATGAAATCTATGAAACTTCCTGGTGCTGGAGTGGTCAACTAGGGACCATGCTCTTCTTGACCTACTGCTCACAAACAGGGAAGAATTGGTGGGGAATGTACTAGTGGATGGCAACTTGGGCAGTAGTGATCACAAGATGATTGAGTTCAGGATCCTGAGGAAAGGAAGGATGGAGAGCAGCAGAGTAAGGACTCAGAGATTCATAGATTCATATATTGTAAGGCTGGAAGGGACCTTGGAAGATCATCGGGTCCAGCCCCCTCCACCAAGTAGGAAAGACAACTGGGGTCAGGTGACCCCAGCAAGGACCCTTGACTTTAGAAAATCAGACTTTGATTCACTCAGGGAGCTCATGGGCAAGATCTCCTGAGAAGCTGAGGGGGAGAGGAGTCCAGGGTTGCTGGCTGTATTTTAAAGAAGCCTTACTGAGAGTGCAGGAACAAACCATCCCAATGTGCAGGAAGACTAGCAAGAATGGCAGAAGACCATCTTGGTTTAGCAGGGAACTCTTCAGTAAAGTAAATCACAAAAAGGAAGCTTGTAAGAAGTGGAAACTTGGACAAACAACCAGGGAGGACTATAAGAGGTATTGCTCAGGCATGAAGCCAGGAAGGCCAAAGTGCAATTAGAGTTGCAGCTAGCAAGAGGAGTGAAGGGTAACAAGAAAGGTTTTTATATGTATGTTGGTAGCAAGAGGAGGATCAGGGAAAGTGTGGGTCCCTTACTGAATGGCGGAGGCAACCTGGTGACAGAAGATTCAGAAAAGGCTGAAGTGTTCAATGCCTTTTTCATAGATTTCATAGACATTAGGGCTTGAAGGGACCTTGGAAGATCATCGAGTCCAGCCCCCCTGCCCGAAGGGCAGGAAGTCAGCTGGGGTCATAGGATCCTAGCAAGATAAGCATCCAATTTTCTCTTGAAGGTGTTCGATGTAGGTGCTTGAACCATCTCTGGTGGCAGGCTATTCCAGACCTTGGGGGCTTGGACAGTAAAGAAATTCTTCCTTATGTCCAGCCTAAAACAGTCTCGCAGTAGTTTATAACCGTTCAACCTTATCATCCCTTGGGGCGCTCTGGTGAACAAACGTTCCCCCAGATACTGGTGGTCACCCCTGATAAACCATTAGGTGGCCATCAGATCACCCCTGAGCCTGCGCTTTTCCAGGCTAAAGAGCCCCATAGCTCTCAGTCTGTCATCGTAGGGTCTGCTTCCCTGACCTCTGATCATGCGCGTGGCTCTTCTCTGGACTCTCTCAAGCTTCTCCACATCCTTTTTGAATTGTGGGGCCCAAAACTAGATGCAGTACTCCAGCTGCAGCCTCACCAAGGCCGAGTACAAGGGGAGAATGACGTCCTGGGATTTGCTTGAGAAGCATCTATGG
>NW_005842070.1:1694146-1706338 GCF_000455745.1 Alligator sinensis | reverse complement strand
AGGGGCTGGGCTATGATGCTCGCCAGCTCCTTGAGTACCCTGGGGTGTAGATTGTCAGGGCCAGCTGACTTGAAGGTATCCAGCCCCTCAAGGTGTTCCTTCACGAGGTCAGCATTGATGGAGGGCAGGGGATCTCCCTCACCCGGACCTCCCTGTCCCGTAGTGGGCATGGGCGTCCCATGGGACTGATGAAAGACCGACGCAAAGTACCCATTTAACAGGTTGGCTTTTTCCTGGGCATCAGTTGTCAGTTGTCCCACCTGGTTTAGCAAGGGTCCAATGTTGCCCTTGCTTTTCCTCTGGCTCCCCACATATCTGAAAAAGGACTTTTTATTGTCCTTAATACTTGAAGCTAGTTGGAGTTCAGTTGCAGCCTTGGGTTTCCCGGTTTGCTCCCTGCAGGACCAGGCCAGTGCAGAGTATTCCTCCTTGGAGGTGAATCCCATCCTTTGTAGGCCTTTATAGCCTCAGGAGGTCTGCTAGATCCCTAGAGAGCCAGGAGGGCTTCTGTGCCCTCTTGCTGCCTTTCCTCTGAGATGGAATAGAATTAGTTTGTGCATTGCGGATCGCTCCCTTGAGGAGCAACCACTCTTCCTGAACTCCCTTTGCTCTGGAGTCATGGTCCCTTAGGGCCTCACTGACAAGCCTCCTGAGCTTGTCAAAGTTGGCTTTCCTGAAGTCAAGGACTTCAGTGTTGCTGACTGACTTTCCAGCTTTACGGCAGATGGTGAAGGTGATCAGCTCATGGTCGCTGTCACCCAACTTCCCATCGATCACTAGGTCACCGATTAGGTCATTCCCAGTAGCCAGTACCAGGTCGAGCAGCACTTTACCTCTCATTGGCCCGTAGACTTCTTGAGTCAGGTAGAGGTCATCCACACACAATAGGAAGCTTTGCGACCGCTCGGATTTTGCTGAGTTATCCTCCCATGAGATGTCTGGGTAGTTGAAGTCACCCATGACAACCATGGTCCTGGAGCATGCGGCCTCAGCCAATTCCCGGGTGAATTCCTGGTCAAGCTCTTGACTTTGGGTGGGAGGTCTGTAGTAGACTCCCACCATTGTGTCCCCTGTGCCGTGCTCCCCATGGATTTTAACCCAGAGGGTCTCCAGTCATCCACCCTTGATGCCAGCATCAGTTTGCAGGGACGCATAGGTTTCCTTAACATAGAAAGCTACACCCCCGTCCCTTTTATCTTCTCGATCTCTCCTGTACAAGGTATAGCCATCTATACCTGTAGTCCAGTCATGGGTGGAGTCCTCAGTCTTCATAGCTCCCAGACTTCTGCACCGGGCAATGTAGTTTGGGGAGGAGAGAGCAACCCTAAGTGGTGAAAGAGCAGGTAATGGGCTACTTAGAAAAGCAAGATGTGTTCATAGGGCTGGATGGAATGCACCCGAGGGTGCTGAGGGAGTTAATTGATGTGATTGCAGAGCCATTGGCCATCATATTTGAAAACTCGTTGTGATTAGGAGAGGTCCTAGATGACTGGAAAAGGGCAAACATAATGCCCATTTTTAAGAAAGGGACAAAGGAGGATCCAGGAAATTACAGATTAGTCAACCTCATCTCACTCCGTGGAAAAATCATGGAGTAGATCCTCAAGGAATCCATTTCTAAGCACTTGGAGGAGAAAAGGTGATTAGGAACAGTCAGCATGGATTCACCAGAGGCAAGTCATGCGTGATCAACCTGATTACCATCTATGATGAGATGACTGGCTCTGTGGATGCAGAGAAACTGGTGGATGTGGTGTACCGTGATTTTAAGCAAGACTTTTGATACGGTCTCTCACAACATTCTCGTACAGAAGCTAATGAAGTATGGGCTGGATGAATGGACTGTAAGGTGGATAGAAAACTGGCTGGAGCATCGGGCTCAGGGGGTACCAATCAATGGTTTGATGTCATGGGTGACTGGTGGCTCCTGAGTCAGTGACTGGGGGGGGAGGTCCCCTATGGCCAATCCCACAGGGAGGGTCCCCCCATGGCCAATCCCGCAGGGTGGTTCCCCTCCCACATCCTGCGGATGTACAACTGGCAGTGGCACACCACTGACACTTCTAGGCACACTGCTGTCACTTCTGGGTCAGCAGGATTGGCCACTGTGGGGGGGACCACTTTTCCTGGTGCACTCCTTGGCCGGTGCTCTCAAGGGGTGCACCAGTGCTCTCGCCTGCCCCCCCCAGGAACACTGGCTGACCAGGGGTACACCAGCACTCTCAGGGTGTGCAAGTGCACCCCCTATGTGTCACCACTGCTCAATGTCTAGTTGGCAGCTAGTATCAACTGGAGTGTCCCAGGGGTTGGTTTTGGGGCTGGTTTTGTTCAATGTTTTCATCAGTGACCTGGAAGATTGCATAGCGTGTACCCTCAGCAAGTTTGCAGATGACACCAAGCTGGGGGAAATTGTAGATACACTGGAGGGTAAGGCTAGGATTCAGAGTGACCTAGACAAACTGGAGAATTGGGCTAAAAGGAATCTCACGAGGTCCAACAAGGACAAGTGCAAAGTTCTGCACTTATGACAGAACAATCCAGTACAGGCTGGGCACTGATTAGCTGGGCAGCAGCTCTGGAGAAAAGGACCTGGGAGTTACAGTGGACAATTAGATGAGTATGAGGCAGCAGTGTGCCCTTGTTGCCAAGAAGGCTAACAGCATATTGGGCTGCATTGGTAGGTGTGTTGCCAGTAGGTTAAGGGAAGTGGTTATTTTCTTCTGTTCAGTACTGGTGAGACCACACTTGGAGCACTGTGTTCAGTTTTGGGCCCCCCACCACAGAAGGGATGTGGACAAATTGGAGAGAGTCCAGTGGAGGGCCACAAAAATGTTGAGGGGGCTGGGAGATATGACTTATGAGGTAAGACTGAGGGAACTGGGCTTATTTAGTCTAGAGAAGAGGAGACTGAAAGGGGACTTGATAGTACCCTTCAACATTGAAAGAGGATGGAGCTATTCTCAGTGGTGGCAGATGGCAGAACAAGGAGCAATGGTCTCAAGTTGCAAAAAGGGAAGTTTAGGTTAGATATTAGGAAGATTTTTTTACTAGGAGGAGGAACACTGGAACAGGTTACTCAGAAAGGTGGTGGAAGCTCAATCCTTGGAGGTTTTCGAAACCCAGCTAGACAAAGCTTTGGCTGGGATGATTTAGTTGGGGATGGTCCTGCTTTGAGTAGGGGGTTGGACTAGATGACCTCCTGAGGTCCCTTCTAACCCTTACTTTCTATGATTCTATAAGTCTAAGGTTTCACCAGCTAGCCATGGGTTTGAAGCTGAATGCTCCTCTACGACTGTGAACAGGTTGAATGAAAGCCACAGGCCTGATCATTCCAAATATGGCAATACTTTCTTCTGAATTTGATGCACTGATTCTGTTGGGCTGTAGGCTGTAACATACAACACCTGCTTGCTGAGATACTGAGGAGCAGAGGGTCCCTGCCTAGTTCCTGGTTGCCCAAAGTAAATGGTTGTACTCCCACAGAGCAAAAAGGAAGCATTCAGGTAGGTCATAGAGCAGTCAGCCGCTCAAGGAGACACATACAGAAAAAAAGCATTTGAAGAGATTTTCACTACAAAATCCAGGACGAGTTCTTGCTCCATCTGCCTTGTGCTGGGATCAGGGAAGGAAAATGGGGACACAGTGGCTATGTCTACACGAGATGCTGACTGCACAGTCATTTAGTACTTGTACAGGCAAGTACTTAATGACTAGGCAGTAAACCTCATTACTGCACAATAGCACTAACGAATGGCTTTTTTATCATATTGACTGCAGTAGCCCAAGACTACTGTGCAGTAGTGTCGCATTATGGTTTTTGCCAGGTAATGCTATTCTGCAATAGTCTCAGGCTACTGCGCTGTCAGTATCTTTTGTAGATGTGGCCAGTGGGCGTGTCTCTGTGTGCAATTAATGCAACTGAATATGCCCCAGCTCAATTAAAGCTGGAGTAAAGTAAACCTGACGTCATCATCTACACATGTATTTAAGCACAGTCATTTATTGCGCTGCCAGATACCACTTATATCTGATGGGACTATTCGGCAGCACAGTAAATTAGGCTACTGTGTCCTAATTGCTGCACATGTGTAGACGGTGACACTTTACTGTGCAGCAAATTAGTTTGCTGCACAGTAAAGCATCTTGTGTAGACGTACCTACAGATTCTTAGGGCCAGTAGCAGTTTCCTGCGACTAGCAGGGTAAATCTAACTCATGGTGCCCTACAGCTCTTCGTGGTGCCAACATGCTTTTTATGCTTGCCAGTATGGGAAGGAGCTCTGCTGGCCTCTGCCACAGTTATCTCTGGCAGTGACTTGTGGGAGATTTCCTTTGTGCTACTTATGTTGCAGCAAGGGAGTATATGGGGACACAGACTCAGCCATTACAGCTCTGTACTGTTCTCCACTTGCATCAGCTGCTGAAATAAATTTGGAATTCTGAAATAATGTGAACATATTTTCAATTAAATGCTGCATGATGCATCTCAAACCAGATAGGTATTTTTACATTTATTTAAGGGTGTTAGAGGTTCTTAAGAGGATGAGCGTAATATTCTAATATTATAAAAGCCTAAGTCTGTCTGTCCATAATGCTTTATTTGCACTCTGGCTGATGGAAACAGTGTTGACCTCAACTCCTCCACCCTGTTCCCTGCAAGCTGTGCGGAGGACCAGCATTGGCCTTGCCCCCCATACCTGCTCTCTGTAAGAGGCAGAACAGCAGAAGCATGGGGTGTTCAGTGGTAGCACTCCATCCCAGTCCCCTCCCCCCCCCCGTCATTTGGATAGGCAATTGGCTAGTATTTATCTGTTTCTCTAATTATGCAACATATATAGAATACAAACAGTTTGACTGACATTATCTAGGCCAGTAGTTCTCAACCTTTTTAAACTCAAGGCACCTCTGGGTAGACTCAAGACATCCCCTGGAAAATACCAGGTCTCATTTTCTACCTTTTTTGCCTACAAGAATAATAGAACAGTTTTCCTTGTTTCAAGTAACTCAGGAAGACCACAAATATGGATTTCTGTTTGAAATCTCTTGGTTTATCTTGTGAATCATGTTTGTAAACCTAACAGTATTAATGTTATGCATCACCCCACATCACCCTTGAAAGGATCTCAAGGCACCCCAAGGTGCCCTGGCACCCTGGTTGAGAATCGCTGGTCTAGGGCTTGGCTCTGCTCCCAGAAAAATGAGTGGTGCATCTATTGATTTTCATTGTGAGCAGGGTTGGGCCCATAAAGATTAGACTGGATACAGTGTGGTTATACTTGATATACTATAAAATTGGGACACTTATGTAATTAATATTTCCCATGATCACTGCAACAATACAGTAGATAAAAATTATATGCAGGATTTTAACTCCTCTTACAACCCCTGCATGCTGCTGCTATGCTACTCTGCCACCACTACAAGATAGCCAATTTGGGAGGCAACCAAAAGAAGTTGCAGAAGAACACTGGAGCTTTTGAACTGTGCTGCTCCTTGGAGAGAATTTCCCCAGTACAGGCATTTGAAAGCCCCCTTTCCTATATAGCCCGGGTACACCCAAGGGTGTGCCCTGATTCCAATCGCAAGGGAGTGGTGAGAGGTGAGGATGCTGCGGAAGGGATCACCATTACTGACGCGTGGATCCCTCTTTCCCCCATAGAGTTAGACTCTAGACAGGCTCTTAACTATTTACAATATTGTAGCCCGAGTGTACATGGGTTTGTACTTCCCTCTCCAACTGAGGGAATTATTGGCAGGGCAGTGTGCTATGGAGGGACGCAACAGCCCAGCGTCCACCTCCATCCCCTAGAGAGTCAGGTCCAGTCAATCAATTACTTAACTATATACAGATTTATTATTACAACAAAACCATTAAAGGGTAAGGACATAGATTTTATATATACATACACACACACATACACACACACACACACAGAGTTATCATTTAAAATACAGATGAACAATAGAACAAACCAGACTAAAGAATATTGATTGGGCAGCCTTAGAACTCTATTCATGTACAAACTATTACTTCAAATTATTCACATAAACTGTAAGGCGCAGTCCACAAATATAATCAGCAGTTCTTAAACTACCAGGGTGTCCTCCAGGGCAGGGGCCCCTCTCCCAAGGTATCACTACAGGAAAGGAGATGGAGGGGGGGAAAGAAAAAGGAGAGGAAGACCGCAAAGACTCCTAAGCTCCCCCGCTATCACCCAGGAGCGGCCCACGTGGTGCCCCTTCGCAACCCTCGGGGGGTCCTTCGCCTGTGGGGACTCTCTTTCCAGGGTAACTTACTACTCCACTGTCCCAGAGGGTTGCCTCTGGTTCTCCAGGTCAAGCTCTGTTCCCCGCTGAGTTTTCCTGCTGCCTGACTCTGCTGCTGCCATCCTGGCTTAGGGCTACATACACCGCTGTGTGTAGTGGACGCTTTGCCTTGTGCTAGAGGTTGGAGGCCTGGACAGCCTAGTGCAGCACCGGTGCTCAGTCTGTTCCCAGACCCTCTGGGCTGTGTCATCTGCACTGAGCTGCTGCCCCGTGCCAGCAGCTGTAGACCCGAGCCACCTCAAGCGGCTCCCAGGGTCTCTCATACTCTGTGCAACACCTCCTGCACCGAGCTCCCAGCCTTGTTCTGGGGGTTGAGGACCTGAGCCACCCAGGGGGCTCCAAAGATCCTGCTCTGTGCATTGGCCTGTGCACTGTGTCTCTGGCCGCACGCCAGAGGTTGCAGACCCAAGCCGCCTCCCACAGCTCCCAGGGTCTGGATGCTGTGTGCTGTGCTGTGCAGAGAGCCTAACCGCTGGAGCTGTGCCACACTCCCAACTGATAGAGGTCTTCAGAGTCTCTTCCTCAGCTACAGCTTCGCCCTGTTGAGCAGCTCTTCTAAGCCCTGCTGTTCTCTCTTCTCAGTCCCCAATGCATGTCCCCTCATGGTGGGGGCACAGCTCCTTTTATACGCTCCAGGGCTCCACCCCTGAAGTCTTCTGGACCTGACAGTTTGCAGTCTTCAATCAGGTCAGGGGAACTCTCCTCCCCCTCCCCTCAGGAAAGGGGTGTGATGTTATTTCTCTTGCTGCCTCCTGATTGGTGGATGGGCTCCACCAATCAAACAGCACACTCTTGTCCCTGGGACTCAACCCAAGCTCTGAAAGGTAAGCCTGCTACACCTGTAAACTCTCTTGCTAGGATTGAGGGGTGGTGGGGAGGGTTGGGCTGGAAGGGGCATTTTTGATGGTGCCCCACTCATGTGGGAGGCTTCTTTACTTCATGGTTCCCCTCTGAAAGCCCTAAGAAACAGGGCTATTTCTGCCTCCGGAGTAACTTGGAATCAGAAAGGTGTAAAGCAGACATTTTCCTTCCCTCTCCTGGAACTGCAGGATCTGTGCTGTGCCTCTGACAGGCACAACATAAAAGTTGCACCTGATCTTTTCAGAGTAAACAAGAAATGAAATATATCAAGTACTTTGCAGAATATATATTTTTCTCTATGTGGCTGAAAAGACCGAGAAGTACCAATTAGGGTTGGCTAATGTTCAAAGGTAAATGACAAAGATAATGTAAGTTTCTTACCTAGGAGACAGTGCTGGGCCCAGGAAGTATGCTTTCCTAGGCAGGGAGCAAAGCAATTTTTATTAGCACACTTCATTTTGTAAGTAGAGACATATTTTCAGTTGGCTGGGTTTTTTTTTTTTCAAACATGTATCTGAAAATAAATGGTCTCAGAAGTGGAGAATATTACAGTGGCTTGAAGCAAAGAGAGATGAATTAGGAAAAGAAACATTTTTAGGATGGGGAGCTTTAATAATTTTGATAATTAGGATGAACTACAGAACATCTGGGGTCTAGTTTTTTTCAATGACCTACCAGTCACAGTGTAATTACTTCATTTAAGCCTGTGATCTTGAGCAAAATCCCAGAATACTACACAGTTGATATCTCTAAGAATGACTTGGCACATCTTAAGAATCTTATTCCTATCCCTGCTCTTTAGACTTCGGCTTTTCAAGAAAGAAGAATTACTGTAGAGTGTCCCGGGGATAGAAATTCACCAGGCTATTTTTTTGCAACCCAAGAAAATGGGAGTCCTCCAGAAGAATGTTCAGGGCCTGATGAGTCCTCCTTTATCATTTTTATTTTTGTTCAGTAAACTTTCTCCTTCTCTTGTGTTTTTCTCTGTATGCTGTTGTATCACCTAGTTCCCACCAGCTGTTATTGCCCACTGTTCTGTTCCTTTCTTTAGCTGCCCTGCAGTTCTGATGTCTTAGATGCAGAAGTAGCGCAGCAGCTGTTAAAACAATGAAGCAGCCAAGTAGAGTAGATTTGCTAAGTGATTGTTTGTTCATACTCAACCAGTGTGATTTTTGCTAGAAGCCCAGCTAACCAAATATGAACACTAGATGGAAACTGGTCAGAAACAGAAAAGATTATTCCTTAATTAGATTTATCAGGACTTCTCTTTAGTGAGAAGTTAAAAAAAAACCCAAAACAAAATTGTGTTCTGGTTTCTACATGATTGCATTCAACTGATTTCCTGAACTTCAGACATCACCAAAATACCAATTTATACAAGAATAGATCTATGTATATAAGGAAAGCAAAATGTCAGCCAAAATATATTATATATATATTTACCATTCTCACCATTTTAATGCATTAGCAACACCTTCTTATTCAACCACCTGTGGAAAAATTGTTGTTAACCACAATAAAAGAAGTTACCAGGCCTGATAGGAGATTGTTTTTATACCAGTGGACCCCAGCAGTATAGTTACTTCTGATTTACAACAGTCAGATAAAAAATGGAGCTCATGGGGCCAAATTCTATAAATTCTGTATCTCCATATAACTGAATGGAGATAGGAGAGATGTTATTGAAACCAATATTTGGCCTAATAGGCCCACTTGAAGGTCAGTGGGAGTTGCACCTATGTACTTCTTTCAGAAAGGCAACATTGGGTCCACTGCTATAATTCTAACAGGCAGTAGGCCTGTGCAAAGCGGCTAGTATTCACTTTGGATTCGGCCAATTTGGGGGACAGTGATTCGATTTGGTGATTTGAATCACTGTCCCAAACTGATTTGGCCAAATCTCCGAATCACACAGGCCCATCCCCTGCCCACTCTCCCAGCCCGGCAATGGCTGCCCCACCCACCCCAGCTCCTGGCACTTGGACCTCCCCCCCCTCAGTGAGTGCTGCCAGGTGGTGGGGGGGTGATTTCTGCTGCCCCGCACTGCCCCCACGCTGCATGGAGGGCTCTGCATGAATCAAATCACCACCTGAAGCTTTGCACAGCCCTAACATACAGTTGTCATAACAGCACTATCATGCTGAAGAGGGTTTGATTATTTTAAAAGGACTATTTGTTCTTGCTTTAATTCTCATCTCTTTCTAATTACTTATAGTTCTAGGTTATTTTCTGTCATTCTACATACTGCTTCAGAAACAAAAATACTCGGGAAAGTACTAATATTTTTCACTGAAATTTTGAAACAGCTTCTACTGGACCTTTGAATGGCATCATGAAAAAAGAAAAAGAAAAGTCAGCTATGCCTCGAGAAAATTACAAACCCTTGATGAACCTCAACTTTTTCTCCAAGAAAAATTAAATTATCAAGAATGCTTGCAGGCATTCAGGCCTACATATCCAGTAGATACTTTTGTGCATTTAAAGAAATAAAGAAAAAAGATCTTAACATCTTAATTCTTGCACAGTGCTGTTTTTGCTACTACATTCTAAAAATGGAATGGCTACAGAAAACTCAGTGTCAACAAGTATTTTAAAACTCTTGAACATTCCCTAAAAGGATGAATTTATTCAACTGTTTTTGCTCATGTAATAGCACATTAACCAGACAAAAGCTGAAATAGATATTCCACCTGCTTTTTTTAGGAATTAAATTTATCACCTGCTAGGAAATTGTGTGCATAGCTTAAGGGTGAC
This sequence comes from Alligator sinensis, assembly GCF_000455745.1. Classification (NCBI taxonomy): domain Eukaryota; kingdom Metazoa; phylum Chordata; order Crocodylia; family Alligatoridae; genus Alligator; species Alligator sinensis. Next base: position 1,696,397 of record NW_005842070.1, on the reverse strand, counting down.
ATTTACAGGCTAGAACATGGATTTAGGGTGAAGTTTGCTTTGGGTTCTTACGATGTTCGTTGCTAAACAGAATATTTATCATACAAATATGCCCACAGCTTTTTTTGTTTTGGTAGCCCAGGTTGTGGAAAACCAGTTTATCTGAGTTTACAAATTTGCTGCATGGCCTTATTGAATATTGAAAATGGTGCCTCAACTGCTACTTTTGCAGCTGATTGTGTTCAAGCTAGGATCCAGAAACTATTTATGACACATTACAACTTGCCTGGCATCTAACACATCCGGTAACCTGCCTTTAGCTGACCAGTGGTATTTCTTCACACTTTTCCCTCCCTTCCCCCATTTCCCACCTATCTCTACCCTTTGTCTTCCAAACTACTGCTCATTTTCATCTTCACAGACTTCTTGTTTACTTTATCTTCTTTTCTACCTTGGAGAACTCATAACAGAAGCAGAGTCTCCCAATGCCGGAAGAAGGGTGTTTTTGCCCAAAAGCTTGCAAAGAACTTTCCCCCAACTATTTAGTGGGTCTAATAAAAGATATCAATCACATCTACCCAAAGAACGTCGCCTGCCTATGTCCTTAGACCAACATGAAAGTCCTTTGAGGAGCTTGATTCAGCAAGTATTCTTGGTGCATGCCTCATGTGCACTGACATAATCTAAGTTCTTGCCAAATGCAGTGGCAGCCACAACTTTATTTAAAAGATTGCCAGAGGTGTTGGTGATTAGAATGCCTTACATTAAAAGGTCATTGGATAAAATGCTTGAAAGTCTTCTAAGCCAAGCCTTTTCCCCCCTCTTGCAAGTTTTCTGATCACTAGGTTACTGATGAAAAATCACTACCTGTTGTGCCATTAACCTTCCATTCATTTCTGCACAGTGGCCCTGTTCCTATAGGAGGAATGGAGAGTGCCCCTTTCTGTAGCTTAATCTATAGCCTGGCGATTAGGTTCAAATCCATTTGAGCACTGAGCTCAGGTCCTCCTTGTATAGGGCAAGTACTCTAGTGCAGTGGTTCCCATCCTTTTTTACACTGCAGACTGGCAAACTCACTCAAAGAATGTTGGTACACCAGGTATAGAAGCAATTTAATTTACACATGTGAATTTAATTTACATGTATAAATTTAATTTTTATGTGGGGGCGGGGCTGCAAAATTAGATTGGGTTGGGGCACCACAGCCGCAGGCACTGGGGGACACTGCAGGGGGAGGGGGCTGTGCAGGTGGTGGCCTGGGGGGACCCAGCTGGGGCTGCCCAGGAAGGAAAGGCTCTGCTGCCTTCCCTAGGAGCAAGCTGCCTCTCTGCCCTCCGCCCTGGGCATTTCCCCACATGCATCTCCCTGCTACCAGTGGTGGGTGGGGCTTAGGGGTCCTGCCTGGCCTGGTGTGGTCCCCAGTACCTGCTGCTCAAGCAGCACTTTGCTGGGGATGGCCATGGTGGCGGGAGCAGGATGGGGCACATGGAGCCGGCTGCTTCCCTCCTGAAGCTGTCCTGCTGCCCAGCTTTAACCTGGGCAGATAGATGACCCAGTAGCCAACCCTTCACGGCCTGGTACCGGGCTGCAGCCTGGTGGTTGGGAACCTCTGCTTTAGTCATCAAGCTGTTATGGCTGTTGTTTCTTCCAACCATGTTTTAAAAGAAGAGAGGGAGCCCTACTAGAGTTGCCAAACTAAGACAAATATTTTTACTTACAATCTGCAAATTTTAACTGACAACTTAACTTTTTTACTGACATCATTTTTTATGGACATATGTTTTACATAATGTAAATCTAACCCTTCTGCCAGGCCCTGGATGAGGTCTGAGTTCAGTGCAGTGGTTTACTGAATCATAGTAAATGTTTGGTTGTATAAAGTTTGCAGATTATCAGTTTAAAAAAGGAAAAAGAAAAGAAAGAAGTTCTTGTGTTGGCAACCGTGCTTGATTGCAACAATAGTTTTACACCATGCTGCCCACACCCCCTCCCCGGGGGTCCCCTATGCACCCTCACACGCTGTTACCCCTGACTGCACCCTGCGCTATGCAGTCCCCATCTCACTCCCCAGCATGAATGAGTGGTGCCTCCCGAGACTGGGAGGCACCATTTGTAGTCAGTGGCGAGTGGTGAGTGGGGACCACCTGCAGACACCAGCGGTGGTGTTGGCAGCAGGGGCGGGAGGGTGGCAAGTGGTGACTACCCGCAGAAGCCAGCGGTGGCTTTGGTGGTGGCCAATCTCAGGAGGGGCATGTGCCCCACCCGTGCCCCC
>NW_005842070.1:1691940-1694056 GCF_000455745.1 Alligator sinensis | reverse complement strand
TGTGTGGTGGGCGGCAGGGGCGGGGGGGTGGCAAGTGGTGACTCCCCGCAGAAGCCAGCGGTGGCTTTGGTGGTGGCCAATCTCAGGAGGGGCATGTGCCCCACCTGTGCCCCCCGTATGCATTGCCTATGCTCCCCAGCCATACCCTGGCTGGCTCTGCCCTGCTCCCCAGGCACAGACCCCCAAAGAAGGACAACTGCCTGCTTGGCTGAAACCCAGCAGGTTGCAGATTACAGGCAGGTGATGGGAAGCATCAGCAGCAGTATATGGGTGGGCAGAGGAGGGGGCTACAAATGCTTCCTGCAGAGTGCTGTGCTCCTTCTCAGACACTAGATGGTGCAGCTTTACTCTGTCTGTCCTTCAACAGTTGCCTCCAGCTTTTCTGGGGAGGGATTTTCAGTCAGACTTCTGGCTGTTTAGGCTTTTTTTTAGACAGATGGCTCAGTTTTTTTATAGACTTTACAGGCAAGCAGTTTAGCCTTGTTTTTTTATGGACTGTCCATAAATTTTTGGTAACCTGGAGTCCTACTCTGTTGTTCAAAAGAAACCTTCAGAGGATGCCAAACTGTGGATCCCTGGTAGACAAAAGTGGATCCCAGCAGCTCTGAGTAGGTCATTTTGGCTGGTAATTGCTATGGACCTTTTATGATGTGTCTAAGTCCTCGCGCATTGCATAGGGAGTTTCGGTTACTTCATGCAGGCTATTGGATTCCACTTAATGGGTCAGGTGCCTAAAATTAGGTGTTGCTAAACTTTTAGTCTCCTATTTCCTTCATTGGATCTGACCCTTATTGTAAGTTTCTTTATCTAAGTAAAATAACTTGTCTTTATTGACAATGTCATTTCCCTAATGTTTTAAGTAAGGTTTCATCATTGTCTGCACTGTGAAGAACACTCTGCTCTAGCAAAATCAGTCATTTATTAGAAGAGAAAGAAGAAGTGAGACTTTTTGTCCCTTAATATGTTCTTAAGAAAAGTTCAAAGATGTGATGTTGTTTAGAGATCAATGAAAACTAGGTGGAATTTAAATATTAAGAGGTAAGAATTTGCCTTCAGGTAAAAGATAACATTTGCATAATAACAAGAATGACTCACATGTTGGGAGATGAATGTCTGACTAGAATCTAAAATTCAGGTGCTTAAGTGATCTTTTACCTTAGATGGCAAAGGGAAATATGCTAATCTGGGTAGTTAGTTGTCCATCATAGCTGGCATTTTCTATAGAAACTGAACAGAAAGAATTCACAAATGGTAAAATAAAGCAAGACACTGCACTAAATTCTCCTCTTGGTTACTCAGGTGCAATTTCCATTGATTTTAATAAGGTCACTGGAGCTGTGCTGATTTACATCCCTGGAGGGTTTGGCCCAAGATGCAATGAGTGAACAAGCAGAGTCCATACATTATTTCTGATGTATGCACTTAATCAAACATCTAAGGTCCATTATGATAATATATCAGTTTCCCCAATTTAATCATAAATGCAAATGAAATAACTTCCATTGATTCTTCTTCTTCATCCTTCCTTCTTGTTGCATTTCTTCTAATTCTTCATTTCTCACTCCTCATTTTTTTCACCTCTTAATTTCTTTGTCATACATCTCTCTTTTTCTGGTACACTTCATTTGTGTCCCTTATGCCTATCAAACTTCACTGTAATTTCATTTCCATGTTTTATATTGTATGAAAAGATGAAAGGATCTGTTTCCTTAATTACCTTTCTGCCTAGCATAGCAGATCCAGTTTTCAAAAGTGGGTACCTAAGGGTAGGCATCTGAATCTCTCTTGAGATCTCTAAATAGCTGGTTTAAGAAGTATTGATTTATAATGCCAAAGCTTTGGAAACCCACTCAGCCATAAAGTACATTTTTAAAACTTTTGAAAATGGATTTTCCTGAGAGAAACAGGGTTCAGGTATAATTCCCACACCCCAACTTTTCATAAATGTTTATGGTGTGGCTGACCCTTTAAAGCACTTTGATATCGACTGATTTTCTGCAGATCTCTCATTGGATTGGTATCTCAGCCAAAATAGGAACCAATGCTTTTGAATTCTTTCTGTAACCACCGGTGTGCGGGCCGGCTCCCGGTCCTGTCCTCACCGGGTGCGAGCCAG
>NW_005842070.1:1677981-1688646 GCF_000455745.1 Alligator sinensis | reverse complement strand
GCCTTCTTAAGAAAGACGCGCTGGGTTCGAAAGGACCCACAGCGCTTAGAGATCCGTCTCTCCGTCTCTCTCCATCTTTCTCTCCAACTTGGGCGGAAACCACCCAAGCCTTTTGTACGGCTAGCAAGCCAATAGCTAGCCGCCACATGTGCCTAAATTAAGACCGGCCAATAATGTGGCTCAAATCTTAATACAAATGGCGGGAACTCCTTTGCAGCGTGCATCACTGTAATGCAAGAGTAATGCACAATGCAAAGAAGGCTACAGAACGGCGGGGAACACTTTTCTGCACGCGGGTTCTCTATAACAACAGAACACTCCATTGTGCAAAAGAGCTGCAATTCGGCGGGAACATAATTTAGTGGTGCCGAAGCACACACAATCAAAAAAATCCACAACTTTGGGTTGTGACAACCGGGTCATCCCATTTCCTAATAATACTTACCTACCTAGCCAAGGGCACTGCAGTTTTGTTTTTGTAAGAATTTCCAGGGCTGAGCTTGCTGTTTTGAAAAATAAGTTTGCTTTTTTGTCTTGTAAATTTTTAGTTGCATGTCTATGAAATACCTGGTAGTGTTACAATGATGTTGTAGCTCTGATGGTCCAGAAATGGTGAAAAAGTCAAGGATTTAATTGGGGTGTGGTGTTTTTTATTGGACCAACTGCAAGGTTGGAATAAAGTAGACAACCTTTTGAATACAAGACATTCTTGATCAGCTCTGTATTATAAAATACCTGGCCATTGGACTATGGAACTTTTCATATAATTTCCAAATGTAGCCCCAAAGTAGAAGTACTTCTTTATTATAGGATTGGGAGCAGCTTGTGACTATGTCTGCCAGTACTGAGAGCTGTTCTGAGAACTTGATCTAAGGAACTTGGGGTCAGAGGAGGGGTAGGAAGGATTGGAGTGGGGGCAGCTATCAGGTTCACAGGTGGGGTTGGCAGGTCTGGGGTAGGGGTTGGTGGGATTGGGGGGCTGTCAGATCTGGGGAATAGATAGCCTGTCTGGGGTTAGAGGCAGCAGGGGGCTAAAAATAGCTTGATCAGGGGTTGTTGAGGGAGGAAGAGAACAGCCCTGTGGCTGGGATGAGTGGCTGAGCTGTCCCAGCCCCGAGGCTGTGCTCTGAACATGTGCAGACATTCAGTAGATTGGGCTAACCATTCTACTGAACCATTCCTGATCTACAAGTTAGACTGGGCTGACCATGTTTTGACCAATTTAATGTCCCCCCACATTTGCACAGATTGGCACTTAGATCAATGGAACTGGAGTTAGGTTGATCTAAATATAACACCTGCACCTACTCTCTGTGGTTAATTGTCTCTGTCTGAGTAACAGTAAATGTAATGCAAGCTTCTGCTGCACCATAAGGAATCTGTTCACTGATTTTTGTTCTCACTTCCAACAGTGTAAATTAGAAAGTCCACTCTTACTGAAGTCACTGGAGTTTCATCAGTGCAAGATCAGAATTAAACTCCATATGAAAACCTTTAGTACCATATTTCAATGTGGCTCTTACTTCCTTAGCACTGTGTGACACATTCAGCAAGCCTCTTGTGTATTCTCTTCTGAATACCCATTTATTTTTCCAAAGTGACTGATAATTGCAGAGGTCTGGATGAGATGATGTGCCTTATAACAGTTTTAACTGTCTACCAGTTATAATCATTTTGGCTCATGGATTTAATATTCTCTTGGAAATATCCTGAAGGGAGCCTTGCATATATTTTGGCAAGTTTAGTTTTTAGTAGATAAAGAAATGAGAGCTTTGCAAGCTGTATTGCTCAGAAAGTGCTCTTAACAAAAGCTGTTTAGTACTGTCTGTGGATGATTTGATTCATAGTTTGGAACAATGTGGCACGAAAATGAGCCCTCTAGCTGACTGTTCATTTCAATGTTACTCTGGCATCTTCTTGCGGTATTTAAGAAAGCTTTCTGCCTCCCTTATTATAGTCAGATTCAGCATGATCTTTTACTCAGTGCTATAAATTGGCTCTCAGGATGCTTTGGTGGCATTTTTATCCTACCTTTTTCAGATATTAGCAGACTCCTCTTCGTTTTCAGGCATATTTTAACCTTTAATGATTCTCACTTAATTTTATTTTTATCCTTAGCCTGCTGCCAGCTCTGTTGCTGGGTGATGGGCAAGACAGTTGACTATTTTGGGCCTCAGTTTGTTCATCTTATAAATGGAGATTTAAATGCCTACCTGAAAGGTACTAACAAACCTATTCAGTTTTTAAAGAGACTAATCACATCAATTCAAAACAGATATGGTTATTATTAAGGTGGATGCAAGAATATGTGGAGTGTGAGAACCTTCAAGAGTAGAAAGGACCTGCTTCTGATCTTGCTTCACATCAGTGTGAATCAAGGAAAGAGTTCAGCTGTGTCAGTGCAGTATACTAGTGTGATACTGGTGAGCTCACAATCGAATCTAAGGGATTTGCCAGAATATATGTAATACTTAACATATATTCTTGCCTTTGGGTCTGTTTGTAATCTTTTCCTGTGACCTTTCAGAGTTTTTCCCTAGATTCTCTGTGGGCTGTGTATTTGATGGCATAAAAGTCCAAGCCGGAAGTAGAATTTGTTTCTCAGTATTAATTGCTCCATTATGTGGTGCTTTTTTTGTTTCTCTTCTTCAAAGTTCACTCCTGTTCAAAGTGCAGACTTCCTGTTATGTTGTGCTAAAGGACTTTTAGCAAAGGAATGATACCGTTTGTGATGAGGAGGATGTTGGGCTTTGATCAGCAGCTTTTGTGCTTGCTGAATGTCCTTGTTCTGTTCTGTATGCTGTGTGCATACCTGTGGGTTCTTGATCTATGTGCAGTGTATTTTGTTCACTGCAGTTCTTGTCACGGTATTATGCAAAGCTTATTAAAATGCTGAAACTTTTTTTTCACCCTCTGATTGTTTTTCCTGTGTTATTCTTGCAACCTCTGGATGAGGCATAGGTTCTATCCCTTATAGACTAATAAACTTTTGTTTTTGCCAGTAATTTTGTTTTTTCCCCTAATCTGTACTATAAATTTTTCTAGGTTAGAGCAGTATATATATTCAGCTGTGCAAACTCTCTTTGCTTATTTCTTTTTTGCCTTTGAGTGTGTGCACAAGTAAACAGATATTGAACTGACAGAAAACTAATAGCAGATTTTAAACCTGACCGAACAGGGAGCTGTCATTCCCAATACAGTTGCTAAAGCCTTCTACCTTTCTTAGGTTTGTCTACATGAGATATTGTGCCCTGACTTAATCGGTTGCCAAGGTAATTAATACATTTGGAGAAGGGTGAGCACTTCCCAAATATGGTTTCCAAGAGGCAAGTTGAGACTTCGCCTTCAGTGCCTGAAGATATGGGACTATTCTGTCTGAACTCTCCTGAGATAAACACAGTGAAGATAAGGCATTTTGATTTTGCCTTTTAAGCAAACTAGAGAAGGGAGGAGGGGAGGTGTATAATGTTGACCTTGCTTAATTTACCTTATGGTAAAACTTAGTTGAGTGTGCCTTCATATCATGGCTGCACTGAAGCTGATACTATTTGTATTTGCAGGAAAAGAAGGTACATATCAAGTGTACAGCTGAGGGTGCTGATGTCAAAAAGAGTATCAGCACCACTGTTGTCTCACTGTTTCTCAATAGTAAAGCATGTGTGTCAATCAAAATTAAATTGCTGTAAGAAGCATTTAGAGTGTTCAGGAGTCAACTATTACAACATCAACAAAAATAGTCACATACTGCTTATTGTTTGTCACTTAAAAGTATAAGAAGCAGAATTTCCAACTTGCTAGCGGGTCTCAATTCCACAATATTTTCATTTAAGCAGAACTTTTCTCTTTCACAATGCAGTGCTGCAGAGATACCTGAGCTGGCTCTGAATTAGCTTGCTCAGGTGTCAGAAGCAGCCTAGGCAGGATAGTGAGGGTCCTACTTGTGGTGATTTCCTCTGCTAAGAAGGAGGGTTTATTACCTTGGGTAATCTCTGCTAACCAGAATTACTGTTTCTGGTACTTGAGCTATATTATTTAAAGCTAGGTTCATTATTTCTGCACAGTGTTGCTTTGTTCTTTTTAAGCATACACACAGTGTAAAAGCTGTGGACTTCATTCACTTTCTGTTACTCCAGCTGAGATGGCATCTGCTGAAAATAGTAGTTACTTTGGTTTTACACTTTTAAATCCTACTCTCACTAATAGTGTATCTAATTCTGGTTTCACATGAGTCTAATGCTGCTCTGAAAGCACTGGCTTCCTGGAGTAGTTACTCCTTATTTACAAATCTGTAAGTGATATGAGAACTGGCCCATTAACAGTCAGCTTTAGTATTACATTTTGATTCATAAAGCACAAATCTCATATAATGGTTTTTAAAAGCTAATGATACACAACTGTAAATATTTAATGAACAATACAAATTGTTCTACCTTAGTAATAAAAAACATAGTTCTTCAGCTGCATTTTGAATTGCCCATAGAGACCACTGCACAAATAGCACAGAGTAAAGAATTCCAGCAAACATAGCATAAGCCTGATAAGGCAAGGCATTTAGAAATGGTCCATCTAATCACTCTGTCCTTGCACACCATAATAACATTTGGTATTTACATAGATCCTCAGCATGTGTAAATCTGCAAAACGATGTGGCTCTTCTTGAAGTTACCCTGATTTTACCTGCTGAGGATGTACCCATGAGTGCTCAAAGTGCCGTCCTTACTGAGAGAGGGGCTAGGTATATACAGAAATGGAATATATTTGTGAAATTTCCCTTATTGCATTTTGGTTTTAAGCATGACCAGCCCTTGCCTAACTGTTGAAATCTATTATTGTAATCAAAGGCCAAGGCTCCATTCCAGATCTAAAGGCCCATCAGGTTGGCATTGTAAAGGGACACTAATCCACAAAGCAGTAATGCAGCTGGCATTATGTCCAGCCACCCTTGACTACCCAGCCTGAATGACCAGGTACCCATTTATACCTTGGATGATGGGGGAGGTCAAGAGTATGGAGCAGGGTCAAACATGCCCCTGGAGCTGTAGGAACATGTTTCAACTGCTGCCCTTTATTATCAAAATAAGAGCATGGAATTAAATCTGTCATGCTTCCCAGGTTTCCCTCTTACATTTTCTCTAACTGCCCTTCACTGGCACAGCTGCACAGAAAGAAATTCCTTCTTTTAGAGGATGGTCCCAAATCCCCCAAACTAAGGGCAAGGATCAAGGTGCATTATTAAAATACAACAAACAGCACAGGTGGGTATAAAATCTGCTGCTTTCATTTTTGCTTTGCCCCCTGTGTGCTATAGCAGCTTCCCGGTGCTGGTCACATAGCTGATAACCAAGGGGTTTGGTAGGAGCATGTTACCACCCATGGTTTGAGGTATATGGGGCATCTATTCCTCAGTGAATATTTTCTCGTTTAATTTCCCTGGGCAGGATCTGTCCCCTTTCCCTCTGAATCTTTTTAGTTATCATATTTTAAAGCTGACTGTTTCTCCTCAGCTAGCAGTTGTTCACATGTTAATTGTAGCTGACCACATACCGTTATGTGCCATAAGGCATGGTGATTGTTCTGTAGATACAGAGAAGTGAAGACCAGTGGTGCTATAATGTGCTCATTATTTAAGGCTAACTGATAATCAGAGAAGTTCTGTCTTGGTTGCCAGTTTTTAGATTGGTGTGTTGAAACATCTTGAACAAAATGTTACCAAGAGCATTTCTGCAGTGTCCTGCTGACTGACTACAAGGTGCTGCCGAGTCTGCCATCTGCCTGTACACTCACAGCGGTAATTACACCAGAATCTCGCAAGTGCTGGAACAAGAGGTATGTCAAATGCACTTTCCTTCCTTTTGAAGGTAATTTTCATTTTCTCAGCTCATTTGGAACTGCATATGATTATCAGCTGCAGGTGTGAGAGAAGCACAGAAACACACACACACTTGCACCCTCCTCCCTGCCCCCACATGCAGGCGCACACTAAGCGAAAGAGAACAAGCAAGATATGAGCTCTTAGAGTACTCAGAGTCGAGTAAGCATCCTAATCCTGGCAATTTTAAATTAAGGGCAAGGCTGGGAAGAGTCCTCATTATTACTGCACAATTCTTGACTATGGAATCTTAATGTCTCTTTTATTAGTGTAATAGTCCAAAAAGCATTTCTTTTTGCTGTGCATCATTTGGAATTAAAAAAAAATGGAAAGCTACTGAAAGTGGAATTGAATAGTGTGTTGCAAATGTAAGGGTGTCTTTGGTTTTAGTTGCTGCTGCTTGCCACTATTTACGGGGTTAAGAAGGTTGTTGACTAGCAGTCAGTGAGGGCAATATTGTATTTGTGGTATAATTTAAATATACAGACTACAGGGCTCTTGAGCATGAGGATGCAATATATGCTGCTTGATGGATGGGAGAGAAGATGCTAACATCTGTATAAAACCAACTTGTTGGTCAGGAGACATAGGGAGGATTTGCATAAATAGAAAAGTGATGTGTCTTGATGTGACCAGAGGTTTAATTTGTATGACTTCCAGAGATCACTTAAAAGCAGGCAGCCTGGAACTGGGCTTCAGTTTTGGAAATGTGTGAAGAATCCTCTGGATCTGAAGGTTCGCACGCTTGGGGGATGTTTTGATCTGTGTTAAAGGTTTGCAGCTCATCTTTTTTGTATAATGGATGAATGCAGCCCTTCATGAACTGGCTCATGGGTGGAGCTGGACTGAGATATGTCTCTTGATCTTATGGGACTTGATTTTTCTGAAAAGTAGGGCCATCCAGACAGAACTCCCTGTATTTCTGTTGGAGCTTTAGGCCCACAGTATTCCCTGGTAGGAAAATGCAGCAGGGCCATAATGGAGGGTCACTACCAAATAATGCTTTTGGCCATTGGTGTCCCTTGGATCTTCCTTAAAGAATATTTCCACTGATGGAGAGCATCCTCCCAGCTCTGACATTCTTACAGTAAAATTCTCCATGCTCCATTCCACCCTGTTTGGCCCAAACCTTCTTATATGCCAGTCCCAGGGAACTCCTTCCGCAAACTCATAGGAAGAAGACAGCACTGTTGTGGAGGAAGTGGCATATGAATTTTATGGGAGAAGGTAATCACACATAAAGAGTCCTCTCTATATACAGATTTTGAGAAGTACAATTGGCATCTGGAAGATTCAGCTTGAAATCCTGCCAGTAGAATTGCTGCAGTATAAAAAAGAAAATCCCCAAGAAACGCACGTCATTAGTTATGATATACCATCCTTCCCTGGAATCTATACAGAAAATCCTTCTGTTACACAATTGCAACCCATACTAGGAAAAGACTCGATTCTCAAAGGGATCTTTCCAGAACCACCCATCCTAGCCTTTAAACAAGCACCAACCCTTGCTAACCTCATCACCAGAAGGAAACTCCTTATGACCCAAACTACACCTATTGGATGCCAGGACAAGAAATGCAAAACCTGCCAACACATCTCCACCTCCGCCACAATAATGACACCCCACAACAGATCCATCACCATTCCTGGATCTTATACCTGCACCTCCAGAAATGTAATATATCTCATCCAGTGCATCAAATGCCCTGATTGAAAATACGTAGGAGAAACCAAACAAGTGTGTACCAGAACGAACACACACCGAAAATCCATCAAAGACAAAAATATCCAATTACCTGTGGGTACACACTTCTCACAAGACAATCACTTCCTGTCTGACCTCTCAGTTCTAATTCTCAAAGGAAATTTACAAAACACCTTTTGTAGATGAGCCTATAAACTTCACTTCATAAATCTACTGGATACAAAAGATCATGGACTCAATATAGACATTGGATTTATGACCCATTACAACCTGTTGGCCATCTGATAACCCCAGGTACCTGCCTGCAGCTGACCATTTATATTCTTTCATAAATTTCCCTCCCTTCCTCCCCCGCATCTCTACCTATTGTCTTCCAAACTACCACTCATTTGCATTTTCTTAGCCCTGCATGTTGTAAATTGGTTTCTTTTCTACCTTGGAGAACTCAAAACACTAGCATAGTCTCCTTATGCCTGAAGAAGGGTGTTTGTGCCCAAAAGCTTGCAAAGAACATTTTTTCCATCTGTTTAGTTGGTCCAATAAAAGATATCACATCTACCCAAAGAACCTTGCCTGCCTAAATCCTGCCAATATATACCTGAATGGAACTGCTTATATGCTGAAAGTTTAAGTATATGTCCTAGATTTGGCAAGTTCAAGGCCAAAGTGACTTGCCCAATTTTACTTAATAAAGCTGTGGCGAAGGCATGAATAGCATTCAGCTTTCCAAATCCCTGATTGCAGGCCTTAACTAAAAATGCTGTCTTTAAATCACTTGTTCCTTTTAAGGACTGCATATATTTTGTGGCACTGAAATATCTTGGGTACTTCCAAAAAATAAAACTGGTTAGATTCTGAACTTTTTTCACTATGAAATATATATGTTCTCTTCAAAGAAAGCACACTGCAGCTTAATAACCTGCGGTAGTTTCTGCGGACGAGATTATCATCCAGCAAATGGCAAGTTGACTGTTCATTTACTACATTGCCTGCATGCTCTCCTGCTGACTTACAGAGGAAATTTTCAGAGTGCCTATAACTTAAGACCACCCCACAAAGGACAAATCTGTTATTAAAAAGAAACAGAGCCCTGCACATGTTGTTATATGTGCCTGAGTGGTATACCTATAGAACTATACAGTGCTGTGTGGAGTCTCCTGCAAACTGTAGAAAGAAGATTTGGGCCTTTGGACTAGATATCCCTAGTTACCTTATTTAATTTTTTGGTAGGGAATGGCTTTTTTAAAGTGGGGAAATCCCATATATTACCATCAGAAGTGTTCTAAGTTGCCACAGTTGAAACATTCTCCATGGCAAAACGGGATCCTAGAGTTCATGCTGGTCCTGTCTGTGTTTCCAGTAGGGTTATCATACGTCTGGGTTTTCCTGGACGTGTCCTCTTTTTTGGCCCCCTGTCCTCCTGTCTGGGTAGGTTTTTTTAAATGTGAGTAGGGAGAGGAGCTCCTGGTCAGGATAGCTGCAGGGGGGGACTGACAGGCACCCAGACTGTCCCTGAGAGATGTAAGTAGAGAGCTGAGGGGGATTTGTAGCTTGCGGGGGAAGTTATTGATCCAGTGTGGGGAGAGTTTACACTGGAGGACTTAGTGTGGCTGATAGGGGAAGGCAGGAGGCTACAGGGGTGCCAGAGGAGCATGCAAGGTTCTGAGCCCTGCCCGGGGCAGGGGCGCAAGGCACAGGTGGCCTGAGGCCAAGAGTGCTGGAGCTGGAGTGCTGGAGCTGGGGGAACATCTGTTCACCAGAGCACCCCAAGGGATGACAAGGTCAAACGGTCACAAACTCCTCCATGACTGTTTTCACTTCCTCTTCACTGCCACAGTAGTGCCTATCTTTCCAATTTCCAGTGATTCTTGTTTCTTTACCAGCCTTAAATGTCTGGCAAACATCACCAAACATCTATGTAAGTGAGAGGCTGTCACCCCCTGTCTCAGCCTGTAGCATGTTATTAGTGTGACCTTGCCCTCCATGAGGTGGAGCCAGCTCAGGCAGCCCCACACCTCATCTCAAATTTTTGGAGGATCCTAGGACACGTGACAATAGCACCTGTTTCCAGTTATGAGTGGGGGATAATTGGCACATGGATCCTTTGTGGGGGGTATCTGGACTATGCACACATACTGAGTAGTGCTGAGCTATGGGGTCACTATGGCTTGAAATGCTGTTGACCCTGCTACCCAATGAACTATACGGTAAATCATGAGCCTTTTGACTTTGGACTAATATCATGTATAGTTTGTACTATGTATAAGTGATACAAAAATGCTGCTTAAATGTGTCTTTATGGAGTATCTGTGCTAAAACTTGCAGCAGTTTGCAAAACAGGTAAAATACACCAATTCTAGATGAACTAAGTCTATGGGGCCTGTAGTAATTTGCCTATATGTAAATTACTATAAGTATATTTATTTCAAAGTCATTGTTTTCGAATCTGCCCCTCACTGCTTGGGGAAAGCAAAGTCTGACAGTAAGATAGGGGAAGGGGCTATAGGAGGAAGAAGTTAGGGGGCAGAGGACAAGGGGGCAATCTGACCCCCCCCCCGACTTATTTTCCCTGCTGTAGCAGGGGGAGAAGGATAAATTCAAGGCAAACTTCCAATATTTAGATTCTTTACCTTTAAAATAATAAAACATATACATTTTCCATATGTAGAATCTTATTACAGGGGGATTTTCTTATATTCAGGTTTGTCTTATATTTGAGTAAATATACCTCCTCTGCTCGTGCTTGTAGGGAGGCAGTTAGACGGGCCAAAGCTACCATGGAGCTGAGGATGGCAACCCAAAAGACAACAAGAAATTGTTTTTTAGATATATAGGGAGTAAAAGGAAGGCCCAGGGAGGAATAGGACCCCTGCTAAATGGGCAGAAACAATTGGTGACGGACAGAGGGGACTAGGCTGAACTCAACGAGTTCTTTGCCTCAGTGTTCCTAAGCGAGGGGCGCGACAAGTCTCTCACTGGGGTTGTAGAGAGGCAGCAGCAAGGCGCCAGACTTCCATGCGTAGACCCTGAGATGGTGCAGAGTCACTTGGAAGAACTGGATGCCTTTAAGTCGGCAGGCCCAGATGAGCTC
>NW_005842070.1:1663153-1676441 GCF_000455745.1 Alligator sinensis | reverse complement strand
CGGTAAATCAGTACAGTAATTGACCATCACTCTGCAATTTATCCACACTTATACCAGTGTATAGTGAGTGTAAGAGGCTGCCATTTGGATTGGAAGGATTTTGTATTCATTTTTACAGGTGTGCAGAACCCAGGATAATGGTGAACTTGGCCTTCTGTCACCACAGAGCTATTGATATCTGGGGCAAAAAACTATGACTGAGATTAAACCCATATCTCCTGTATGAGCATGATGAGGAATACTGCTGGGCTGCCAACCCGGCCACAGTCTTTTCTGGTTTACAGCAACAATGAAACTGAGACAAGTTCTTTATACCTGGGTCTAGATCATGATTCTCATTGTATCAGCCATGTTTCAGACAGGTGCCTTGTGGACAAGTGGGAAGAGCAATGTGCAATAGCCTGTGCAATCACAAAGGGAAAAAGGAAGCAGTTTCCAAGACAGTGTCCCTGTGGCAAATACTGCAATTACACATGGCAGTATTTAATGTACTTTTAGCTGCTTCTAGGTGATGACTGCTTCTTGATTTTTTTTTGAAGAAAATTAGTCATACTTTGCCTGCTTTTTGCTTTTCATTTGATCTCTTCCTGCTTTCTCCTCTTTTCTTCTACTGGGTGGGGGGAGGCGGAGGTAATGGGAGGGGGAAGGCAGGAGAGGAAAAGGAGTGCCAGAAACACAGGCCCAATCCAAAGCTCACTACAGTCTGCATATATCTGGAATTAGGAATTGGGTGACTAAGCAACTCATTTTAGAACCCCCTAGCAATGAGCTTGGTAGCTGTTGTGTCAATAATATTAGGAGACATTATATAACAGCATCACTACTTATCATGACTTAGGAGATTCAGGAAGATATCTGTGGCACAGAATCTGTGTATACATTTAAGGGAACTGCTTTATTTACACTAATATAGTGCTCAAAAACACAGGTGATCACTAAAAAGAATCCACAGGCAGTGCCGTCTTTCAGGAATTGCAGGCCAAGCACCAATGCCAGCTCTTCTGCAAGAATTGATTCTAGTTAGAGAGATAAATGCAGTGAGAAAGCTCTGTTGCCAGTTTGTTACAGCTCCCCCTAGTGGATGTACTTCAGAGAGCTCACATCAGAAAAAGGAAAATGCAACACGCATTTTCTCCCTAGACTAAAAACTTGCTCCAATACTTAGAAGAGAACTTGTAAGACTGTGTATAACAGCACCATCTGGTAACCCCTGCCGTAAGAGGATGTGTGAGTTTTGATGAAGATTTAACCCGTACATCCATATAGGTAGTCAGATAGGTGGATCAGCAACATCTTGTATGTTTTTTATGACTAGATTTGAACAAAGAGTAGAATCGATATTTCAAATAAATAATTTTTTTGGCCATGTTTGCTACCTTTTCTGTATTTTGCTTTATGTGAACATTTGGGGTTGTCAGTGCAAAAATTTGCACAGAGTGATTTTTAATTTTTTTTTTTATATATTTACCAAAAGGAAATATCAGATTTATAAATGTACCATGTGCAATCAGCGCTGTGTGGGTTAGTTACGTTACTTACCCAAGAGGCATCAGAAACAATTCTTTATGACTTATGAGCCATGTGAACAGCATGCCATTACTATAGCACAAATTTTAAATCATTAAAATTTGCAGCTTGTGAAGAATGACTGACCTGTAAACCAGAAATAATTACTTAAAAAAATTAAATTATGAATAAGTTCAAGAATTTAGCAATCTGTCTGTGGACAAAAAGGTTAAATTAATCAACTGTATTATTTATTGTTAATTATTCATTAAGTTCTAATTATTGCACGGTAGGTAGAAAATGAATTAGATCCTAAAAAGTAGCAGGCTAAAAAGTATTTGTCTCCAACAAATTATTATACATGCATATGCAGTGAAAGTGCAATTATTAGGAAATATTGCCCTTTTTAAACTATAGCTTTGCCTCAGACTAATGGATTTAAATCTACTACATGAAATGCATTTAATTGTGTTTTAGTTCAGGCCACTAGTAAAATACCATGAGCCATAGTCGATGGTTATACTGGCTCTTTCCATTCAGTTCAATAGCTTTCGGTGTTTTCTGTCATCATTATCGAGAACACTTTATACCATGGACAGGAGTGCTTAAAACCCACACCCTCAAAGCAAAAATCTACACTAAATTAAGACGGTTTTCTGACCTGTTTCACCAGCTACATAGTCTGACTTTTGTAACAGTTCCTTTCTTTTTCAACTAGTTAGTTATTTAAAAATAGTAGCCTCTTTCTTTTTCAGCTGTCAAAGCTTCCATTTCTTTCTTCAGAAGGCAGCTTTTACACATGCTCTTTGAGTGACACACTCCTCAGTTTGAAGATGTAACAGAGTGAAAGAATCCATCATTTCACTGATGGATGCTGAGACCTTGTCAGGGATATTGCTTAGCAACCTCCATGATGCTATGTTTTGCATGGGGTGGGGAGAGAAACATAATGCAGAAATTAAAGAGCAGTGCCTAAACATATTTGTGAAAAAGCAGCTTGAGTGGCGTATCACCAAGGATGGTATCTCCAAATTCCTTAACTGTATGGTAAATTAGGACTGGATCTGATCCTAGCCTGATCAGACCCACACAAGCAGTTCCACTGAAATGAGACTATTTAGAGTCGCAATGACTGAATATCAGGATACAATCCTCTTTGCTTGTCACTTTTATTCCCTTCTACCTCAAAGGTGCATTCTTTTCCATGCACTCCTTACAGTGCAGGTCAGTACTGTATGACTCTTACGTTTATTTAATTTGCTATTTCTCCAGGGATAAATCCAGTGCCTGCCTCTGTAAGTCACTAAAGACCCTACAGCAAGAACTGGCAACAGTGTTGGTGGTGGGGTCAAGGGAAGATGAAGGCATTCACACTGTAAGATCTCATAGCATTCATATTCATTTTATTTGTTGGCTTTTTACTCTACTGACTTCTTCAGAGCAGTCTGTGGAATTAAGCGTATCTGGAAGTTATTGGTGGAACTGTAACAGATGGGGACAATTGGGTGCATCACTGCAAAGGAGGGATCTTTGAAATTCTGTTGAATTATAGCACTTGTTAAAATCCTGAAGAATTGTGTGGGAGCTCCATATTTGGGGATATGTGCATGAAGGGCATATCCATCCAGTCTGCATATGATGCTTTTCATGGATAGCAAAAAGTCAAGGGTCCCAGTAAAAATGATGATAGCAGCTGGAAACTTGAGATTCTTGTTGCTGCTGGATCTGTTTAAAGGGCATGGATTCAAAGGCATCATCAATAGGCCACACTAGGGAATCCCACAGTAAAACACTGAATGTAATGTAGCTGCAGTAGTGTTGTGGACACATGTCAGTCAACTTGCTCTCTCAGAAGTGTTTACTGGTGCTTGTGCAGTGCCATATTAAGACAGCTAGATTACATTGTCTTTGGGGCTCAGTGCGGGCAGAACAGGTTTATTGCACTTCATAGCACTACTCCTTGGTGTGGCCTTTTGGTGAAGAGAAGCCCAGGTCTCTGGGCAGATCCAGGTATTCATCAGTCACAGGTTCCTTCTTTGTCCAACCACACAGCTCATATTCTAACTTGAGTTACTAGGTTGTAAAAATGCCCTCAGCTAATATAAACTGTTAGCTTTTTCTGCAACCACATTTTAAAGTAGAATATAACTTAGATAACATATAAAATGACTGAAGAGGGAGGAGGAATAACAGGAAGGGGAATCAGGGAAAGAAGATAAAGTGCTGGTGTTACCATTGCTTTGAGTTATCCAGGGATCCCAGCCTTTGGTTTAGGATGAGAACCATATCACAGCATATTAGCAAAAAAAATTCTCACACATATATTTACATTTTGTGTTTGCCCTCTGAAAGTACTGTAGGGTGACTTCTACATATCCTAGTAAAATTCACACGAAAGCAAATTTGCTAACCATTAATATACAAAAAGACTTCTATTTCCTCCCCTTAAATTTTAGATTCCCAAATACTCGATAATAGTGCTCAATATGCCAATGACTGAGATTTTATAACGTTAACAATTTGGAATGTACTCTCAGTGTTTTTTTTCCTTGGTGATATGAAAGCAGAAAAGGAAAAAAGACTGACATCATGCATTAGTCAGCTACAAAACATTGCAAAATTTGGATTGCCACATGCTGGAATACAAATGTAGTTAGACTTGCTCAGAAATTACAATCAAATAGCTTTGAATGTCAAATGAAATTACTTTGGGAATCTTCTAAGCTCTCGTCTTAAAGCACACTGGAACAGAAATCCCCTACTTTCCTTGATTAGTGCAAAAGGCTATTGGATATATTATTACATACAAAAAACATGACCAAAGTCTTAGTCATTAGCTTCACTGAACCCACAAATTTCCCTAGGTCCTAATTTATTGTAGTTCTGTATCTTGTGAACAGAAACTAGTAGTGAACTTCCTACATAAACATTTATTTTAGACTCATTGTCACTTATTTATAAGTAATTTATTTTTTCAAGAGGATCCTTTGAGACATTACCATCTTTCCTATTATATTGCTCAAACTAAATACGATACCAAAATAAAAACAAATACTGTCAGTGCATATTAAATAAATTGTGAACAAAGATATTTTCTCTCCCTTAGGTTACAAAATCCTTGTTTGACAAATGGCCTGGTGATAATAATGACCAACTGTAAGGATAGATTTCTTTCTCAATTTAATTAAATCACAAAAGTTCATTCCAAAACTAACACTGATGAGTTGTTGCAGCTGTATGACCAGCTAATCAGATCTTGCTATTATCTGAAAGATTATAATGAAAGATGATGGCATCGTAGTGCAGAGATTGGCAATGATACTGGAAAGACAAATCCCAGTTCATAAAAAGCACCCTTATTTACTTAAGTATATGCCTCAGTTTCATTGAAAGCAATGAGACTTGAATAAACATGATGTTAAAAGTAGTATGTGCTTAAGTGTTTTTCTGAACTGAGAGCCTGCAGGGCAGTATGAAACTCCTGGCTCTTATGTGTGGGGCTCTTGTTTCTGTGATGGCGCGTGGAAGAAGACCCTTCCTGAGGGAATCTGCAAGGTGTGAAGTTTCGAGATGTTCAGAAAGATCCATCTCTGTCAGGATGCATACAAGAAAATTGACATTGTTATAGTTGAAGGAGCAATTAGGTGTAATTTGCATGTCAGATTTGGATACGGATTCATTACAAATGAATCCTTTCACTTCCCTTTCCTATTTTGTTTGCTTTTGTGTCAGTCCTTAAACTGTGGGCTTGTGGAGGAGGGATCACAGCTTCTGCGGGGAAAAACTGCAAGAACCCTGGGAGTGATACTGGATCTAAATAAATAGAAACAATCATCCTTACATGAGTAACTGTTTGCAAAAGAATTGTTAGGTCCTAAACTTGGAAAGCACCCTGCAGACTTTAGGGATAAGCCTTATATAGTCCCAATGCAAGATACTATTATTACCATCAAATATACTATAAATACAACCATTAATACAACAGAGTCTTCCAGTTTACAATTGACAGTATCAGGATGAAAAGGGAAACAATAGAAATCAAAGATGAGGCTGGAAAACAATAGAGATTTTTTGAATCTGCATAAAGATGCTGCTTATTTTCCTACACTACTCCAGTTTATTTTTGCTCGGAAGTCAGCTTCTGTGGGATAGAATAGCAGAAAGATAAAATCAGCATCTTCCCTCCTCCCAAGATTTGTGTCTATGTTGTAATTTGAGTAACCTATTATACCTTTAATTTTAGACAATTTTCTGTTTAAATTTGCAAGTACATACGTGCCTGTACAATATTTGACATCTGCTCGAGCATGCAAATAATTGTTTTGACACAGTGATCGTTGAAGAGAATTAAAAATAATTTTTTAAAAACATGTCTGTGATAATTAGAGTTTAATTCCCATTTGCCAGGGACATAGATTTTCTGACTCTGGCTTGCAGTCCATTCTCTCTCTGGTCCATACTGCATACTTCAAAACTTCAGGGTATTTCTCTGAGAATCAAATACTTTCCTATTCACTATCCTGCTTTTGATTTTCCTTGCTGCTCAAAAGCACCTTCTATTTATTAATGTTCATGTATAAGTGAAGAAATATATATTTTTAAAGAGGAAAGATGGTCTTGGAACAGGGCACTGGGTTACATGTGCGGTATGATGTTTAATTTCTATCTCTTCCCTAGCCTTCTTATACTGTAAGTTAATATTTATGTTGAAAAAGAATTGTGAAGGCAAGCATGTCAGGGTCCTCTGGTGGTAGGTACTATGCAAATATGTATAAATATTTAAATAAATATCCCCTTTCCAGAGATGTTGACATGACTTTTGGTAAGGGCTGAGCCCTATTTTACTTTACATACCAGTGCATAACCACCATTTTTGGCACTTATGCAGTTTCTGATCCTGGTCCACATGCAGTGTGGATGCATAAACATCTATACAGGAACTGACCATATGGGGTGTGGGCTGTGTGCTGGAGAGGCAGGGATGTGGCTCCATATGTATGTATGCTGGGCAAATGAAAGTCACAGAACTGTATCAAGCAAAAGTCCATGACTAGTAAGTGTTAGACTCAGGAGATAGAAAACCCTCCTCTATTTTAGCTCAATAGCTTAGTAATGAAGGCATTCACCCAGGAAGCAAGGGACACAGGTCTAGGCTTGCCCTGCCAAGAGAGGGTTTGAACCTACATCTCTTTAGCTTCAAGTTCAGTGCTTTAATCACCAAGCCACAGAGCAGGTACTAGTGTATACCTTTGTCTAGTAGAAACAGGCCCTGGATTCCAGGCCAAACTCTTGGTCCCAATAAGGTGGAAACTTCCCTACCATTCCACCCATTTTAACCAATGAATAGTAAATTCAAGATGAGGGCTGAAGAAAGGACTGAATAATACTAAACCTTTTGCTTGCAGGGTAGAATACTGCACTGGGAAGTTGAAGAAATATAGTTTTCAAGCCCTTTTTGGATGCCATAGGTTTAGAACCTGGCTTCTGGCTTACTGAGTGCTCTTGCCACTCAGCAATTGGGCTGAGCCATGGGAAAACCATCTTCCTCCTCTTTTTTCCCAAGCCACAATTTTTAAGACTTACACTAAGGTGTGTAGGTACATAGTCACATATTCACCTGGCCAGAACAGCATGTTCACTACTTGTGTGGACTAGTGTGGACACATCCTTGCTGCATATAGAGTAGAACTGCAAAATTGTAAGTACCAGAAAAGGCAGTTATATGGCTGGTACACTGCCATTTGGGTGCATGAAATCGAAGAGGATTCTGCTCTGAAGGTCTCCAGGAATC
Organism: Alligator sinensis; assembly: GCF_000455745.1. Lineage (NCBI taxonomy): Eukaryota > Metazoa > Chordata > Crocodylia > Alligatoridae > Alligator > Alligator sinensis. The sequence continues at coordinate 1,669,144 of NW_005842070.1, read as the reverse complement.
TATAAAAGGAATTCCATACTATTTTTCTCCCAAGTTTTTCAGTTTGGTTTGTAAGTACCTGGGAGCAGAGACTTGTGCATGTGTGTACACAGCATATAGGCCAAAGAAGCTGTAATCTGAACTGGAACCTCCAGGCATTTGTGTAATATAACTAGATTTGATATTTTGCATGCAATGAATATACAATGTTGCTTGCATATATTGCAGGTATCTTTCAAACTGTCAGACTGATAGTCTTACTGATCTTTTTTTAGGGAGACCGTGCTTTGTGGCAATTGGAAAAAAAAAATAGTCCCTGCACTAGATACATCTCCTTTTGTGACTAGCTTCTCCTATCTGTCCCTTACGCAGTCTTGCCATTTTATGGGAACTATTTCCCAGCATGCTCTTCTGGGGCCTAATCCTTTAAGAAGGGCAGAGACAAGCAGCTGCAAGCAGCTGTATCCCTTAAGGGGCCATTTTGAGGTTGGCTGCTGCTTGCTGCATTTCCCTCTTCCATTTGGAAAGCATTAGTTTCTGGTGAGTTTGTTTTCCATATGTCTGCAGAGATGACACATCCTCATAGACCATGTCCTACAAACATCAATGCATATGTCATTTACTTACAGGCACAGTCTTACTATGTCTGCATATAACAGTCCATTTGACTGTGGTGTAAAAAAGAAAAAATATTTATCTTTTCTTAAACGTTTTAACTGATGACTTAAATGTTGACTTGCTGTTTGTGTTGAATGTTCAATGCCAATAATCCTTGATTGGTTATGAAATGGAAATGGGCTAGTATGAAATGAAAACAAAAGGTTTATTTTATGTGGGTCAATATATGCTTCCAAGAATGCTGTTGCATTCCTTGAATTTGTGAGTACAGACCTACATGCACATGCCTTGTTTTGTTTTGTAATATATTTATAGTGAATTTTATTAAAAGCATTCCTGTTAGTAGCAACTAGAAATATTTCTGTACTTCAAAGGAGGAAACTATGGAACAAGGTTTCATCAATTCTATAGACTTCGAATTGCTATTGGTAGAAATATAAAGCCCAAATAATAACATTGCTCACTAATACAGTCTAGTTCACTGGCAAATGTGTTTTCTGATCCCCCACCATTTCCTAACCCAGACAAGGCATGCGTCTGTTACAGCCCTCCCTCAAAAAGACTTGTTTCTTCATCTTAAGATGCAGTAATTCATGTTTTTTAGCTCTGGAGATTTTGAAGTCAGTCCTAGCTATGTTGGTCAAGATGGCCACCATCACAAAGCAAGCACCTGTCATGCAAAGATTTAACAATGTCTCACATGCATTTGTTAATTAAACATCATCATATACCTGTGATAGAGATATGGTATGGTGTATTAATTTATAATTAGGGACATATTGGGAGTCTGTTAAAACAATGCTATTGCAGCTAGATAATGCTGCTTTTATAGTAAAATGAGTGAAATATTCATTGCAGTAGGCATCTTGTTTCTTTCCTCCCTACAGATCAGCAGTATTCTTTCAAAATCAGTATGTGTCAAAACAGAAAATTGCACTCAAAACAATCTCCTTTGGAAGGGAAGCTTGAGATGTCATTCAGTAGAAATAAATGATCGGGGGTGAATTTGTAACTAAGCCTATGTCTATGTTAATAGTTATGATGAACCTTAAAGTCATCCTCCAGCCGATGTCTATTGCCCATCTGTACTGTGAGCCCTTTGGTTTCATACCTGGTGGCAGTTTAGCCTGAGCCTGGAAATGTCTGGGTTTGAGGTCAACCTCTTTTCTCCTCTTAGTCTGCTCTTCCTTGCAGTGTGTTTGGAACCACCCCAGGCATGCAGGAAGTCTTCCAGGTGCAATCCCACAAATCCTGGTTGACTGGCTGTAGGGTCAGAGATGATGTAGTGATTGATTGGTGCTTGTGCTGACCCTTCTTTGTGCCATTGAGTAAGTAAGGAAAAGTCTAAAGGTTTTGAAAGGATGGACCATATTGGGCATCCTGAGGGGAGCCAAGCTATTGGTGGGTGGAATATGCCCCAATGCATTGGCAGCATAGGATTATCTGAAGTCTGGCTAGTAGATTTACTTCAGCATTTGTGTGGTGGAGATGAGGGGGAGCAATGTTATTGAGGATTGGTAACCATGGGAGTGGAGTGGGGTGCCACGTGCCTTACATAAGATGCATTATAGCATGCAATTGGGTGTCTGCTAATTTTCTGTGCAATGAACAAGCCCATTGTGTTTTAGGAGACAGTAGCACTGACTGGAACTGTGAAGAAGAGGGGCAAGGCTGGCCCTCAGCCACTTTTACACTCTCTCAAAGGCCTTGCTGGTTTAGCCATTTTCACAATTTAGAGCATTTTCAAAGTTGTTCCAAGTTGGTTTTCAGTGTCCCCAAACCACTGGTGTATCAAAGTGTTTTGTCCATGCCCTATTGCCTGTCCACATGTGTATAGAAAACCATGCTCTGAAAGAGGGGAGATCTAGAGTTGGTGTTTCTGGCTTTGCTCTACATTGTTTCCCTCCCCCACCCTTGGTTTTGAAGGACTTTTCAAGTTGCCAGTCAAAATGGCTTCAAGGTCCCTTCATGATGGTGGGGAGGTGCAAATGGGCAGACTGCTACCAAGAATGCAACTCTCAAAGCTGAACTGAAACAGCATCTGCTTTTATGAACAGAGGCACTAACAAATTCTTTGTCTTGACTGAATTATGAGTAGCTGCTTCTACTCTTGCATTAGGTTCAAATTTTGTTCCATCCAAAATTAGGTAGGGGTATAGAAAACTTCTCCTGAGATCTTTTTCTAAAGAACAACATTGAATATTTGCTTAAAATACATGACAGTTTGGGAGAGTTAAAATTAGGATCTGAGTTTCTTTAAAATACTCTGGTGTGTGAGAGGTATAGAGAATATGCTTTCTGTGACATGGGTCCAAGCCTTTGGAGGCTTCACTCTTCATGCAGAATGTTAAGATGCTAAGTGGAAAATAGATTGCTATCCATAAGCATTCACAACTCCCCCCACTGAAAAATTTAATAGTTAATGTTTAATGCTTGTCCCTGTAAATGATACAACAGCTCTCATGTTGCAAGTTGTCACCTGGGATCCTTGTTTTCTCTGATAAAAAAAGATCACAAATGCTCTGATAACCCCCCCCCCCCAAATTCATGATTAAAATGGAACAGTGATGTACATATATAGGTATCAATTGAACACAATGCTTTATTGATATATTTACAATTTGAAAGCAATGTGGAAGCCTACTGGTGCCTCAATCACTATAGTAAAATAAATTATAAGTACCTATAAATTTTGGTATTTCATTTAGGGTTTTTTATGGAAAATCGGAGCCCCCCCCTGCCCTCTTAGCTCACCAGGACACAGGTCCAGCCCCCTAGCTGTGCTAGTACCTATCACTTCTGCCCCCCACCCCTTGTCCCACAGCCTCTTGCCCCTGCTGGTGCCCCTCACTCCCCACCCACAGCTCCCTTTCCCCACTAGTCCTGCCAGAGGGGCTCCCAGCTGCCAGGGCTATGTGGACAGGCACCCAGGTCTGTAGCCCACTGCCCCCTGCAGCAGCACCTGAGCCCCGGCTGCTGCCTGCTAGAGGCTGCTGCAGCCCAAGCAGGAGCCTGTCCTTCCCCACCCCCACCCCCACCAAACAGGAAGCACAGCCATAGTACAGCGCATGGGGGTGGGGTTTGGGCTGCCCACTGATGTATTGCAGGGGGCGACTGGCTCCCCACTGCCACATGCACTACCAGGGTAGGCCATGGGGGTGCACATGCCCCCCAGGTTTGTGTGCAGCATGGGGACAGGGGTGAGCTGCTCACTGTAGGCTCAGGCTCACCTCCCTGCTGCCCTCCCCAGGTGCCTCCAGATCCCGGCAGGTAGGACACGGTGTGGCAGGACAGAGAGGGTCTGGGTGGGGAAGCTCATTGTGGCTGCTGCAAGCTCCATGCTGCCCTGGTGATGCACCCCCTGCTTGTCCCAGAGCAGCAAAGGGCACAGCCCTGCACTGCCATCCCTCCTGCTCCAGGGTGCACAGGGGGTGCATCACCAGGGTAGTGCAGAGCTCACAGTGCGAAAGAGCTTTCCTGCCTGACCCTGCTCTGCCCTGCCATGCTAGGTCCCACCTGCTGGGCTGTGGAAGCCCTGGGGGGAAGGCAGCAGGGTGGGGAGCCTGAGCCCACAGTGGGCAGCCTGCCTCCATCCTTGCCTCAGGCATAGATCTGGGGGGTGTCGTGGAAACACACGCAGCATACTTTTGGGTCAGGTCAGCAGAAGCTTTTATTCAAAAGAAACTACAGCTGTAGGGGGGATTCCAAAGTGACATGGATTTCCCAAGCACTTGGAAGGGGTCCCCCCCCCAAGAGCAAAATCAGGAGGCTTATATACTTTTTAACAGTTGCTTACAACTCACGTGATCATATAGTGAAATTAGCATGAAAAGTGGCTATAATATTACTTCATTATTTCTTTGCTGTAATCAGGATGGGAACTAATGGGGGAGGCGAGGTTAGTTCACAAACCTCCTTCTTGCACCTGCAAATCAGAGTTGTACATACTTTTTGCTATCTTCAAGGCCGCGGTGAGCGAAGCAGTTGCAGAGGAGTTACAAAGAACAAACACTTTCTCTTATCTGTTCTACTATACAGAGCCAGCAATTCTCCACAAAGCGGTTATGTCATCTTATAACTAAAATAATCAAAGTTTAAGGCATATATTTCTTCTGATTCCACAATGAGGAGCTCATAGCTGCCATGCTGTCCTGTTATATCTATATCTATATGTTGGTCTTGTCCTCGTACAATAAGAAGCAGGCTCTGTTTGTCTCAGACTGGTATAATGGTCAAATGAGCAGCACTAAAGTTTCTTGTCTAGTTATGAGAGGTCTTATCTGAATGCAGGGGCATACAGCCAGGAACTTCCAAATTCTACTTCTCAGTTTGCCTTGGACTCCTTCCTATCCACAGACAAGTTGGCTAAACCATTTTCCCCTGAGTTATACTATAGGCTTGATGGTGGTAATGCTGCTCTACCTTACAAGTAGGTTGTTGACATAATAGGACAGATCTTCAAAAAAAACCAAACACATTAACACTGAATTGTTGTACAAGTTTAGGTAAACATGCATTGTAACTTCTTCGAGGTTGCTTATATTGGGAGGAAGAGTGGAGTAGAGATTGCCCCAGCCAGGCTGGGTGATGGGAATGTTTTCAGCTGGGCAGGCTCCTTCCTGGGGCATTTAAGAAGCTTATGTTTCTACACTGATCATGAGAGCTAACATTTTGTCTTTTCTCTTTAGCCTTACTATCCTGTACAGGCCTCTTCTACATCGTGTCAGTCATTTTACTTGTGCTTTTCTACGTATTCTACACAAAACCTGATGGCTGCACTGAGAACAAGTTCTTCATAAGTATTAATTTGATCCTGTGCGTTGCCGTCTCCATCATCTCTATCCTCCCAAAAGTTCAGGTACTAAATATTTTTGTGAGCTTCTAAGTTCAATTCTTCAGCAGATAGTCTGGAAAAAATCTCGCTTGTAACAGGAAGGAGTGAAAATATACTTAGCTATTCCATCTGATGCATCTGACCAGGTCTTTACTACAGCACTTTGTCAGCATAGCTGCATGGACAAAATTGCCACCCTTGCTGCATTCTCACTAGTATGCTTTTGTTGACTTGGATGCATGGGCAAGCAACATTAATTGTCCAGAAAAACTATCAGTCTACACTTCTACTCTCCACTAGGTGGCTCTGTCAGCATAGTAATAGAGGAGGCCTTGTAGCCCAGGCAAGCTACCTCCACTCTGTGCTTTCTGCTTATTTCTAAGCGGCCTAATGCTGTGGTTACTAAACTGTGGACAATGGACAACTTGCTGACATCTGTAGAAAGTCAGTTTGTCACAACATACTGGCTCATGTTTCAAGCATTACCATAAAGACAGCTGAAGTACTGTGCACCCAGTTATTTACTAATTATGCTTTTCTACACAACCAGTTTTTTTTTT
>NW_005842070.1:1650673-1656884 GCF_000455745.1 Alligator sinensis | reverse complement strand
GTCCTCCTTCCTCAGCCTGTGTTCTGGATCCGAGTCACGGCACCAGGAATTGTCGTGGAAACACACGCAGCATACTTTTGGGTCAGGTCAGCAGAAGCTTTTATTCAAAAGAAACTACAGCTGTAGGGGGGATTCCAAAGTGACATGGATTTCCCAAGCACTTGGAAGGGGTCCCCCCCCAAGAGCAAAATCAGGAGGCTTATATACTTTTTAACAGTTGCTTACAACTCACGTGATCATATAGTGAAATTAGCATGAAAAGCGGCTATAATATTACTTCATTATTTCTTTGCTGTAATCAGGATGGGAACTAATGGGGGAGGCGAGGTTAGTTCACAAACCTCCTTCTTGCACCTGGAAATCAGATTTGTACATACTTTTTTGCTATCTTCAAGGCCGCGGTGAGCGAAGCAGTTGCAGAGGAGTTACAAAGAACAAACACTTTCTCTTATCTGTTCTACTATACAGAGCCAGCAATTCTCCACAAAGTGGTTATGTCATCTTATAACTAAAATAATCAAAGTTTAAGGCATATATTTTTTCTGATTCCACAGGGGCATGGGTTTCCCCTCCCCCCTGGGAGTGCGTACTGTGATGGAGAGCCAGCCCCACTCCTCCTCCCCCCAGACAAGTTGCCTGTGGCCCCATCCCACTCCCTGCCATGGCCCTGCAGCCATGCATTGCTGCCTTCGGTCCCAAGGCCCATGCACCACCCAGCTGGGTAGCAGCCCCAGCCCCAGCCTTGCCCTACCCAACTCCCTCCCCCACTCCCTATGGGGGCCTCAATTCCTTCCCAGCCCCCAAACTTACCTGCAGGAGCTTCTCTCCGAGCTGCTGAGCAGCCACATGCATATACATGCATATGGTGCCCTCTGCCTGACTGCCCCCTCCCTCTCCCCCCAGCCCCTTGCAGGCTGGAACTCTGCCATCCTGTTGAGAGCTCTTTGCAAAAGAGCAAAATTTGTGTTTCTTTGTTAAAATGAAAAATCTGCATTTTTCTTGGGTAAAAGGGAAAATCCATGGGCTTTTCCATTTTTCTGTGGGAAATGGAAAACCCAGATCCTACCACTATTTGCTACACTGAGGCTCTGTTCTGTGACACTAGTATAAATGTGGAGTAAATTTTTACATACTACTGATTTATAGGTTACATTCCAAAGCATGACATATAGATGAAGTCTCTACCCAAAATCTCATCCAAAACTCAAAGATTTAGAATGAGGTTTTGATTCCTTACTTTGTGTATTTCTTTTATCTCTACTGTTAATCATTAACTCCTTCCTTTTCACTGAGCACGCAGAGTCATTTTACCAATATATGCTCATTGGCTGGATCCAGATGTGCAGGCATGTGCAGTTTGTGGAGCTGCCAAACTCTTTGCAGTGCAACAAACCACATGCCTGGCATGTTAAAACATGTGTGCAAGGGGAAAAATTGCTACTGGGAAATCCTGTTGGCAAAAAACCCTCAAGCAAACAAACCAAAACACTGTCACAAAAAGAAATGCGGAGAAGCACACATCCCAGGAGCATGCGCTGGCAGACACAAATGCTTGGTCCTCCAGGGAGACAACTTAGCTGCTGGCCAGAGTGTTTCCCCTCTTTTAGTTCTGACCCAACTCCTCCAGCATGCCACAAGTGGGGAGAGGTGGGGAAAGGGCAGAGCTGGGAGAAGTGGGGAAAGGGCAGTTTGCTCAAAGCAGGGCAGTTTGCCCCACACCGAAATGCATGTGCAGGGGTGTGCGCAGTGGCAAAAAGTAGTGACACAAATTTGTGCTGCTATTATTGCCATTGCAAGGGCATGCCCCTGCATGTGGGGATGCACCTATCTAGTTTAGCATATGCAACTACCAGATGTTGCAACTGATTTGAGTGTACTAAATGATCTTGGCCATCACCACTTTATTTTCTTTGCTCTGTCATACATCTGTGGTATATTGGCCAAGTTGCCTAGTGCTTTTGATCAGTGAGGGAGCCTCCTTTGTTGCCATAATTATTGAAAAGAAAGATAATTTGCCTCTTTTCAAAGGATTTTATATTTTGTCCCTTGCAGAAATGGGCACTTCCCAAATAGTACCCAACCCCCACCCCCCTGGATGCCTGCAACTGATCTTCATGTAACTTTCTGTCACAGAGGTTCAATACACTCCTACTGGCACACCACAGAGTTGGAGGCACTAGTTCATTGAATAAGCTATTGAACACCATGAATGATCCCAGTGTATCACAGTTACAGAAATACAGGCACTCAGTAAGTTTGTGATGAGCCCCTGGGAATATTTTTAGAAATATTTTTAATAGCCCTTAATTTCTTGTTTCTAATGTATCATGGGGTTGCGTTGTGGCTGCTCATTTTGCTTCACTATAAAGTATGTAGGGAGTGAGGCTTCTGGCTCAAGACCTCACCAAAGCCCTCTATGTAGGCAGCAATAGTCGCATGTCACATAGGCCCCTGTATCCATTTCTTTCTGCACGTACAGTAGGAGCCAAACAACACGTTGCTGGACTTGGAATGCTTCTGATCTAATTAGAAGAGCTTACAAAAATCCATGTAGAGATTATGTGAAAAGTTCACTGAAAGGAATAAATAACACAAGTCTAATTTTCAAATCTATGCATCTTCCAGAAGACAATGACAGCCATTATAATACAGAGTTGGTTAATAATAAGGCATGAGGTATATCAGTGATGATTACAGGGGATTGAACCCATGACACACAATCAGATGATGCTCTTATGCTTCATAAAAATAAGAGTTTTCAGACAGTCTGAAATATTTCTAGTTTGATCCAGCAAAGTACTTAAACACACACTTAACTTCTATCATGTGAGTATTCCCACTCTCTTTTGGAGTCTTCATATGCTTAAAGTTAAGCCCATTCAGTACAGTTTACATAGGTGGTTGGTAATGTTAAGGTGTGTACAGAAGTACTTCATGCACATTTTACAGTGCTGTAATTTTAAGCATATTTTATAGCACTATAAAATTTATATGCTCTTAAACATGGCAGAAGAGCAGTGTTTGGTGGGGGAAGGGAGAGGTCACCCTCTGAGCCTCCCTACACTTTCCAGGCTAGGAGGCAGGGGGCACTCCACAGCCTCCTGTTCACTGGTCAGAAATTTAACCAGCATATTGAAGTTATTTAAAGCACAGTAGGTTGGTAAAGTGCTGTAAAATATAGCGCTTCAAATTTAATACCTCATTTGACAAGGGTTAATTTAAAGTGCTGTACCCATTTTTAAAGTGCTGTAAAACCATGCACATCTGTTAAGTCATGGCAATAAAGCACTTTAAATGGCAAAAAAAGCAACTTCTATACAAAATCACAAATACAGTATTCCAAGGTTCAGTAGTCTGTGGAAAGATTAGGGTGCTCCCCTAAACAACCAGTCTTGATGGGAAATCAAATGGTTGTTAAGAGCAGAATTGATTAAGGTTTCAGTATAGCTATATAGAAAGGTAGTTAAAGACTGACAACTTTATCTTAAGTTCAGTTGCTAGGAGACCACAACCACCAAGTGCCATAATAGAATGCCTTTATTTTAGAGAAGCAATGTTGATTAATGGATGTACTTAAAAGATACGTTGTTTCATTATCTATTTCTTATAACTATATCATTTCAATCTTGAGACTACTGTGTCTCATGCTGGAGCAGCACAGAGACACAGAGCAGCCCTAGCACAGTGATTTTCAATCTATTTTCATTTGTGGGCCCCTAAAAATTTTCCAACTGAAGTGTGGTCACCTTTGGAAATTTCAAATGGAGGTGCCGGACCCCTCTGAATTGTAAGCATGGGTGTTCACATACTTTTGATTGGTCAGTCATTTTTTGCGGACCCCTCAGACATAGTCTGTGGACCCCCAGGGGTCTGTGGTCCACAGCTTGAAAACCGAGCATTAGGGCAGTGCAAAAGCTGCTTAGAAATGCACTGAGCCCTCCTCAGTTATAGCCAAGAAATTGGGCTGGAAGCTTTAATTAATGAATTCTAGTTGAAATAGTCATCTTTATTTTATTCTTTGCTTGGAGTAACAAAAGGTCCTAAATTAAATTTAGGGACCTATAGAAATCTCCTTCCATAACAGACAATAGATGTTGTTATCCTTAGCATATAGAAACTGCTAGTGTATTTGAATTGCCAGTTTGAAGTGTGCCTTGCCAATTCATGTGCCCTTCTTCCTGGAATAGATAATTCACTTGTGAATAACACAGACATATGACTCTCTTGGATTGTAATTATTGTAGATGTATGATCTGTACTTTATAGGTCTAATTGTCAAAAACAGGCAATTAGGCACTGCTTCTGCAGTGGGGCATTTATTGAGGAGAATCTTGCTTGCTTGAACCCCTTTTGACTTTTCCTACAGTACTGCTTGGGTATGAGAATCTGCATCAGTGCATCTAATTGTGGAATCAGGGACTCATTCTGCAAAATGCGAAGGTAAGGGTTCAGTCTCATAACTACATATGCCACATCTGTTGTTGCATAGAGGCCAATCCAAGGGTTGCCAATCCAAGAATTTTTTTTTTACTGATAATCTGAAAATTTATAATTGACAACCACACTTTTTTTATTGGCAGTGTTTTACATAATGCAAGGCCCAATCATAGTAAAAATGTTTGGTTTTGGATAAAAGCAAAAAACCAAAAAATGTCTTGGATTGGCAACCCTGTTTGACTGCAGCAGGAGTTTTGTGCCATGCTCCCCTCCCCTAGCCTTATCTCTACTGGCCCCATCCTGGCATGGACCCCCAAACATGGGCCACCTTAGTTGGGGGGGGCATGTGACCAGTCAGCAGCCGGGGTGGGTCCCCCCATGGCAAAACTCACCAACCGGAAAGCGGCCGCAGTGCTAGCTCTGCCACGGCACTGTATCTGCCACTCCCACTCCAAAGCCAGTGCTCACGGGGGGGGGGGGGGGCACCAGCCCTCCCCCCTGCACCCCCTGCCCATCACCTAAGCAAGAAGCACAGCCTCTCATGGGGTGCACCAGTGCTCTCAGGGGGTGCATGTACACCCCTGTGCACCTCTACGCATCACCACTGCCCCCAAAGAAGCCTACCTGTGTTCCAGCAGTATTACAAACAAAGGGTGGGACTCAACAGCAGCAGTATCACATGTCTGGACAGGAGGGGTCTATAAAGCCCTGAGAGAATGCTGTGACACCAGGTGGCACTGTTGTGTTGTCAGTCTGTCAGAGATCCATGACACTCAGGCTGCTTTGTGTTTTTACTGATGGCTCCAGTTAGTTTTCCGTAAAGTCCATAAAATATCTTTTTAGCATGAATTGTTTTTTTTAATTGCTATCCATAAATTTACACAGTTGGCAATCCTAATAGGGGCAGTGGATGACTGCATGAATAAGTGCATATTTATCATAGATAGTGTCAAAGCCTGGCATCCTTACTGTCTGAAAAGCTCATTGCTCTGGATAAAAGTTTGTTTGCTTATGAATGAGTAGGAGTCCTGGGATTTGTAACACAAGTTCCTGTTTTTGCCGGTATAGATTACAGATGCCAATTAAGCACCTGTATTTGTATTTGAAGACATGGTCCTCCTGTTTCCAAAGAACCCAGATGTGGGATCAGACCCCATAGTCTTTATCAGCAACAGTAACAAAAACTCTTGACTCTTGAAAAATATGAAGGCAAATTAAACATGGCCTGAGGTGTCAACACCATTGATGAAACACAATCAGCCTATATGAAAACAATGAACACTGTTTAAAGTGGGAGCTTTATGTGGTGGCTCATAAAACACAGCATAATGGGCACATTTAAAAAATAGCAGCCTGCAAAACTCTTGTGTCATGTAACATAATAAAGATGAATTATAATAAAATGGATGCACTACAGTGTTAAACCAAACACTTGCAAATATCACAAGGGTTGCAATGTATAACAGAAGGTCTAAGGCAAAACCAGAATGTAATACAGTGATTCTCAACCAGGGTGCTGTGTTAGGACATGCAATGTTAGCACTGTTAGGTGTGTAAACATGATTTACAAGATAAATCCAGAGTTTTCAAATAGAAATTCATAGTGTTAAATTCATTCTGAACTGTTGTGGTCTTTCTGAGTTCTTTGCACCAAAAGAGTTGCTTTATTATTTTTCTGCAATCAAAAACCAAGTGAAAACTGAGAACTGGCATTTTCCAAGGGGTGCCTCAAGTCTAAAAAGGTTGAGAATCATTGATGTAATAGCACTATGTA
>NW_005842070.1:1633223-1650663 GCF_000455745.1 Alligator sinensis | reverse complement strand
GGAAAGAGCATCAGAATGGACTGAACATGTGGCAAAAGTACAAGATGCTATAGCAAAAAGATATAGCTTAATATATCAGACTTGTAAATTTGTGATGAAGGGTCAGGAATACTTCAAAATGTTCTACTCCTTTGTCTTTCTTCAGCTGTTGACAATAATCTGAAAGGGGAAAAAAACATGTGATCTCATTTTCAATCCAGTTATTGTACATCTGATAGTATCACTGCCTAAAACCCAACTGTTGGGTTCTTAAAATTAGTTTCTATGCCACTGCAAGCCTTGTTTCTTCAGTGAGGGAATTGAGAACTCAATAGTGATCTTGCTGTGATAACAAGTAGCTCTCAATTCCCTACGTGCTATACAGTGCAGCAAAAAAACAGCAAGAGGAGGCTGTGTAGGTATCTGTTTGGGATGGTTTAGGACTACTGAATTTGTATATAGGTTTGGACTAGATGATCCTTGAGGTCCCTTCCAACCCTTGGCTATATGTACTCCATTGGACACCTGTAGGATCAAGTCTGAAACTTGGAATTCTCTTTTCACAAATGTTAAATGAGCCTGAATCCATTGGCCTCAGCGCAGTTTCTTCTGATTTCCACTGATGTCTATGAAAGAAGAACCAGGATCTCTGTCTCCACTCAATATAATTCAGCATTGCCAAAGTCTCACTGTTTATAAAGTAAATACTAAAGTGATATGTGCAGCTGCTTGATCTTAAGTCTTCTATTAAAGAAGTGGAAAATTGTAACAAGGCTTATTTGGACATCGCTACTCCTTTTTGTCATTCTCTCAGAAACATTACCATTAAATTCAAATCTGTTTCATCCATACATATTGTACTGCATATGTATCCAAGAAACTGAGTTTAGTACCAAACCAAGTTCTCCGTTCAAGAGGAAGAGTTCTGTTAAGCATTTATACTAAAGCAGGTCACTCAGGTTATAATTGGTTGTCAGTGGCACCCCTGCAAGTTATAATGTTCTTGCAGCTGAAAGGCAGTCACCAAAGTGTGAAATTCTTGCTTACCTTTGAAACGTCAAAAAAATTAAAGCAATGACTTCCAATCTAATTCATAATCTCAAATGTCCTCCTGGCCATAAGTCAGCTCAAAAAAGAAAAGCACCTGCTGTCATTGGACATACAGAGTAAACAGTATAGTTGAATGATCATGATAAGCAATGTAAATATGAAACTGTATTTCTCAGCTTTAAAAAGAAATTTTAAGATAGATCTGCTTCCACAATATAATCCATAATTAAATCCAAATGCATAGGTGCTGACTTGGTTTTTTGCTAGTGGGTGCTTGCTGATGTAGCCCCCTGCCCCCCCTGCCCCCCGCAAGCTCCTAGCACTTTGCTTTTAATTTGGCACATTCCCATGCCGAGCCCCGTGCATACCCATAAGAGGTAGCATGTTACTTCAACTCGGCTCTGAAACATCTGTAAAGTTCTGGCGCTTTAGTGGGGCTTTAGCTAAAAGCGATTGAATTGGCTTGAGCTGAAAGTGTCAGAAAGCCTCGCTGAAGTGCCGAATCTTTACAAACACTGCAGAGAGGGGTTGAAGAAATGTGCTGCCTTTTCCGGTAAAGCACTTTTTCTTTTTTTAACATCTGCAAATGTGGATCCATGGGTGCTGAGCACCTGCTAATTTTTTTCAGTGGGTGCTTGGACAGAGTTGGTGCCTATGTCCAAATGAGAAATTTGTTATCAATTATTTGCCCAGCATGCTGGGGGATTGAGAACCATGGGGCAACGCAGAAGAATATATAAGAGATCTTATTCTAGCATTGCCATACGCAGATAATAAGTTGTTCCTCCGTGGGTTTGTTACTGGAGTCCCTGGTTATCCAGCCCCAGAATGAACAGTTATGAGTTCACCATTCTCTGCTACACTGTTTTTTATCTTCACTCCTCTGTCGTTGGGTTACATTTTTAGCTGGTCTGAAGCCTTGCTTCCTTTTATTTGATCCTAGAAAGTTGAGGTATTACCAATAGAAACAGGGAAGTACTGATGCCCCATCATGTTTGTGGTTCATAGTCATGTTGCAAGTGAATCATACCCAGGGTTCTCTCCTCATCTATCATTTCCAACTGATACGTTTCTAGGTCAGAGGAAAAAATCATATTGTTAGTTTCCAAATGCGTGACCTTTCACTTTGTACTATTAAATTACATCCCCTTTCTATTATTCCAGTCCTCAAGGTTATCCAATTATTTCTGCATGGTGTCCTGATCCTGTTCTATATTGCCTTCCAGCTTTGTGACACGAGTACATTTCATCAGTCCGCTCCTACTTTTTGTGCCACGGTCGTTAATGAAAATGAGATTAGTTCCAAAACTGAATCATGGGGAACCCCACTAGCCATCTTCTCCTAGCCTGAGAGCTCCCCTTTTAGTACAATCTGTTATCATTAGCTAGTTCCTTACCTTTAGGTTTTCCCTACTACCATGACTTAACAGACGTGCATGGCTTTACAGTGCTCTGCTCCCCTGGACACCACTGGGGGTTACTAGGAATAACGGCCACAAATTGTTAGAGAGAAAGGTTCAGACTGGACATCAGGAGGCATTGCTTTATGGTGGTACTCTCTGCTACTTTGGGGGTCTTCAAGAGGAGGCTGGACAGATATTTGCCTGGGGTGTTATGACTCCAGCACTTGTTCCTGCTGGGGCAGGAGGTCAGACCTGATGATCTATTTAGATTCCTTCCAACCCTAAGCACTATGAAAATGGGTACAGCACTTTAAATTAACCCTTACTGAATGAAGTATTAAGTTTGAAGCACTTCATTAGCCAGTTCCTTACTCTTATATTTCCTATATGAACACCCATCTTCTCAAGTTTTCCCACATGATACCTTATCAGTTGTTTCACTGAAGTCCAGATTAAACCTGCTGCCCTTTCTTTATTTGGAAAATCAGTTATTTTATCAAAGAAAAATGAAAGATCCACTATGATCTACTTTTTGGAAAACACATTGCATTTCATTCCATTTTCTATTTACCTGTATATCTCTTAATGATCTTTTTCTTCAAAATTTGGTTTACTTTTCTTGTAACAATTGAGAAAAGTGAGCTTTTAAAAAATGAAATGTTATTAAAGAATACTGGGATCATTTGAAGCCTTTTGAAGAACCTTACGTCCATTCTGGTCTTATCTTCCTACTGTGATGTCTGATATATTTTATGATATCATCTGAAAAGTACTCTGGAGTTCTAACACATGCTTGGTCTGTATTTTTTCTCAGTTTGCTGCTGGTGCTGTTAACACCTGTTGTAGGTTGTATTGGAGAAGGAATCTAGTCCCTTATTTCCATTGTACAGCCCTAATTATTGAAGTATGAGTGGTGTTTTTTCTTTTTCTTTTCATTTTATGTCAAATACTCATTTTACTTTCTGTTTATTATAGTTAGATGAAGCCGCATCAGCAAGCTGGTAATCCATGCAGTCCATTTAACAAATGCAGGCTTGGGGAAGACTTACTAGAATATAATAGTTTTGTAGAGATTAATGACATGAGAGATAAGAGCTCAGTTCTTTCATTTCTGGAAATTTAACCCTTGCTTAAGAAAAGGACATTTGTTTGGTGATTTTATCCAAGTACCCTATGGATATTTGTTTATGACCAGATACCATCAGACAGTGGACAGAACAAGACCGGGCATAACATGATTAGGAGATGCACATAGTGAACTAGCAGACTTTGCTGCAGGCAATACTGCAACGAAGTGTGGAGGTAATAGGGCATGTTTTAATAGCATCTGCCTGTACTGTGTCTGGCTTTATTCAGTGCTCCAAGCATCATGTGTTGAGAGCGCCTAAATTCATTCTTCATTGCAAAAGAATGAATATTAACACTACCTTTAGTTTCAGCCATGCCATTTCAGCAAACTTACCTTTCTGAACCACTAGCTCAACTCAAGAAAAGGTTTTTATCTGTTGATAACTTTTCATTTGAAGGATTTAAAGTGCCAGATGATGTTAGTTCTAGTTCAATGATGTTATTAAATTCTTACCTTAAATATCACACACAAAAAGCTCTCTCCAGGATGACATGAACAAGATGATTGTATTAGTTATGCTACAGAAGTGATACACTCATTTTGGTAAGGTCAGTATATTGAAGCTGAAGGATATCACTGGACACTCCATATTTAACGTGATAGCATTTCTTTACTTCATTGTTTTTAGCAGTTATAGTCTTGTCACCATAATTTAGATATCCTTTGCTCTGTTGTTTGTGTTCTGCAAGATACTTTACCTTTTTGCTAAATCACATTCTTTTATAATAAAGTATACACCATATTCATGTGCTACAAAAGAATATTATTCTCTCCATGGTTAAACTTGAAACTAACTTTCCTTTATAAATCCAATTTTTCTACCATCTCTAATTTATGAAAACAAAACCATTCTGATTGAAATTTTACACATGTGAGCTCTTGCAAGAAAAGAAATTTCTCAAAAGATTTAAGGAAATTGGGCAAAAGATGTGTGAACTGTGAATTATTGTTCATGTTGTTAGGAAGTGTTTTACCCTTTCCTCCAGGTGTGTTAAAATATATACTCCTTTTAAAATATTGGTCTAAAAGAAAGCTATTGCCATTGACTAGGTTTTGAGATTAAAAGGAGTTTATCTATTGAGTTTATTAGGAACTGACAGTTTTAGTGAGCCACAGGAAGTGAGCTAAATGTAAAATTCCTAATATTGCTATGCAGTTTTATGGGCAAGTTTATCATAGTATTGGAGTACTTCAGGAACACTAATGAATTTATTCCTACCATGTTCATGTGAGCTAGAGAAGGGTTATATTGCCATTTTAGCCTTTGGGAACTAAGAAACGGAAACACAAAATGACTTTATCTAAGGCCAAGAAGTGTCAGTGGCAGAACCAGGGATGGGACCCGAGTCCCAGTCTAATACCTTATCCTCAAAACTGTCCTTCTTCTGGCTTTTCAGTAAAGCCAGCATAAAATCACAAGCGTCTCTTTGCTTCAAAATACACTAGACAGAGCAGAGAATCTAGTGGACTGAGCACAATGGGGAAGAAGGCACTTCTTAATTCTATTTTCAGATCCACCAAACTCAGTATTACTTTCATTACCTTTTATTCAAAGATTGCAAAGTGTTTTACAAACCTGACTTATGTCTTGAGATTCTCCTCCTAGGTAAGGAAAAAGTAAGGAAGTGTGCTATTAATCCAAACCTCCTCCTAGGTAAGGTGAGGAAAAAGTGAAGCCAAAAAAGTTAAATGGCTTTGATGTACATGCTTATCACACTGATACTATGCAAGAGCCAGGGCTAGAATCTAGGTCTCAAGGCAGTTAGTTCTGCACCCAGTCCACTACACTAAACTCTCTTTGCAAGAGACTAAATCTATCAAAACATCTTTCTTTATTTGTAAATTGGGAACAGTATTAATTAATGTTCCTCACAGTAGGGGTTGTGAAGACTAAGCATGGGTAAAAACGGGTATAATATATAGTCCCAACCTGGGATTTAAGAAAAAAGAATCCATTACTATGGATTTTCCTGCCTGAAAACCGAACAGAGCATGCAAGTGGATGATTGCTTAAGGAACTTTGTGACTTCCTTTGATTTATCAAACCCCAGGAGCATGAAGTAAAAGCTTGCAGGCCGCCACAGAGTGTTCCCTGGTTTCAGCTTCTCTGCCAAACTTCTCATAGTCTCATGGGGGCCAGTCAAGTAAAAAGGGAAAGGACAGCTCTTGCAGCATGCAGGTTCTCTTTCACCCCTGGTGTGTCACTTGGTATTGACAGATGTTCATCTCCCTGGTCTAACTCATGGTGCTTCACAGAAAGCGTCATGAGTTACTGACTCTCCTAACCCAACAGATGTTCCCTGTTGGGTCAGGAGAGTGGGGGATCCAGCTCCACTTTGAAGCCAATCCAGCTGAGGAGTTGTGTATCTGCAGCTTCTCTCCCCTAACCCCACCCTCTACTTCCAGCTCTGGTGCTGTCTGCACAATGGGGAGGGAAAGAAAGGAGGGGAATCCACCCACCCTCTGTCCAGAGGGCAAACCCCAACCCAAGCTCCCTTCCCCCCTCCCATCATGCAGACAGCACCAGGGGTGGGGCTGGGTTGCATCAGCTCAGCCCCAATCAGATGGAAGTTAATGAAGGCACTCCACTTCAGAGTGCTTTTATTTGAACCCTCATGTAATGAGGGTTAATTTGCTGCATGATTGGGGACTTTTTAAGTATCCTGTAGCCATGCACTTCTGTCAGGGCAAAGGTGTAGAATGCTTTCAAGGAGCCAATCACATAACAAATGATAGACTCATAGAAAGTTAGGGTTGGAAGAGACCTCAGGAGGTCATCTAGTCCAATCTCCTGCTCAAAGCAGGACCAGCCCCAACAAGATCATCCCAGCCAAAGCTGGGCTTTATCTACCTGGGTTTTGAAAATGTAACTTCTGTCTGTGCCCTGGGTGAGTCATATGGTGAGTCACACTGTTAATATGCTGGTCATACTGCCCTATGCTTTGTGTTTTCTCATCCTTATCTAGGAGCCTGGGTGAAAACCAACACCTTTTGTCTTCTCTTTTCAGTTATACATACTGTATGATAAAGGTAACCTTGTTGTGATATATAGCACAGATGTGCACTTACTGGCCAGGGTGACTGTAATATGTCATGGGGACATAAGGACTCTGTTAAGACTATTGGGTGTACCTTACCCTTGCATTGTCATAATTACCAGTTCTCGAGTTGATTTGTTACCTTATTTTTTAATTTCTAGGCCGTTAGATCTTTTAGCATTTCAGCTGTAATAGTCTCTTAAGGCCTTTTTAGCTTCCTGGTATTTGTTTACAATCCCAGCTTGACCAAGGTGTTGTTTTTTTGTTGTTGTCTGTGTATAAGTATAAAATATTGCTCACAAAAGCGATAGGCTAATAGCAGACTAGAGCTAAGATTAGTACAGGCAGGTGTTGTGCAATTTGTTCGTGCGCAGTTCTGCTAATGCATCTTTAGTCCAGAACTGTAGTACCCCTGCCATGTTTTCAAGTACTACAAGATAACTGCATGCTGTACCCTGGCGTGTCTTAGTCCATAAATGTAACTCAGAAATATGGGAAACAATGTTTATAATCTGATGGCTTTTTTAGATACAATTACAGAGACAGCATGAGTTTTGAAGCATCTACACAAGAGCATATACAATAATCAGGAAGCTGGATATTTGTGCTATTAATCCAAACCTGTGTAGGCTTTTGACTAACCATTTCTTCTAACATAATGTTAGTACTATAACAATATTTCTGAGAATATGTAATGAATGGCAATGCTCATATGGATAGTCATTTTTAATGACAGGAAGACTTCACACTTTAGATAGGCCCCCACAGACTTAAAGACTATGAATCTGGATAATGTCAGATGATGGGAATGTTTTCATTTGGCTGCAAGAAAACATCTGAGTTTAAAAAAAAATCCTGTGCTGTTTGAAATGGATAAAAGAGGGGATGAATAAAATAAAGATTAATCCCACCCAGGAGAGAGATTAAAAAAAAGGGCATTCAATCTACCTGTACAGCATTTATCTCTCATTTCATTTACTTTTTCAGGGTAACATTGTGCTGATCAGTTCCACTGTACTGAGTGCCCTCAACACCCATTGATATGAATGCCTGGAATTGAGGGCATTCAGTATCTCACAGGAGATGCTTAACACTTTCTATGATTGATCCCACTGTTGGGTAAATACCCTCACTGTTACAGCCTACAAGTGCATGTGCAGAAATCATTAAGCCCCACGTGGTTTAGAGCAAAAGGAACTGATACACCATCAGTTACTAAGAGTTCTCCAAGCTGCAAAACACCCTACAACCATTCCTCAAGCTAACTCTTGAGGGCAAAGCCTGCATAAACAGAGATGTAATGTTGCCTGAGGTGGGGTGCACTCTCAGGCTATCTGGACATGAGCAGCTAATGTGAAACAATAATGAACACAGCTAAGAAACTAGTTGGAAAGAGTGAGGAAAGCAAACATCAGAACAGCTGAGAATGCCCTGTACCCAGTCTTCTGAGTAAAGCCTTTTTAGCCATCTGAACTGCAGGGCTGGTACACAAAGAAAGCTGGTTCCTAAGTTATATAAAGTTTGCTGTTTTCTCTGGGTATTGAAGTAATTTGTGTGAATGGTGTATGGAGAAATGTGGATCAGTATAACTTTGTTTGCCTTGATCTTGCCGATAAGAAGCAAACTTGTGTTGTGACATGAGAGTAATTTTCCTGGCAGTAAATTTTGATATCATCTCAAGAAAAGCATCTGGGTTAGGTAGACATTCTCAGAAATGCTGACTGTTGCAAGAAACCTTGATGTGTACATGTGTGGAAATGAATGCTCATGACACTGAAAGGCAGCTGTTTGAAATTGTACCAGCAAAGAATGCATCACTCACTCCCATTACATATTTATGAGATGCAGTGAACTAGTCGTTCTTTTTAGTGTTGATACTGTGAGAATTTCATCACCTCCTTTCTTTTTTTGTATGCAGCAAATAATGTGAGAAGTAAGATTTTTTTCACTACTGTAAGAATAGATTCCAGAACTGACTTAATTTGAAAAGTTTATAATAGCAGCATATGTTTGGATTTATATCTCAAGACAATCCTGAGTGGGAATTTGTCACAATGGTATCTGTGATAAAAAACGTTTACTTAACGGAAAACCTTCTCCTGCAAAGGTATTGGTTGCACCTTTGGAAAGCTACAGTTCCTCATTCTCCTTGGCTACAGATTTTAGATATTTTGCATAGATTATCTTCTCTCTTTTGCTTGAAAAAGGTGATCTTAAAATTGGAGTTCCCAAGCTCTGGTGTTCTAGAACCCACATAGCACTAATCCTTTGGTTTTCTAAGGCACTGGTAGTAAAACGTGGATCATTTTTCTTTCTTGTGTGCACTTGCCTAATGGGCTTCATCCCTGTAAAATGGCTTGTTGGTTGCTGATTCTCACAGGCAGTTATTAAAACAGACTAAAAGCAAGCACAACAAAACTAATTATTACTTAGAGTGCCTAAAAGCCTAGCTAAAAGCCATCTAGTACTTAAAAAACATCAAAGTCATTGGGCCTATGTGAACATGTAATTCAGGGAAGAATTTGCCCAAGTTTGGATCATAATTTAAACTGATTTACCCAATTAAAATGGGGTGTCATGTGATTAAGACCCATAAGAACTGGCTAGCATTTCACAGCCTGTAGTACTTGAGACTGATATTTTCAAGGAGACTTGCTACCCTTGTTGAAGCTTGGTACCTAAGTATTGGAGGCTCATTTTGAAATATCAGCTGTAATTATTTTTGTGCATACTTAGCCTTGCAAATTATTTCTTCCTCTTGCTGAACTAGGTAATCCTTGTGTTTAGATATTATGTGGACTACTGCTCCTTGCTGTTCTTTAATTAATATTTAAAAAATCTATCAGTAGTTTATTTTCTCTAAAGTCAGGCAGTAGAGTATTGTTGAGACTCTAGTCTGAGATTCATGGTTTAACAAGCAGTGAATGTACATATACATTCCATCAGAAACTGGAGCAATAACTGATCTGTTTGACATTTTGTAAAGTGATATAAATTGGCCCACTCAACAAACACTAGCTTTCTGTGAGGATATGAATGATAACTGTCTGAGGAAAATACATAATCTCTCTCAGGAGGGTGTAGTTAATGTCAGACATCAATTAAATATAGTTCATTAAAGCTTCTGAGTAACCTTATTTTTTGTCTGGATCAGAGGAGCTATCTACAAAAGACTGACAGAGGGGTCATCTCAATAATAATCTCTGCTTTGCATGTAATACCTCTCATATGCCAGGCTAAGTGAAGTAGCATATAGTTTATAATGAAAAATAACCTTTTCAGTGGGAGAGCATGTAGTAAGAGAAGTAATGGCATATTATTATATTTGAAGTAGTTGCATCAGTAGGGCTGTGTGAAGCTTTTGGTGCTGAATTGATTCGGAGGAGATTTGGCCTGATTTGGTGGCTGAATCTCTGAATCCGAATCGAATCAGGAGACCAATAAAAAGGTCTAAATTGATTTGAAGCTCTCCAAATTGAATCAGAGAGCTTCGGAGATTTGGCCAGACCCTGCTCACTGCCACAGGGAGCTGGACTCGGACTCTGTGCCAGTAAGTAGGGGGTGGGGAGAGGCTGGAGGAGGGGGGAGGGGACCATGGGGGGATCCCCACCAGGTCCCATCCCCTTGCCTGCTTCCCCGGCCCCCCTGAGCACCCCCAGCCCCTGACCGCTCTCTCAGCCCCTCCCCTCCACCCCCCATGGCTGCCCTGTTGGGCCCCAGCTCCCATTTCTTTTAAAAAAATAAAAAAGCCCCCACTCATCAGCTCCTGCCAGGCAGGGGGGTGATCCCTGCTTCCCCCCCACTGCCCGGGGCTACATGGGGGGCTCTGCCATTAGCCCCCATCCCCCAGCCATTCTCCCAGCCCCATCAATAGCTGCCCCACCTGGCCCCAGTGTCCTGGCTCTTTAAAAAAAAAAAAAAAAAAGCCCCCCTCACTGGCTGCTGCACCAGCTGTTGGGGCTTCTTGGGGCTCATGGCAGAGTCCCCCCACACAGCATGGGGCAGTGGGGATTGCCCCCCTCCCACGCCACCTGGCAGGAGCTGGTGAATGCAGGGCTTTATTTTATTTTATTTTTTTAAAGAGCCGGGATGCTGGGGCCAGTGGGGCAGCCATTGACAGGACTGGGAGAGTGGCTGGGGGGATGGGGTCTGGTTGATTCAGAGATTTGGCTGATTCAGCACCGGTCGAATCTCTGAATCAGATTAGGCCAAATCGATTCGGGATGGTGATTCGAATCACCGAATAGAATCACTGTCCCCCAAATTGGCTGAATCCAAATCTGAAGCAAATACTAGCCACTTTGCACAGGCCTCTGCATCAGCCATGATATCAGTGAGGATAAGTATTGGCGTACGCAGCAAATTCCCCACTCTTGTGCATGTACCAGTGCTATTGCTTGACTAGCACAAAGAGCTGTCCTTTCATGTTAAGTTTTAGCAGAGGAATGGATTTACTAAATGGCACCAAGGAAGACTGTGGAAATGCGAGTGATGAGGTGATTTGCATATAGTTCCTTATTTTGTTTTGGTTAGTTTCAGTTTTAATTTTCTTGAATATGACCTACTGTATCCTGCTCACCAGTACTTGAACCCTAAGAGTATGGGGAAAAAAAAGATGCCACTGAGTATTAATGACCATTGCTTTGGAACTAGAATGCCATATTTTGTTAGTAATAATGAATGTGATAGCACTGGCACTTCAGCAACAGCCAGCTGGAGGACATGGGCTTTGTGGCCACCTTCTGGGAATTCTGGTTGGCCTGATGCAAGCAGTGGCAGGTCTTCCCCTCAGCCCGGAGATGGTGAGACATGGGGAAAGTGTGTGTCAGGCAGAACTGTTGCCACTACACCTGGGGGGAAGTGCTGGTATTGGCTGCCAGTCAAAACAGCCCATCTCTCTGTGGAGAGCATTGGAAGAAGCAGGAAGAGCTCTGGGTGATGGCCATGCCTATGGTGCGTTTGTCCACTTACAAGTCCATGGCATCCCCTTCATGGATCGTGGTGAGCTGTGAGAAAGGGTGAGGGTTTTCTACATGGTGTTCTGCTTGCCAGATCTGACCAATGCTGATGCCTGCCAGGTTCTATGGAAGGGACTGCTGCAGATTAGCCTGGATGACTAGATGGAGGGTCCTCTCTCCCTGGCCAAGCTCTTGGATTTCCTCCATCTGATGCCCACCGATAAAGCTTCAGGGTTTGGAAGGCTGACCATGGAGTTCTACTGTACCTTCAGTGTGTCCTTGGCCCAGACTTCACTTTTGTTGGGCTGAGTGGATGGGGAGCTCCCCTTTCATGTAGGAGAGCCATCTTGAGCTTGCTGCCCAGGAAGGGGGACCCCCATGACCTGAGGAACTGGTGCCCAGTCTCACTCCTCTGTATGGACTATAAGGTTATAGTGAAAGCCATCTCACTGTACCTGAGGTCTGTGCAGGTGCATGTGATTCAGTCCAATCAGACATGCATGGTTTTAGGGGATTCCATCTTTGACAACCTGTACCTGGCTTGGAACCTCGTTGAGCTTGTTCACAGGGACAGCTTGTCATTCAGCCTCCTGTTCCTTGACAAGAAGGTGTTTGCCAGGGTAGATCATGAGCATCTCACAGGCACACTGAAGGTGTTTGGCTTTAGTCCCCACTTTGTGCAGTTTTTTTAGGTGCTGTACATCTATTTAGAATGCATGGTCAAGCTCAAATGGATGCCGATGGAGCCCATCCTGTTTGGGCAGGGAGTGTGCTGAAGTTGTCTGCTGCCAGGCCAACTCTATGCTGGTGCTCTCAAGCCCTTCTCTGCCTCCTACACAAGTAGGTAGCAGGGTTGGTGCTTCGGGAGGTGGCCATAAGGGTGGTCCTGTCAGTGTGCGCCAACATCATACTCATTGCTGTCCAGGATCTGGGTGACCTGGCACAGGTGGAGGCCTGTTAACCCATTTACTTGGTGGCCTCCTCTGCCTGGGTCAACTGGGTCAAGAGTTCTGGCCTGACAGTGGGTGATGGGTGGCAGGTGGACTCATCCCCACCTATGCTCCAAAATATCCAATGGACTGCAGATGCTGCTGTATCTGGTGGTCTGCTTGTCCTCCAGCTACCCCTCCCCACCAGAGAACTGGTACCAGCTACAAGTCAGGCCATGCTAGAAGTCTGAGTGGCTGCAGGCATGGGTGGGCTTGCTCCAGTATCTCTCCTTCTGCATGAAGGCACTGGTCATCAAACAGCTGGTCCTGTTTTTGCTATGGCACCATTTGAACACCCTGACTATGCCTCAGAGCTCCTGGACAGTCTCTAGAGATGGGAACTGGGGTTCTTCTGGTTGGGGTAGCACCAGGTCTCTGCAGGTGACCTGAGTCTCCCCTTGCAGGAAGGCATGCATGGCCTGGTCTGCCTCCATGGTCAGGTCCACACTTCTGCCTTCAGGCCCTGCAGAGACTCCTGTTGTGTAGTGCCGGTAGCCAGGTGGCATGGTGCCTGATCAGCTGTGCCTTCCTCCACTGCCCCTGAGGGTTCTAGTATGACCGTCAGCTCTTCTACCTGTGAGGTTTCCCCAAGCAGGACCTGGAGGAGCTCTTGCAGTTCTACCAGGACCTCCTCAGGTCCTGGAGATTTGTCTCTGCCTCCAGGTCCCCAGAGATGGTCAACCAGGGTGCTGACCTCCTAGCTGAACCCCTGCTGAAAAATCCCTAGTTGGTGATGCTTGTGATGGAGGTGCCCTGGGTTTGGAGATGGACCTGGTCAACATCACTCATATTGAGGACCTCCTGGACTGTGCCAGGCAGAGATGGGCATTTCCTTCTGTGCTGGTCTGGTGCATGGAGCTTCCTGTGCTTTGTGTGTCCTGCTGCTTACTCCAGGAGGTAAAGGCTGCCCTGCCTCCCATTGCCTTCACCTATATTGACTGGGTCCTATGTGAGGGCAGTCCTTGTCCCTCTGTATCTCCCAGCCCTCCTGAGCTAGTTGTGGAGGTGTATACAGCAGAGTTTGCCCAGGGTGTGCAGATGCAGTCTGCCCTCTCCCCACCATCCAGTCTGTGCTTGTTCTGGTGGTGCTCCACATGAGGATGAGCCCTGCCTGCTCCCACCCAGGCCGGGCCATGCCATACTCCTGCCTACACATCTCCACGGCCCTGGCCAGTGCACCCAGCTTGTGGGTGGGGCTGTTCCTGGTGCGGCTGCAGCTGCCTGGGTACTGCTTGGCTCCCCCAATGTCCAGTGGCTCCTCCTCCTTCTCCTGCCCTTGCTGCACCACTCCAGGCAGCAGGTAGTACAGGGAAGTGACAGCGGCTGTGGGAATGTGTGCCAGGCACCATATGCCCAGCCAGATAGGGGGGAAGTTCCAGCTCCAGTTCCTGGTCACCTTCCACCCACTTGGCCAGCTGCAGGTGGCTGCTCATCACACTGGATGGTTGCAGTGGGTGGAAGTCAGCTGGGAGCTGGAGACCCCCATGCACTGGGGCAGGAGACACCTGGCTGCAGTCCCCCCCTCCACTCCTGTGCTGTCCCATCCCGTCCTGCCTGGAGTGGTGCAGCGGAGAAAGAGGACCTGCTGGAGGTGAAGGGGGGAGGGAGGGAGCCAGGAAGCTCTGTGTATTGGCCAGGACTGTGCTATCTGGTGGGCATGGGGCGTGTACAGATGGTAGCATGGTATAGGCTGCCCTAGACAGGAGTGGGTGAGGCTTAGCCTCATGTGTAGCACTGTGGGGGCAGCCCTAGGCCAGATGGAACATGGAACTGACTGATTGTGTGATGCTTGGCCCATATTGCCCCAAATGCCGTTGCTTCCCTGTGCTGTCTGCTGCCCAGAGTGGTGCAGCAGGGGCAGAAGGAGGGGCGGCTGGAGGTAGGGGAAGCCAAACAGTATTTGGGCAGCTGCAGCCACACCAGGGACAGCCCCATTAGGAAGCTGTATGCACTGGTCAAGGCCATGGGCAGGAAGGAGCACAGTGGTAGGACCACGGTATGGGCTGCTGTGGGCAGTGCTTGGCCCAATGCAGAGTGCCATGGGGCAGCTGTGGGCTGGATGCGATCAATTGGTGTGTGCCCGCCCACAGGCCAGATCCAGTCAGTTGGTAGGCCATAGGTCAGTTGATGGTCCACCCCTGATCTAATTCATGATGTATGTATCTGTGCCAATCACAACTCACCATGGTTTGTCATACGTAAGTCAAATCTCAAGTAGCATATTTCAGTTCATCCCTGTTCATAGCTGGGTTTTTTTGGTTTCAGTGGCACTCTAAATAGGGTGTCATATTAATGCAGTATAATATGAAAGAGCAAGAAATGTTGCCTTAGAGAAGGGGTTGTTTCCTGTGGCCAATTTATACTGCCACACGTGTTTTGAATTTTGTTTCCTACCACCTTCCCCAAAGCTTTTGTTCTCCTCATATTTTGTTTTTCCAGTAGCTGCTCCATTTTGTGTGTGTGTGTCTTCTGCCAGCATTAGTTGGTCAAACAATAATATTTCACAACCAATGGTAGGAAATGATCTGCGGAAGTCCTTGGATTGAGGGGGAGACACTTAGAATAGCAGAAAAGCAAATCTAATATATCTGACATCAGTCAAAATAGAGGTGTTTCTGAGAACCAGTTCTAAACATCCATATTAGCAAACATTTAGGGCTGGACTTGAAGTGCTGGCAATAATCTATCTGGCTTCAGAAGCATAATGTTTTATTGTGTTACTTGTCTTGTCACACTATAATTAGCTTGGTTCTTTCTCAGGCCGTGCAGTGCCTTAGCTCTCAGCAGTTGTTAGCTTTTGCAGCGGAGCAGATAAAAGAGGAATGTATTCCTGGTGCCAGGCTCAGGAAAATGCCCAGCTTGCCCCTTGTTTGCAGGGGTTACTCAGAGGCAGGCATCTACTGCAGAGCTTTGAAGTAATAGCATGCTGTTATAGGGCAATGTAACCCTTTGAGAACAGAGGGAGAAAAGCAGCTTCTTGAAGGAGGATTATATCTTTAACTTTCCCTCCCCACTTTTCCACTAGCTTTTGTTTTGGACGAATCTGATGTTGCTTTTCTGGTTTACATGCTGCTTTCTTTCCATATGTGAGACTTATGCAGCCAAGGTAATGTCCCTTGTGACAGAGTGGAGAGAGCTCAGCTGTCATGAATATAAAGGAGCTTCTTTGTAGACACCAATCAATACCAACAGACTGTCATTTTCTCTGGCTCTGGCTCCCAGAGTTGCATGAACTGGGGCTGCTTAATGTCATCATGTAGTCTTACTAAAACCTGATTGCTTAGCCTAGACCGGCTGCAGTATGACTCCACCATGTATCCAAGGGATAACCCAACAGTGTTGGTTTGTCTATACTGCCTTTGTGCTGAGCCTGAGAATGTGGCTGAGAAACATGACCTTCCCACTCGCTCCTGTTCCACATCTACCAAATCCTAGTGGAAGAGGAGACTCTTCAGAGCGATGTTGCCTGTATGTGTCCCTAGCAGGAGACATAGAAACCCAGAGTGCTGAACAGTGTGAGCTCTGCCTGGGGTCCCTGCTTTTTCATGGCTCTGGAGCCCAGGAGGTGTGCCCTCCCTGCCTTCTCATCCCCCACCCCCACCAAATTCAGTGCCAAGGGAAAAAGGAAGAATGAGCATTTTTAAAGCTCATCCTTTGTGCAAAAGCAAAGGCTCCAGCTAAAGCTTGCACTGACCAACCAGTGAGCTCAGAGGACTCC
This sequence comes from Alligator sinensis, assembly GCF_000455745.1. Classification (NCBI taxonomy): domain Eukaryota; kingdom Metazoa; phylum Chordata; order Crocodylia; family Alligatoridae; genus Alligator; species Alligator sinensis. The sequence goes on along the minus strand of NW_005842070.1, from coordinate 1,634,399 downwards.
TTGCATATGCATGCCACACCTTGAAGGGGTGTGTGACCGCACCTCTGCATCCCTCTGGATCCACCCTTTTCTGCAGGCACAGTCTAGGAAGTGCAGTGAAGGGAGGAGGGTGTTGTTTTCCTAAGCAACAGTGTTGACAGTGTTCCTATGGAGCCATCCTGACCTATTCTGTCCAAATCTGCTGTGTGGAGGCAGGATCCAGCCTGTCTTGGGTATGCTTGTTGGTGCACACTCACAGTTGTTTTAAAATGGCTATGTTGCCTTATCTCTGGGATTTGACATTAATAGAATGAGAGGGCTAGATACATTTCATGGTGCTGCTGCTGGGCATGATAGAATAAAACTGGAGAGAAAATGATAAGGAAGACTAGTTATCCCTCCACTTAACTATTACTCCCGCCTCCCCCAGGCTTAATTAAACATTGTACAGGTAATAGGAGACATCACTACAGCATCTGCTGTTGCATCTTTGCAGTGTGGTTGGCTTTGATGTTTTTGTTCAGATTATACAATATGCTTGTTCAATGAAGGTCAGGTTTGTGAGTTTGCTGTAGCATGACTGTTCAATCAAACTGCAGGAAATGTGACCGAATCTCACAGTTTATTCTTTAATACGCCCTTTTTGAAATGGTTGTTTTTCCCAAATTGCCAAAATTTACCATCTCAAGGTTTGATCCTCTCTTACTTCCATATCCCAAGCTCCCACTGAATGAAGGTTGGGTCCTCTGCATATAATTCAGTGTTGTTTAAGTTACTGGTTCTCTATTAATTCTGTACATTTTTCCCTTTTCACCACTGTAATAACTATCACAAAATGCCTCATGGTGATGTATTTAAATTCACTTAGCATTGCAAAATTGATTTTCAGTTTGTAGTTTTGAAGCTATCTAAAATACTCTCTCAAACTGTTTAGCTCCTGTTTATAAGGAGACCAGATATAAAATAGACAGGTAGGTACAATATATGCCTGAACAAGACTTGCTGGCTACTAACAAGGCTCCAAAGTCTCTATTTCTATATCTCCCACAGCAATCAGCACTTGGAGTCCCAGTGAGCATGGGAAGTTTGTCACCCCTGTTGTATCTCTTCACAGTTTCTCAGCTTATTAATTTTTCCCCATGTATGGTCTTAAGAAGGAACTCTGATCATCTGCCATGATATCTGGAAAAGTGCTCA